>NC_041382.1:151796004-151888294 GCF_002162155.2 Triticum dicoccoides | reverse complement strand
GCCTCGTCTGGCACGACCGCCCCCTTCGGAAAAGGCAAGCCTCGTGCCCCGCGCAAGACCGCCGCCGCGACTGAAGGAGTCCTGGACTAAGGGATTTTCGGACGTCCGACCTGTTGTCTATGGGCCGGACTGATGGGCTGTGAAGATACGAAGACTGAAGACTACACTCGTGTCCGGATAGGACTCTCCTTGGCGTGGAAGGCAAGCTTGGCGAACAACTATAAAGATTTCATCTTATGTAACCAACTCTATGTAACCCTACATCCCCCCGGTGTCTATATAAACCGGAGGGTGTAGTCCGAATAGGTGATACTCAATATCGTAGTCATACAGGCTAGACTTCTAAGGTTTAGCTATTACGATCTTGTGGTAGATCAACTCTTGTAACACTCATATTCATCAAGATCAATCAAGCAGAAAGTAGGGTATTACCTCCATAGAGAGGGCCTGAACCTCGGTAAACATTGTGTCTCATGTATCATGTTACCATCAACTTTAAACGCACAGTTCGGGACCCCCTACTCGAGATCCGCCGGTTTTGACACCGACATTGGTGCTTTCATTGAGAGTTCCTCTGTGTTGTCGCTGAAAGGTTTGATGGCCCCTTCAATCATCAATAATGGCGTTGTCTGCGGAGAAACTTTCCTCCGCGGACAGATCTTTGTGTTCGGCGGCTTCGCACTATGGGCCAACTCGTTTGGCCATCTGGAGCAGATCGAAAGCTACGCCCCTGACCATAAGGTCAGATTCGGGAGCTTGAACTACGTCGCGGACATCCGTGGAGACTTGATCTTCGCCGGATTCGATACCGCGGTAGCCGCTCCCGATGATCATGACTTAAATCTGTCATCGGGCCGCATCCAGGAGATCGCTCCTGTAACCGCTCTGGCCCTAGAGCCGGAGCAGGCTACGCCATCCAAAGATGGGAGGATTAACCCCAGCACGGAGGACGCAGATTCCACGGCGTTGGAGCTGCACATGGACCTGGTCTCACTCGATGCCTATGCCACTAGAACACCGGACTCGTCTCCGGCTATAGGTTCCGAACCACACGAGCCCACAAACGCCGACCTTGATCGTTTATCGATCTTCGAATTCAGCGCCGCAGACATCTTCCAGCACTCGCCTCTGGGCGATGTGCTAAACTCGTTAAAAATTCTGTCCTTAGCGGAGGACTCTCAGCCGAACTATATCCGGCTCGAATTAGGGGTTGACGATGGAGAATTTCGCTTTCCACCCGCCACCCACTTTATAGCCACGGTCGAGGATTTGACCGACGAACTTGATTACGACTCCGAGGACATCGACGGTATGGACGACGATGCCGGAAAAGAAGAAGACCAGAACCCGCCGTTCACCGGACGCTGGACGGCCACTTTCTCGTATGACGTATACATGGTGGATGCACCAAAGGAAAACAGTGGCGACGACAAGGAAGACCCAGTTGAGAATAAACCTTTCGAAATACAGTCCAAGAGCCGGCGTCAGCGGCACCGCTCTAAGTCACACCGCAGTAAAGATAGCAACACCGACACAAGAGAAGATGACACTCCGGAAGGTGCCGAAGACAACGAAGACCCCGTCGGCACAACAAACGAACAAGACGAACAGGAAGATGCGCAGGTTAGCCCTGTTAAACAGGTCATGCACAAAGATTCGTAGAATGGCAGTTACCTTCCGCTCTCCGAGGATGAGGTGAGCCTTGGCACCGAGGATTTCATCGTGCCCGAGGAACCTCTTGAGCAGGAGCACTTCAAGCGCCAGCTATAGCCACTGCAAGGAGCCTGAAAAAGAAGCAGTAGCAGCTTCAAGCTGACCAGGATCTGTTCAATGATAAATGGACTGATGTCCTAGCAGCTGAAGAATACGGCCTCAAGCGCCCAACCAAAAGCTACCCAAAGCGTAAATTGCTACCTCGGTTCGACGAGGAGGCGCCGGAGTATATACCACCATCGTACAATGCGGCTGATCGGTCACCGCGTGGCCGGGACAAAACGGCAACCCATGTCGAACACCAACCCGCCCCGCCTCGTCACTCAAGCAAAGGTAAATTCGCCCACGGCCATACATATGACCTTCGGCAGAACTTGAACAATAAAGCAGGACCTACCAGATCAATCTATGGATCGCGAGGACGCACCTCGACACGTGACAAATGGCCACCTATTCGGACGTGACAAACCCAGTCATGTGCAGGCCGAACACCGTAGATGAACTTCATCAGAGCCGCGTCACGATACGGCCCGATACAGAGGCCCCACACACCCTCATTGCTTCACTGATGAGGTCCTGGATCATGAATTCCCTGAAGGATTCAAGCCCGTTGAGGGAGTCCTGAATTAGGGGGTCTCCGGACAGCCGGACTGTTGGACTATGAAGATACAAGATTGAAGACTTCGTCTCATGTCCGGATGGGACTTTACTTGGCGTAGAAGGCAAGCTAGGCAATATGGATATGCATATCTCCTCCTTTGTAACCGACCTTGTGTAACCCTAGCCCCCTCCGGTGTCTATATAAAACGGAGGGTTTTAGTCCGTAGGACAACAAACAATAATACCATAGGCTAGCTTCTAGGGTTTAGCCTCTCAGATCTTGTGGTAGATCAACTCTTGTAACACTCATATCATCAAGAAAAATCAAGCAAGACGTAGGGTTTTACCTCCATCAAGAGGGCCCGAACCTGGGTAAACATCGTGTCCCCTGCATCCTGTTACCATCCGCCTTAGACGCACAGTTCGGGACCCCCTACCCGAGATCCGCCGGTTTTGACACCGACATTGGTGCTTTCATTGAGAGTTCCACTATGCCGTCACCGTAAGGAAGGATGCCTCGTCTCGTTGTTAAAAACAACATTACCGCCGGGGGGCCCTGACTGTCGACCAAACTCTCCGGCTAGGCAGTTTCATCATGACCGCCCGTTCGGCTGCTGCACCGACAATGACTTCTCGGGTCATCGAAAACAGCCTCCATGTCGGCTCAGAATTTGCCGAGCAGATGGATCCAATGGAGCTCTCATCCCTAAACGAGCTCTTGGATCGCATCGCTGCCTTGGGAGTCGCTACGGACTATGATCGGATTGGGCTTAAACCCGATCAAAGGGAGACTAACTCTCCACCGGTCACCCATCATATTGCGGTGGTGGAGGAACAATGCGGCGATTCTTCCTCTATCTTGAGGACTAACTATGTCCGGATTCCTGAGCTCTCCGAGCCGGATACCCGTTTACGGGAGGACATCACCCAAGCCCTGAACCTAGAGTGAGGCGGCGGGCCAGTCTTATCGGGCAACATCCTGAAACCCGAACTTCCAAGATTGGAAACTCCTCGGCCCCTGGGTCTCAGATCGGGTAAGGGTTCGGACTCAAAGCCACCCACCCACCCAAGCATAAACGATCTTTCCCACATCAGGAAAGCACCCCAGGAAACAGTACATCATTATTGGGCCAGATTCCTCCTTGTGATGAACAAGGTTAAGGACTGTCTCGAGGAAGACACAGTCTCATTTTTCTGCAATAACTGCACGGACAAGGGAATCCTTAACGCCATAAGTCGCCATGGCATATCATACTTCGCCGACTTGGCGTCCATAGTATGAAAGTACTGTGCGATGGAAAGCGCCTGGAAAACCGAAACGAAATTTTGGGATAATCCGGCTCCGAATATACACCCAGTCCGAAGTAAAAGGGTGCATTATCATAAGACACCCGAGTTAATTACAAAGAAGCAAAGACCCTCTACAGGGCGTGGAACCGTATTGGAGGGATGGCTCAACGGACCCTGCAAAATTCATAGTACAACGGATACCATACCAACACACAGCCTTAGAGCATGTTGGGTACTCCGGCAGGTGGCCAAAAGTGGTGAGGATCTTCTCATCCCAGATGCCACAGAGCACCATCCCGGGGATAACAATACGGTATTAACAATCTTTGAAATCTTCGCATCAAATAATAGGCGCAAGCGAACACTCCGCAGCCTTGCCGAAATCTGCCACGTGGCAGCAATAAATCCATGGAGTGACACGGCTATTACCTTCAATGCTAGTGACGAACCTAAATTCCGAACAGCCTGAGCACCAGCTGCACTGGTCCTCAGTCCAATTGTGGACGGCTTTCGACTCACCAAAGTACTCATGGACGGCGGCAGTGGATTAAACCTCATTTATGAGGAAACTCTTCAAAAAATGGAAATAGACTGGAACCGCATTGAGCAAAGCAGCACAACCTTCAGAGGAATCATGCCCAGTCGGGAAGCACGCTCTGCTGGGAAAATCACACTAGATGTGGTATTCGGCACGCCGGAGAACTATAGGTCTGAAGAAATTACATTCCAAGTGGCCCCGTTCAGTAGCGGACACCACGCCCTTTTAGGTCGGGAGGCGTTCACGATCTTCCAAGCTATACCCCATTACGGGTACATGAAGCTCAAAATGCCCGGGCCCAACGGAATCATCACTCTCGCTAGTGATCCGGACACAGCACTCGGCGCCGAAAACAAAATAGCCGCATTGGCCCTCGAGGCATTATCCGAAGCCCTTGCGGCCGAGGAATTAACTGCGCTGCGCTCCACAGTGGACAGGGACGACATACTTGACAAGAGATCCAAGTCCACCTCTTTTAAACCAACGGATGAAATAGTCAAATTCCAAGTCCACCCAACGGACCCTACAAAAACAGCCTCCATCGGGGCACAGTTAAACCCCGTTGTGGATGCCACACTACGAGAGTTCCTACACAAGAATTGGGACATATTCGCCTGGCACCCCTCAGACATGCCAGGAATCCCACGCAGGCTGGCCGAACACAACCTTAATATTCTAAAGGGGTTCAAGCCGGACAAGCAGACTCTTCGGCGTTTCTCTGAACCTAAGAGACAAGCTATGGGAGAGGAACTAGCCAAGTTATTGAAGGTCGGATTCATTAGAGAAATAAAACACCCAGACTGGCTAGCAAACCTGGTGATGGTACCAAAGAAGGACAAATCCTGGAGCCTATGTGTTGATTTTAAGGACCTCAACAAGGCTTGCCCAAAGGATCCCTTCCCCCTCCCCCGCATCAATCAAATTATCGATGCTACCGCAGGACACGATTCATTGTGTTTCCTCGACGCATACTCCGGCTACCACCAAATCAAGATGGCGGAGTCCGACCAAGCCGCAACGGCATTTATCACACCATACGGCCCCTTCTGTTTCAACACAATGCCTTTTGGTCTCAAAAATGCCGGCGCAACATATCAGCGCATGATTCAGACATGTCTGGAGAAACAGATCGGCAAAACAGTAGAGGCATACGTAGATGATGTGGTCGTCAAAACCAAACACGTCGACTCTCTAATAGATGACTTGAGGCTCACATTCAACAATCTCTGAACATACGACATCAAGCTCAATCTGGAAAAATGCGTTTTCGGTGTACCAGCCGGAAAGCTCCTGGGTTTCATTGTCTCCGGTAGAGGAATTGAAGCAAATCTGGCAAAAATCCGAGCTCTGTCACAGTTGGCTATACCAACGGACCTCAAACAAATACAGAAATTAACTGGATGTGTGGCGGCTCTAAGCCGCTTTATCTCCCGCTTAGAAGAAAAGGCATTACCCCTTTATCGCCTCCTTCGACGCACCGAACACTTCGAGTGGACGGACGCTGCCATAACCGGATTGGAAGAAATAAAAGCCATACTGGCAACCAACCCAATCCTGGCCGCGCCAAACATCGGTGAACCAATGCTGTTGTACATTGCGGCAACTCATCAGGTTGTAAGCGCAGTGCTCGTCGTCGAACGAGAAACGGACGGACATAAATTCCCCCTTCAAAAGCCGGTATATTATGTATCCACTGTCCTCACTCCATGCAAATCACGGTACCCACATTATCAAAAGATAGCCTATGCGGTATTCATGGCATCCCGGAAGCTGCGACACTACTTTCAAGAGTGTTCAATTACAGTAGCCTCGGAAGTGCCACTTAATGATATTATAAACAACCGCGACGCCACGGGCCGGATTGCCAAATGGGCCATTGAGCTCCTCCCGTTCGACATAACATACAAACCCCGACGAGCCAATAAATCACAAGTATTGGCCGACTTTGTCACCGAATGGATGGAAGCCGAACTCCCTAAAGAGTACGGCGCATACTCTAATTGGATCATGCACTTCGACGGCTCCAAAATGCTGGTTGGTCTGGGGGCTGGCGTCCTCCTGACGTCCCCAACCGGAGATACAGTTCAATACGTACTACAGATACTATATACAGACTCCAACAACGCAGCCGAATACGAAGCCCTGTTACATGGTCTTCGGATGGCAGTCTCCATGGGCATTCAACGCCTGGAGGTGCGTGGGGATTCAAACCTTGCAATATCCCAAATAAATGGAGACTTTGATGCTAAGGATCCGAAGATGGCGGCCTATCGCAACGCCGTCCTAAAGATGTCAGCTCGGTTCGAGGGGCTCGAATTTCACCATGTGGCTCGGGAAAACAATCAGGCGGCGGATATCCTCGCCCGCATCGGCGCAAAACACGATGCGGTCCCCCCAACATCTTTTTGGAGAGGTTGTTTAAGCCATCCGTGGTATGGGAAGGGGACACCGGTAATGATAGTCCGGACCCGGCCAAAATGCCCGATACCGAACACTCTGACATAATCGGAGGCTCTGCCACCGAAATAACACCTTCAGCCCACGTAATAATGGCCATCATCGCCCCGTGGACAGAACCATTCCTGGCCTACCTAACTAGGCAGGAACTTCCTGAGGACCAAAATGAGGCACGTTGCATAGTGCGGCGATCTAAAGCCTACAGGGTCCACGAGGGAGAGCTGTATAAAAAAGCACTACCGGAGTCCTTCAAAGGTGCATCTCCGAAGAGGAAGGGCGGAAGCTTTTGGCAGAAATTCAGGCCGGACTCGGCGGCCACCACGCCGCAGCCCAGGCCCTTGTAAGCAAGGCCTTCCGTACATGTTTTTATTGGCCGACGGCCCGGGTAGATGCACAGGACTTGGTCCAACGATGCGTCAGTTGCCAGCTTTTTGCAAACCAAAGCCACATGCCACCCACCACCCTCCAAACAATCCCCATTACCTGGCCCTTCGCGGTCTGGGGGCTTGACATGGTTGGACCCCTTAAAGGGGGAACCCATAAGAAAAAAATACTTACTGGTCATGGTGGATAAATTCACCAAATGGATAGAAGCCAAACCTGTTAAAACGGCCGAATCTGGACCGGTGATAGACTTCATATCTAGGGTTGTACACCGTTATGGCGCCCCCCACAGCATCATCACTGACAACGGCACGAACTTCATGGCTGACGAGGTAAAACTCTCGTGCAGCAACATGGGCATTAAGCTCGATTATGCCTCTGTCTATCACCCACAAACTAACGGCCAAGTTGAGCGAGCCAATGGTCTTATCATGAGTGGCATCAAACCCAGATTAGTGAGGTACTTAAAGGAGTCTAACACGCACTAGTTAGAGGAGCTCGACTCCGTACTCTGGGGGCTGCGGACCACGCCGAATCGTACTACCGGATACACACCCTTCTTTGTGGTGTACTACGCAGAGGTGGTTCTGCCCTGTGACATAATTCATGACTCACCTCGAGTGCGCATGTACGAAGAAAGAGAAGCCGAGCTCGATCGGCAGGACAGTCTGGACACCCTGGAGGAGGAGCGCGACATGGCAAAAGCCCGTTTCGTATTCTATCAGCAATAGGCTCGCAGATACCAAAGCAGAGAAGTACGGGCCAAAACTTATAACGTTGGCGAGCTAGTTCTACACCTGCCGGAGAAGAAAAAGACCAAGTTCGAGCCCAAATGGGAAGGTCCCTTCATTATTGACCAAGTTCTGACCGGTGGAGCGTATCGTCTGCGGGATGCATCGAATAATCGACTTGAGCCAAACCCATGGAATGCAGCCAGGCTCTGAAGATTCTACGCCTAGTGCCGGACTCTATGTGCGTCTCCTTCCTCTGTCCATTTTTTGCATATACATTATCTGTCTTTTTTATCTTCCTTTCTTTTATTCTTTCTCAAGGCCTTCAAGGGCCAACTTGTGCCTTGCTTGCACACTATTGACGCGCTAACCGCGCTCATTATACCTAGGGGCTTCTTACACAGAAGCTTAATTATTCATCTGGACTTCATGCCCCGCACATGTGTTATTCTTCCGCATGTACCTTTTCTTCACCATTATATGCATCGATATGACTTAAGTTTTGGCCAAGCTGGGTTGCCTGGCTCTTGTATTTATGCCCTACGTTCTCGTTAATTCGGCTAGGGCATAAGGGGAGCACCTCTGCGATTGTTACTGCCGGGTCTGTCGGATGTGTACCTCAGACTGGGTGAAGCCGAAAGCTAGCGTTCTTAAGGGAATATTCGGTCGGTGAACAAAAAATGATTTTTATTTATTTTCCATATGTGCCCCCAGATGTTTTTGCCTGCGTCTCTTCTCGCAGTCTGGACATGCACTTTAGGGCATGCGTACCCATGGAAAGGAACCCTTAACGGAACTATTCTCCCTGGAAGATGTTTCTTACTACCCATGTAATATAACATAACTAGTTGGATACTTGTCTGTTCAAGCACTAATGACCCCTACGCCTGGTTTCCACGCATACCCTAAATCTTATATAACTGAGCGGGTATTCGGATACACTCCGGACTATTGGGTCCCGAGGTTGAAGCGAAAAGGTCCGCCATGACAAATGATTTACAATCTGGCTAGAAGGCATTATACATGTCACTTTAATTACATAGTCATGTAGACTGACTAAATTCCTCTTCTATACCATCCAACAGGCTGTCTAGCCTACAATCCTGTTGGGAATACTTTGCGGCTAATTCTACTTGCCCATACACTAAGCTAATGGGGATCTCTTTCCCATCGGGCCCCACAGGTCCAACCTCGGCCATGTGGTTTGGGTCAGCCTTGGTATACCGCGTCTTCACCATGGCCCAGGCTTCCCTGGCACCTTGATGGCAGGCCGATATCTTCCATAATCGGAAGCGCCGCCGTGCTCCCTTGAGCTTCTCCGCAAGCTCTCCAATGCCTTCTGGCAGGGAGACGGATGTCCACAAGGCCTGGGCAATACCTTGCATCACTTGCCAAACTTGTTCGTGCAGTTGTGAGAGCTCGGGTAGAAGATCACCCGCAGACCCGGGCATCTCCTCCGCGGGACGACCCGTCAGCATACCTGCAGACATAACTCTGTTAGCCGACTTCTCCGCCGCACCCTTTCAAGCGTTCGTTCAAGCACTTACTGAAAATGCCATGTCGAAGCCGCTTATTCTCCTTCTCGGAGTCCGCAAGCTGGGCTCGAACATCTTTCAGTTCCACGCTCAGCTTGGTATTGGCATCTTGGGGATTGTTTTTCTCCCGCCTGACCTTAGTCAGCACGCGTTCGCCAACCTTTAGCTGTCGTACGACATGCTGGTCCTCCAGATTCTCTCCGGAGTCATCTGCAATATCTATTGTTAGATCTGCAGCCATGCCGCACACTATATGGTACCTGTCATTCTTTGAAACAAATGTTACCAGCTAGGGACTTTTCAGGTTCCTTCAATGTGGCAATGGCGGCCCGAAGTTGGGTCTTGCATTCCTCCAGCTCCTGTGACAGTCGAGTATTCTTCTCTGTAAGAACCTGCACAATAAATGATCCTTAAATCAGTTGTGTAAATTGTTTCAAGTCTCAGGGGCTACTGATACATATAATCGTCATATTTTCTTACCTGTACATCCCTTACATACTGGTCCGTGGCTCTGGCTAGACCATTTTGAGCAGCACGGAGGTACGCGTCTCCAGAATTGAAGGCATCAAATGCCTCTGGTGAGAAGCAAGCGTCACGGAGTACGGCCCGACGACACCTATGATTCATGGAGCTCTCCACTTCTGAACTTGTGGCGGACAGTCTATCCGCATCCTCTGTAGGAGGAGTATCCGATGTCCGCCCCATGTCGGCTTCCGCCCCATGTCGGCTTCCGCCTCTATGTCCGACCCTGGAGCCCGACTCGTGGAAGCATGATCGCCAGCCTCTCCGGACATATTCCAGCGAGCGTTTTTTCTATTAAAGAAACATGGATGTCATTACATTTTGAGAAAGATGACAACCACGGAGCGGGGTTGTTGTCATATCTCTGCATCGGCGTCTCCGTCCTGACCGCCTTCCTTTTTGGCCTACACGGCCTCGGCGCCTCTTGTTGGCGAGTTGCTGCGGGTTCGGCACGGCGTCCCGAATGCCTTCCCTGTAAAACACCATGTGTATATGGTAGGTGAACTGTCTAAAAGGGGATCCTAGTTTTTGGAGTTGGGAGTTTGGTTTTTCTTACGTGCGACGCAGGGAGCAGTCCGGGATAGTCGGCCGTAATGGCCACCATGGCGTCATCACAGCTCAATTGATAGAACTGCCTGTCTATCAGCTCCATGAATATGTCCAAATCTTCTTCGAGTTCGGGACCGAGGGCCCGGTCAGGGTCCTCTGGTTGTGGGGATGGGCTGTTGACCTCCCTTACGGCTTTTCGCAGTTCCTGCCGTAAAATGGCAAGGTGAGTACCTACGACAAAGAATGCGGGAAGAATGGGAGTAAGGAGATATAACTCACCCAGCTTGGAGGGTTGTACATGGAGAATCCATCCCGTGGCTTGATGCAGATGAACTCCTCTTCCTCTCCCTTGAACAACTCGGACAGAATTTTTGCTAAAGCAGCAGCGGTGTCCGGTCCCTTACGCCCGCAACGGGTGGCATCATCTTCCCCGTTAAAACACTACAGGGGGTGCCCTCGATATTGAAGTGGCTGCACTCCCCGCATTATGCATATTGACATAACCTCGATTACTGTCAATCCTGATTGAGCCAGCGCTTTAATCCGGTTCATCAGGTAAAGGACTTCTCTGTTGTCTTCCTCCTGGGGGCTCCGTGGGCGCCAGCTTCGGCGTTTCTTCAAAGGAGCATTGTTGAACTCAGGAAGACCCCACCAAACAGGGTCCGGAAGGGGGACGTCCTCCATATAAAACCATTCCGAAGGCCAGTCCTCGGACATCTTCTTCGGAGTACCGGACAGGTATCCGATTTCGGCAATGCGCCATATTTTGGCTCCGCCTACTTGATAAAGTGACCCCTTCTGTGTGCGGGGGACGAGGCAAAATAACATTTTCCATAGCTCGAAATGAGCCTCGCAGCCCAGGAATAACTCACAGAGGGCAATGTAGCCGGCGATGTGTAATATGGAAGCAGGGGTGAAATTATGCAGTTGGAGGTCGTGAAACTCCAGGAGCCCGCGGAGGAATGGATGAATTGGAAATCCGAGTCCCCTTAATAAGTAAGGAACAAGGCATACCCGCTCCCCCGTAGAGGGGCTGGGGAAGCTCTCTGCTTGCTCCCCACCATTGTTGGTGGCGAGCCTGGATCAGACGGGAACCATATATGCTGGAGGGAGAAATCCCTGAGTCTGCAGTTCGACTAATCGAGTGTGTGAGACAGAACACCTTTCCCAATCACCGGGCTTAGGGCTACGGGGGCGAGAGGAGGAGCTGCGGTGGTCGACCATGTTGGAGTGGATTTTTCCGAAGCGCGCTCCGATGGATTCTCGCTGTGGTAGGATGGTATGGATTGGATCTAAGTATCCCCATCCCTTTAATAGACAATTCATTTACCTGGCTAGAGGGGTGAATGTAAAAATGCCCTGGCTCCTCGTATTCATTCGACACGTGGAAGATAGCCCTTATTGGGTGCAGAAGCCAAGAGGTCCAACATTTATGGGGCCGGACACTACTTAACAAACATCCAAAATTTGGAGAAGAACCCGCCTTGCAATGTCGAAGACAATACTGCGTGTCAGACTTGACGTCATTGAAGCCTGGTTCGGGGGCTACTGAGGGAGTCCTGGATTAGGGGGTCTCCAGACAGCCGGACTATATCCTTTGGCCGGACTGTTGGACTATGAAGATACAAGGTTGAAGACTTCGTCTCGTGTCTGGATGGGACTTTACTTGGCATAGAAGGCAAGCTAGGCAATATGGATATGTATATCTCCTCCTTTGTAACTGACCTTGTGTAACCCTAGCCCCCTCTGGTGTCTATATAAACCGGAGGGTTTTAGTCCGTAGGACAACATACAATCATACCATAGGCTAGCTTCTAGGGTTTAGCCTCTCAGATCTCGTGGTAGATCAACTCTTGTAACACTCATATCATCAAGAACAATCAAGCAGGATGTAGGGTTTTACCTCCATCAAGAGGGCCCAAACCTGGGTAAACATTGTGTCCCCTGCCTCCTGTTACCATCCGCCTTAGACGCATAGTTCGGGACCCCCTACCCGAGATCCGCCGGTTTTGACACCGACACCCGTGAACATAGAATCATACGATGGGACCACGGACCCCGTGGTGTGGATCGAAGACTTCATTCTCCACATCCATATGGCACGCGGAGATGACCTCCACGCCATCAAATACCTCCCTCTCAAACTCAAGGGGCCCGCTCAACATTGGCTAAACAGTCTGCCTGACAATTCCATTGGCAGTTGGGAGGACTTGGAAGAGGCTTTCCTCGATAACTTCCAAGGTACATATGTTCAACCTCTGGACGCTGATGACTTAAGCCATATAGTCCAGCAGCCCGGAGAGTCCGCCAGGAAATTCTGGACAAGATTCCTAACTAAAAAGAACCAAATCGTTGACTGTCCGGACGCTGAAGCTCTAGCAGCTTTCAAACATAGCATCCGCGATGAATGGCTCGCTTGCCACCTTGGCCAAGAAAAGCCAAAATCCATGGCGACCCTCACGACACTAATTGAAGGAAATATGCCCTAGAGGCAATAATAATGTTATTATTTTATTTCCTTATATCATGATAAATGTTTATTATTCATGCTAGAATTGTATTATCCGGAAACATAATACTTGTGTGAATACATAGACAAACCAAACATCACTAGTATGCCTCTACTTGACTAGCTCGTTAATCGAAGATGGTTATGTTTCCTAACCATAGACATGTGTTGTCATTTGATTAATGGGATCACATCATTAGGAGAATGATGTGATTGACATGACCCATTCCATTAGCTTAGCACCCGATCGTTTAGTATGTTGCTATTGCTTTCTTCATGACTTATACATGTTCCTATGACTATGAGATTATGCAACTCCCGTTTACCGGAGGAACACTTTGTGTGCTACCAAAACGTCACAACGTAACTGGGTGATTATAAAGGAGCTCTACAGGTGTCTCCAAAGGTGAATGTTGGGTTGGCGTATTTCGAGATTAGGATTTGTCACTCCGATTGTCGGAGAGGTATCTCTGGGCCCTCTCGGTAATGCACATCACATAAGCCTTGCAAGCATTACAACTAATGAGTTAGTGCAAGATGATGTATTATGAAACGAGTAAAGAGACTTGCCGGTAAAGAGATTGAACTAGGTATTGAGATACCGACGATCGAATCTCGGGCAAGTAACATACCGATGATAAAGGGACCAACGTATGTTGTTATGCGGTCTGACCGATAAAGTTCTTCATAGAATATGTAGGAGCCAATATGAGCATCCAGGTTCCGCTGTTGGTTATTGACCGGAGACGTGTCTCGGTCATGTCTACATTGTTCTCGAACCCGTAGGGTCCGCACGCTTAAGGTTTCGATGACAGTTATATTACGAGTTTATGAGTTTTGATGTACCAAAGTTAGTTCGGAGTCCCGGATGTGATCACGGACATGATGAGGAGTCTCGAAATGGTCGAGACATATAGATTGATATATTGGACGGCTATATTCGGACATCAGAAGTGTTCCGGGTGATTTCGGAGAAACCGGAGAGCCGGAGGGTTACCGGAACCCCCCGGAAGAAGTAATGGGCCATATGGGCCTTAGTGGAGAGAGAGGGGGGCAGCCAAAGGTGGGCTGCGCGCCTCCTCCCCCCTGGTCCGAATTGGACTAGGAGAGGGGGGGCCCTTTCCTTCTCCCTCCCCACTTCTTTCCCCCTCCTAGTAGGAGTCCTACTCCTACTAGGAGGAGGACTCCTCCTTGGCGCGCCATAGGGGCCGGCCGGCCTCCTCCCCTTGATCCTTTATATACGGGGGCAGGGGGCACCCCTAGACACACAAGTTGATCCACGTGATCATATTCTTAGCCATGTGCGGTGCCCCCTTCCACCATAATCCTTGAAATATTGTAGCGGTGCTTAGGCGAAGCCCTGTGATGGTAGTACATCAAGATCGTCACCACGCCGTCGTGCTCTTCCCCGACACTTTGCTGGATCGGAGTCCGAGGATCGTCATCGAGCTGAACGTGTGCTAAAACTCGGAGGTGCCATAGTTTCGGTGCTTGATCGGTCGGGCCGTGAAGACGTACGACTACATCAACCGCGTTGTGCTAACGCTTCCGCTGTCGGTCTACAAGGGTACGTAGATCATACTCTCCCCTCTCGTTGCTATGAATCACCATGATCTTGTGTGTGCGTAGGGATTTTTTTGAAATTATTATGTTACCTAACACTAATGACCCGCTTTTGTGCGGGCGAGGACAGTTGGTTGGCCCGTAGCAAAAACAATGCAAGCGACGCCGGCACCCCTGAAGTTAAAAATAACAAAGACAAGTCTCGACGCAATAGATACAAGCGCCGAAATAGCGGTGACAACATCGAGGATACGGCGGTCAACGTCGGATTCAGTGGCTCTAAGTTTGGTCAACAGAAGAAGTCGTTCCAAAAGAACAATTCGGACCCATCCAGCTTGGACCGCATACTTGATCGTCCATGCTAGATTCATGGCACCCCCGACATGCCTCCTAATCATACAAATAGAGAGTGCTGGGTTTTCAAACAGGCCAACAAATTAAACGTCGAGAATAGGGAAAAGGATCGCAAAGCAAGGACGACGACAAAGAGCCACGACAGCCGAACACAGGGGGACAGAAGAAGTTTCCCCCTCAGGTCAAAATGGTGAACATGATATATGCCACCCACATCCCCAAGAGGGAGCGCAAGCGTGCGCTTAGGGATGTCTACGCGATAGAGCCAGTCTCCCCAAAATTCAACCCATGGTCGTTGTGCCCGATCACTTTCGATCGCCGGGACCACCCGACCAGTATCCGTCACGGGGGCTCAGCCGCACTAGTCTTGGACCCAATAATTGATGGGTTTCACCTGACTCGCGTCCTTATGGACGGTGGTAGCAGCCTCAATCTTCTCTATCAGGATACAACACGGAAAATGGGCATTAACCCATCAAAGATCAAGCCTACAAGGAATACCTTTAAAGGAGTCATACTAGGTGTAGAGGCCCGTTGTACGGGCTCAATCACATTAGAGGTTGTCTTCGGATCTCCGGACAACTTCCAAAGTGAGGAGTTAATCTTTGATATCGTCCCATTCCGCAGTGGCTATCATGCACTGCTCGGACGAACTGCGTTTGCTCGATTCAATGCAGTGCCACACTATCCTTATCTCAAGCTCAAGATGCCCGGTCCACGCGGCGTTATAACAGTCAATGGCAATACGGAACACTCTCTCCATACAGAAGAGCACACAGCTGCCCTAGCAGCAGAAGTACAAAGCGGCCTTCTCAAGCAAACCCTTCATTCGGCTGACGAGCCCTCGGACATCCTTAAGACGGTTCGAACTACTCTACAGCAGGAGAGCTCGGCTTGTCAGGAGCTCGACTAGCAATCAGGCCTCCGTCTCAGTCCCGGTCAAGTGGTGGCATTCGTGCCGCGTGTACATAACTACGCACTTAAAATTCCATGGGCATTGACGGAGGCACAGACAACTTCTGATCCATGGCACGGCTCAACCAACATCGGATACACACATACTTTCACTTTTACTTGTTTTCCTTTCAGGTCTCAATCCCACGGGCCCCATCGGGGGGTCTGGTCATCGGTCCTTTTGTAGGATAAATACACCAAGACGGCGAGAAGCGCGGACATATGGGGAACTTTTTAGGTGATTCCGGTAACGATAACTCTACTATTTTCCAGGACCCATATGCAGCTCTCCCCTGGTTTCGGCATGTGAAATAGCCTATTGCTTATTGCACTATTTGTATCAGTGCGCCTTGACGTACTAATTACATTACAATGAAAATAGTGTGTAGCTGGAGCTTTAGGACCCCAGCTTTTTACCTTTAAGTCTTTTCTGTTTTCTTTCTCTCTTTTCTTTTTCAGATTCCCTATGGATAACCCCATCAGGTAGCACCCGTACACTTTGGTACGTTTGACGTTTGCCAGGGGCTTTATAGCACCTTACACTACGACAACAAAAGTCTGAACACCTTCTATAAGTATAGTTCGGCACCCCGAATTTAGCATTATATGCATTGGCTCCGAATCATGTCTTTGGTCAATAGTTGGGTTGCCCGACTCCTATGCTTGCTACCCTACATTCCGCTACATCGGCTAGGGTAGTAAAGGGAGAACTACTGCGATTGTGTCCTGGTCTAAACTGGATGAGCACGTCAGTAGAGAAAGCCGAAAACTGACTGTCATGATGCGGCGAGAGCTGGTCAGCTGTTTGGAGGTCTCAAATCGTTGGAGATTTTTCCGCATTTCACGAAGGATCGGCACTTCCCAATCAGAGGCTGACAGCACTCTGGTTCGTATACCAGGGGCTGTGCCTATGTTTTATTATAAAACTCCTATGGCTAAGTGAGGGCGTTCAAGCCGTATAGTCTGGTTGCGTGGTTCGTTGCGCTAAAAAACTCCTTCAAGGACCATATAATTAGATCAAGATTGTTTAGATTCCATCTCGAACACCTCTGTACTACCTACGTGAGGGCTGAAGCCGACGACTGGTTAACCCTCAGATTCCATACAACCTGGCCGCACAGGAAGAAACAATCAAAACATAATAAAAATTATTACAAAGCGGATTTGTTGTCATCATACAAGACAAAATATGAGTGTATTCACTCGAAAATAATGTCCTACCCGCACTGCATGGCTACAATACGAGACCCCCCGAGGACATCCGCAAAATAGTGCTTGGGTGTACGGTGCTCCTTGCCCTTCGGCGGCCCCTTGGTCAGCTCGATGGCGTCCATTTTCGCCCACCACATCTTGCAGCGAGCAAAGGCCATCCGGGCACCTTCAATACAGACCGACCGCCTTACGACCTCAAGTCGCAGGCAGGCACTAACAGGCCGCTACACAAGCCCGAAGTAGCTGCTGGGTACCAGCGCGGCAGGCCATAGCCGGACTATCAGGTCCCTCATGGCCAGCTCGGTTGCCTTATGCAGCTCGACCAACTGTTTCAGCTGGTCACTGAAGGATACCGGATGTTCTGGTCCAAGATGTTGAGACTAGAACAACTTCTCCGTCGAACTCCCTTCCTTGGCTCGATAGAATTCAACAGTATCAGATACGCTGCGCGGCAAATCCGTAAACGCCCCTGTGGAGCACCAAATTCGGGTAAGCAACAGGAGCGTTCCCTTCATCAACTTGCTTTGCATAATGAAAAACTTACCCGCCACAATCTTCTTAGCCGCCTGGAGTTCCTGAAGAGCGCTCTGGGCTTCGGCTCGAGCCTCTTCTGCGCTCTGGCGAGCCTTGGCAAGTTCGGACGCCTGCGTCTTAGAATCATGCTCCAGGGACTCGTACTTCTTAACGGCATCCTGAAGCTCTTGCTGCACCTCGCTGACCTGGGCTTCGTGCTTTTCGCATGCAGCGCGTTCCTTGGCCGCTTTGTACTCGGCCTCGGCTAATGCCTTCTTGAGGGCCGCCACCTCGGTCGTGGCCCCTACCATAGTCCATGCCACTTTAGTCAGCACAAAGTATTCATCCTTCCTAACATACACACACAAGTTACTGCATACCTTTGTTGTCCTCCAGCTGCGTCTTCACAAGACTGAGCTCTTCCTCGGCCCGCTCCAGGCTCCGCTTCAGTTCAGAGACCTCCGCAGTATGAGCGGCAGCAGCCAGCAGCGACGCCTGCTTATTCACATAGACATCATATGTTAGACTCCTGCGAAACTTGTTTTGATCCTTTGTTCGGCTTTTCTTTCCGAACACCAAACAGAGCATCAGGGGCTACTGTCTATGCTGTGATTTCTTTCTACAATTATTATTACCTCAAAGCCTGTTAAAAGGCTAGTGCAGGCTTCGGTCAGCCCACTTTTGGCAGACTGAACCTTTTTTTATCACCGTACCCATGAGGGCACGATGCTCATCTACAATGGAAGCGTCTCGCAGCGCTTCCAGTAGATCATCTGGTGCCTCTGGTCGGACAGAGGTCACCAACATAACAGGCACACCCCCTCCTTTCGGGGAAGGCCATTCGCTAGACTCCGGAGCCGTACAGGTCTCCAGAATGATATCCGACTAAGGGATGAATGGAACTCGGCCCCCACCATCAGTCTCCATGGGGGTTTCTTCCCCCATGTGTCCGACGGCCGTGGAGTCACCCTTGGACGCCACCCTGACGATCTCCGGAGCCTCCCCTTTGTTGGGAAAGGCCCTTTGGGACACCACCTTGTCATCACTCTTGGGCGAGGCAGAGTGAGCAGGTGGCGGCGACATGCTAGCCATCTCCTTTGACTCTAGAGAGCCCTCTGTCAAGGACTGCGGAGAACCGTCTCGGGACGGACTGCAATAGCATAAATTAAACATATTAATATTGCAAAGGGGAAGGGACGAACATTTGGACGAGCATAAGGTCTTGGGTACTTACGAAGCGGCCCGAGGCTTGGTCCGGGGCATTTGTTCCGGACTGCTATCGACATCCCACGCGGAGTTATCCGCGAGGGAGCCCTTCTCCCTCTTGGGTGCCTTTGCCTCCAGGTTTGTGGAGGCCACCCTTTTCTTCCTTCCCCTCTCAGGGGGGGGGGGGGAGTTGTCTTCCTCCTCCTCCTCCTCATCGCCGTCTTCAGCGACCGAAGGGCCAGTCTCGTCTTCGGACGACAGCTCCGAAGAATCCTTTCGACGAAGGACACTCTTGGTCCCCT
Organism: Triticum dicoccoides; assembly: GCF_002162155.2. Lineage (NCBI taxonomy): Eukaryota > Viridiplantae > Streptophyta > Magnoliopsida > Poales > Poaceae > Triticum > Triticum dicoccoides. Next base: position 151,869,362 of record NC_041382.1, on the reverse strand, counting down.
TGGCTGCCTTTTTGGTCTTCTTCTCTGGCACGTCATAAGGCACCGGGAACAACATCTTCGTCGGGAGTGGGGTCTCTTCGTCTTCGGGTAGCGGGGCTGGACAGTTAATCCGCCTCGCTATGTCGACCCGGGCCTAAGGAAAAAATTGATAGGAGAGCTTAGACTTCTTTCTCACAATATGCTAGTAAAGGTTATGCCTTGAGATCGTGAAAAAACTTACCAAATTAGCTTGGCGCTTTGAGCTAAGCCCACGATCCTCGGTTGTAGGCGGTGGCGTCTCGCCGGCCTTGAAGAGCACTTTCCATATATCCTCGTGCATTGTGCCGAGGAGCTCTAGCAGCGTCTAGTGCTTGGCCGGATCGAATTCCCATAAATAACAAGTCCGGCGTTGGCACGGGAGGATCCGGTGGATGAGCATAACCTGTATCACATTGACAAGCTTAATCTTTCTGGATATCATGTTCTGGATGCACGTCTGGAGCCCTGTCAGCTCGCCCGGAGCACCCCAGGTTAGGCCCTTCTCTTGCCAGGAGGTGAGCCCCATCGGAACTTCGGGTCGGAATTGGGGGGCCGTCGTCCAGTTAGTGTCACGCAATTCAGTGATGTAGAACCACCCTGATTGCCACCCCTTCACCATCTCCATGAAAGAACCTTCGAGCCAGGTGACGTTGGGCATCTTACCCAACATAGCTCCTCCACACTCTGCCTGTTGGCCTCTCACCACCTTTGGCTTCATATTAAAGGTCTTCAGCCATAGGCCGAAGTGAGGTGGAATGCGGAGAAAGGCCTCGCACATGACCATAAATGCCGAGATGTTGAGGATAAAGTTAGGGGCTAGATCATGGAAGTCTAGCCCATAATAAAACATCAATCCGCGGACAAACGGGTGGAGAGGGAATCCCAGCCCGCGGACAAAATGTGTGAGGAACACCACTCTCTCATGAGGCTCGGGGGTGGGGACGATCTGTCCCTCGACCGGGAGTCGGTGAACGATCTCCTTGGCCAGGTATCCGGCCTCTCGGAGCTCCTCTATATTTTCCCTCTTAACGGAGGAGGTCATCCACTTGCCGCCGACTCTGGATCCGGACATGGTTGGGTGCTGGTTTGAATGAGGACTTGGGCATTGGAGCTCGAGGAGGGAGAGGCAGGAGGAAAGCATGGGGGTAGAAAGGTGAATCTTATCTCCTTATAAGGGCGGTGAATATCGAACGCCCCCATTTGCCTTAAAATTCTCCTGCTCCCAAGGGCCGTGTAAACGGCATGGTTGGGTTACCCACGCCCGTACTGATGAGAATCCCGTGATAAGGGGACATGATCTCTGCTTTGATAAGACGTGCCAATGACAACCGCGTCTCGAAACGTGGGGTGGAAAACGGTTCAAAATTATGACCGGACAGGCGTGACGTCACATTACTAAAGTTGTCAGCAGATGGGACTCGTGTGTTATTATATTCTCTCTACGGTTGTGTGCTGTGTGTTTTACAGGTCGGGACACGTTTGTTTCATCCGAAGACTATTTTTTGGAGTTAGGAAGGAGGAACCCGCCTTGCAATGCCGAAGACAGCACTACACGCTGGATACCTTTTCATTGAAGCCTGGTTCAGGGGCTACTGAGGGAGTCCTAGACTAAGGGGTCCTCGGACATCCGACCTGTTGTCTATGGGCCAGACTGATGGGTTGTGAAGATACAAAGACCGAAGACTACACCCATGTCCGGATAGGACTCTCCTTGGCATGGAAGGCAAGCTTGGCGAACGACTATGGAGATTCCATCTTATGTAACCAACTCTATGTAACCCTAGACCCCCCCCCCCGTGTCTATATAAACCAGAGGGTGTACTCCGAATAAGGGATACTCAATACCGTAGTCATACAGGCTAGACTTCTAGAGTTTAGCTATTACGATCTCGTGGTAGATCAACTGTTGTAACACTCATATTCATCAAGATCAATCAAGTAGGAAGTAGGGTATTACCTCCATAGAGAGGGCCCGAACCTGGGTAAACATCGTGTCCCCTGTCTCCTGTTACCATCAACCTTAGACGCATAGCTCGGGACCCCCTACCCAAGATCCGCCGGTTTTGACACCGACAACGACCAAGCCAAAGAAGGCACTGGCACCCGAACATCGGGCAAGGGAGTCGGCCAAGAGGAAAGGCAGGAGGCATGCCGTGGATGCAAGGGGTGAGGCCGCCACGCAGGCCGCCATCGTCGTCGCCGCGCAGCAGGAGGTCACCAACGCCCGCATCGCAGCGACAACGAGGGAGGCGCTCTACATGCTAGGGTTAAACCCTAGCCAGCACAGCCTCATCCAAGCTGTCGTCGCCGCGGCCAGCACCGGCTCGTTGATGTTTCCTCAGATGGTGCTACCCGACTCGCCCCGGGCGTCGGCTTGCAACCCGATCCCCGGCTTCCACGTCTACCCGCAGGCCTCCCGCCTCTCCGGGGAGTGCTTTCCCGACGTGAGCATGGTCACGCCTTCGACGCCCGCGCCTGTGCCCATCGACCTCAATGCCACCCCGGTGGCCGGTGGCTCATCATCCGGCGGCGTGAGGAAACGTGTGTGGCAGACATCGACCGGCGTGCTCCCGGACACCCGCAACCTGTTCGAGGAAATGCCGTCCGCTGTCGACGAGGACTACATGTAGAACTTCATATTCAAGGGTGGTGCGCCGGCCGCTAGCTATGATCCCAACGAGACACAAAGTCAGGACGGCCGCGGGGTGTTCACGCCGGCCACTGGCTATGATCCCGATCAGGCGGCCTTCATGCATGATCAGGTCGGCATCGACCTGGACAGCTTCCCACTCGACCACGAGTTCTCGGACGACTACGATATAGAGGAAGAGGATGAGTGCGACATCGAAGTGGAACCCTTGTTCGAGGACGAGCTCGCCAATCAAGCCGCCGGTCCTAAGCCGAAGCACAAGAGCAAGCGCATGAAGGCGTACACGGTGGCCGAGGACAAGCTTATTCGCGAGTGTTGGCGAGACATTGGACAAGACCCCAAGACGGGCGCCGAGCAAAAGCATTCAACCTTTTGGATTCATGTCCACCGAGAGTTTCATGAGCGCAAGAAGTTTCCGCCTTACCAATTTGTGAGCACGCGCGGGTGGGTCTCCATTTCCAAGCATTGGAGGGTGATCCAACAAGTGTGCAACAAGTTTTGCGCCATTCTTGAGAGCGTCAAGGCCTGCCCCGTGAGCGGCATTGGCATGCAAGACATGGTATGCTAGCAAGCCGTCCTCTTTTGTGTCATCAAGTTCATCCTTTGCGTGTTCATTTGCATATCACTTGCCCATATGCTTACATGGAAACATTTTGTAGGCATTTCAAGCTTTGGAGGCATTCAAGGTTCAACACAATGGCAAGTGCTTCAACCTTTCCCATTGCTATCGGGTCATCAAGGACGAGGAGAAGTTCAAGGCGCAATATGTCACACTCAAGTCGCGTGGGAGGGGGGGGGGAGAAAGCCGTGGAGGATGTTGGGGAGGGCGAGCCGGCACGACCGCGGGGAAAGACCAACTCCAAGAAGGAGGACAAGCGAGATGCGTCCACCAACGCCTTGATCACAAGCATGGACGGCATGATGAATAAGAAGGACACAAGGGAGGAGGAGCATCGGCATTTCAAGGCGGAGCAAATGGATGCTTTCATGGAGATTCAAAGGAGGAGGCTTGAGCTGGACGCCAAGAAGCAAGCCAAGATGTTCGAGCTAGAGGCGGAGAAGCAAGCCAAGATGCTAGAGATCGAGGCCGCCAACGCCAAGACCAAGGCAAAAGAAGTGGCTCTCGCAAGCATGATGACCGGGGTGGAGATCATGAAGGTGGATCTCAACACCGTGCCGCCAAGGAAGAGACCGTGGTTTGAGAAGATGCAGGTGCTACCTCTTGAGCACTGCGTTGGTCTTCCCTTGAAGAGGAAAGGGTGATGCAGCGTAAGTATTTCCCTCAATTTTTGAGAACCAAGGTATCAATCCAGTAGGAGGCCACACGCAAGTGCCTCGTACCTACACAAACAAATAAGAACCTCGCAACCAATGCGATAAAGGGGTTGTTAATCCCTTCATGGTCACTTACAAGAGTGAGATCTGATAGAGATAATAATGATAAGATAAATATTTTTGGTATTTTTATGATATAGATTGAAAGTAAAGATTGCAAAATAAAATAGCTTGGAAACTTATATTATAGAGAATAGACCCAGGGGCCATAGGTTTCACTAGTGGCTTCTCTCAAGATAGCATAAGTATTACGGTGGGTGAACGAATTACTGTCGAGCAATTGATAGAAAAGCGAATAATTTTGAGAATATCTAGGCATGATCATGTATATAGGCATCACGTCCGTGACAAGTAGACTGACTCCTGCCTGCATCTACTACTATTACTCCACAAATCGACCGCTATCCAGCATGCATCTAGAGTATTAAGTTCATAAGAACAGAGTAACGCCTTAGGTAAGATGACATGATGTCGAGGGATAAACTCAAGCAATATGATATAAACCCCATCTTTTTATCCTCGATGGCAACAATACAATACGTGTCATTTCCCTTTCTGTCACTGGGATCGAGCACCGCAAGATTGAACCCAAAGCTAAGCACTTCTCCCATTGCAAGAAAGATCAATCTAGTAGGCCAAACCAAACTGATAATTCGAAGAGACTTGCAAAGGTAACCAATCATGCATAAAATATTTCCAAGAAGAATCAAATATTGTTCATAGATAGACTTGATCATAACCCACAATTCATCGGATCTTGACAAACACACTGCAAAAAGAGTTACATCGGATAGATCTCCAAGAAGATCGAGGAGAACTTTGTATTGAGATCCAAAGAGAGAGAAGAAGCCATCTAGCTACTAGCTATGGACCCGAAGGTCTGAAGTAAACTACTCACACATCATCGGAGGGGCCATGGAGTTGATCTAGAGGCCCTCTGTGATCAATGCCCCCTCCTGCGGAGCTCCGGGAAAGGCCCCAAGATGGGATTTCTTGGGTACAGAAGGTTGTGGCGGTGGAAATAGGGTTTCGTGGTGGTCCTGGATGTTTTCGGGGTATGTGAACATATATAGGAGGAAGAAGTAGGTCGGTTGAGGCATGAGGGGCCCATGAGGGGGGAGGGCGCGCCCCCCTGCCTCGTGGACTCCTCGTAGGTTGCTTGACGTCCACTCCAAGTCCTCTGGATCACGTTTGTTCCAAAAATCACGCTCCTGAAGGTTTCATTCCGTTTGGACTCCGTTTGATATTCCTTTTCTGCGACACACTGAAATAGGAAAAAAACAGCAATTTGCACTGGGCCTTGGGTTAATGGGTTAGTCCCAAAAATAATATAAAAGTCCCATTAACATGCAAAACAGGCAATATAATAGCATGGAACAATAAAAAATTATAGATACGTTGGAGACGTATCAGCATCCCCAAGCTTAATTCTTGCTCGTCCTCGAGTAGGTAAATGATAAAAACAGATTTTTTTTGATGTGGAATGCTTTCTAGCATGTTCTTCAATGTATTTTTCTCTATTGTGGCATGAATGTTCAGATCCGAAAGATTCAAGATAAAAGTTTATTGTTGACATAAAAATAGTAATACTCCAAGTATGCTAATCAAGAAATTATGTCTTATCAAAATACCATAGCCAAAGAAAACTTATCCCTACAAAGTCATATAGTTTGACCATGCTTCATTTTCGTCACACAAAATGCTCCCATCATGCACAACCCTGATGACAAGCCAAGCAATTGTTTCATACTTAGCCTTTTCAAACTCTTTCAACTTTTACGCAATATATGAGCGCGAGCCATCGACATAACACTATGGGTGGAATAGAATATTGTCGGTGTTCTAGGAACGGGGGTCCCCAGACTTGCCTACCTGCGGCCTGCGGCGTGGCTCAAAGGGGGGCCCAGCACGGCCCATCTTCACCAACACAAACTCAAGACCCTCGCGAGGGGCCAAGCCTCGCAGGGCGGACGACACGGAGCTTCCTTAGGCACGGCCTCGTCAGGCTGGCTCACGAGGAGGCAGAGAGATCAAGGCGAGGTACCTCGCGAGGTGCCCGTGACGCAAGCCATGACGACTCAGGGTGCTAGGCGGGTGCCAGCCCGCGCAGCGTCCTCCTTCCCTCTTTGGTGCAAAGGGGGCAAGCGCAGCCGCGGAGTACCGAGGCATCAGGCAAAGGTTGCCATTTCGGTGCAACGAGACCAAGACCAGGAGGACTACGAGACGGAGGTCGCCATGGAGCCCAAGACGGCGTCATCACCAGAGCTTTGCGCAGGCGAAGACTACTTTTGTCAGGATAGTTGATACTTGCTGTCCCCTTTCAAATTAGCCCGCCATTGTTGGCTCCCTTCCCGCTCAACATTTGGGGAGAGGACCAGGGCCACTATAAATAGGACCGGCCACCCACGTAGCAAGGGGTCAGCTCAGTCTCCTCTAAGGGCTCGACAAGTAGAGAGGTGGTAAGCAGAGAGAGAGAGTGAGATAGAGAAAGGTGGCTGAACTCCTCCCAGCAGTTCATCGCCCCAGCCAAGAACAGATCCTCGCGAGGCTGTTCTTCCCTGTACTGTTCATCATTATCAGCCCAAGAGGCAATCCACCACACCACACACTGGAGTAGGGTATTACACCACAACGGTGGCCCGAACCAGTATAAACCCTGTGTCCCTTGTGTTGTTCTTTTCATAGCTTTGATCCTAGCGTGGCGGAGGGGTGCAGGAAGGTAGGAGGCGAAATCTTCGCGCGCACCCCAGTGTTCGAACCTCAAGGGTCTGCCGGAACCTGAAATCCAACATTTGGCGCGCCAGGTAGGGGTGTGCCGGAATTCGTCTTCTACCGCTCCGTGCCCCGTCACGTCGTCATCACCATGCGCGGCGACCAGGAGGGCAACCCAAACCCATGGGCTGCGTGGCCCGCCCGCGCAGAACCGCTCGCCTCGGGCGACCCCGTGCCCCAGGCAGCTCGCGGTCCACAGGGCGCTGCGGGCCGCGGGCGAGGCGGACAGGCTTCAACAACTCTTACACCGCGGCAGGCGTGGTCGGCAGCAAGGGCCTCCAATCACGCCGCGACCACGACACCGTACACCCGCCGGGAGCAGGCGAACTCGAGAGCCGCACTCACGGTGGCCCGAGAGCTGCTGTAATGCAGACTGCTGGAGGGCGGCCGCGACATGCTGCTGGAGCGAGTGGCAGAGCTCCTGGGCTTTGCCGCCTCGGGGGCTCACCCCTTCTCCACCCAGCTCGCATCTCAAGCCCAGTGCGAGCCACGCGGGGGCCCCACGCGCGCCCGCGGGCTCCAAGGCTACTCCGACGCCGGCGAAGCTGTCAGCGCCGGACCGGCGGCGGCGCTGCCCCCGCCCCCGGTCCGCGAAGAAGGACTCAACGCGACCTGTGGCCCAGTGGGCGGCCGCGCTGCCACCCCACGGAGGGCGCGTCAGGCAGGCCCACGTGGTATGCAGGGCATTACGGCGTGGCATTCAGGATGACGGCGCCGGAGGAATACGTGCCCCTCATGATGGACCAAGGACACCCTCACGAGAACGGACAAGGCTCGCTCCTCAGCCCAAGCTGGGGGGATGAGGCACTAGAAGCTGAGCCTTTCCAGGAGCCCCGGGACGGTCCCACTGGCCACGCTGGAGGCAACGATTATCGGGTACCGCTAATTCTTCAGGAGCAGGTATACACTAACCATGGATCGCAGGGGGTGCAGGTCACCGCAGCGAGCAGCTGCCCCGCTCCCGCAGTCTCCTACCCCTCGGGAGGAGGGCGCAGGGGGCTGCAGGAGAGAGGCAGGGATCCGACATCGCCACCATGGCGTTCGGAGCAAGGCGTTCTTAGGAGGTAGGCCCTCCGCTGGGGAGGTGCCCCAGGGCCTGCCCCCGGCGGAGGACCCATGGTCGTCGGGGGAACCGCTGGCGACCGCTCTACCCCATCGGGCGGCATCCTGGTTTCCGGTCGTTGCTGATGGCACTAGAATGTGGCGCAAGGCGGGGCCCTCATCTGGCGATATGAAGCAAGGCCAGTACCTGTGAAGAAGGCCCAGTGCCTGTGAAGCTCGCCGCCCCGTGACACTCTCACGTAATAATGAGTGGGGCTGTACACGCCCCAGAGTCTTAGGGGTGCCGGCCTTAGGCCCTGGGGCTCCCTCCCACGCCCAGTGGCAACACTTAGCTCCGCGCTGGTGAGAAGACGTCCAAGACTAGACTAGGTGCCGGACGCGGCCTTTTGTTTGCTTTTGTTGCTCTTCCCTTTGGTTACCGCTTTCCCCCGCTGGATTCAAGTTGGATTCGAATTTGAGATTTGCGTGTGTTCGGAGAAGGGGTGCTTAGTCTCGTTCGAGCAATTTCTCGCATTTCGGTTACCGCTTTTGCCTCAGCTGCCTCCCCTCGTGAGCCCCTCGCGAGCCGGGTCAGGCCTAGCTTGCGCGCAGCCCAGACTGCCGCCGCCGCGTCCTCTCAGGAGGGCGTCTTACTGCAGGTCCAACGGATTCAATCAGGAAACACTCCGGGCTCCATAGCCTCCTGCGGGCTGCCCCAGGGCCAGCACGGGACAAAGGTAAAATAGCCGACCAGCGCGTCGCTTAAGCCAACCACTTGGCGCGGGCGCATGGGAAATGTAGCTCCTACTGATATGATAAACACAAGTTTTACATGAGGGGCTCCCCCTCCAAAATGCTCTCACAGCTATCAGGCCAAACCCTGAGTTCTATTCATACAGGGTAAGCAGGAACGATGCACAATCAGTCGGATGAATCTCCCAATGCGTCCTCAGGAGCGCCATCGGGGCCGTTGCTGGCGTCGCTGAACTCGCCACCGCTGCCCGCGTTGCCACCGGCGGCGTCAGGGCCGCCCGTCACGCCGCCCTCGTCGGCCGCCACGATCGCGTCGTCATTGTTCGAGGCAAAGGCCCTGATAAGAGCCTCCACATGGTCTTCCACCCAGTGCGCCAGCTCACCTCGGACGGCCTGGGGAACTGGGGCGATGGCGGCGTCGAAATCGAAGTGGGGATCCATGCTCCGGAGATGGCTGAAGACACGAGAAAAGGCGCGCCTGAGCAGGGCGCGGCTCCTCTCCTCCACCAACCTGTCAGCCCTGATCGACCGCGCCTCCAGCTGCGTCACCACGTCAGTAAAGAATTGAAGATTGCCCGCGTAGTTAACCGCGTGCGGCTCTCTGACGGTCTCCTCGCAGATGTTGCCCAAGGCCGCGTTGGCCCTCTCCCGGAGCATGGTCAGCATGGGGCCGTGCTCATGCTCTAGGAGCCACCGCTGACGTATCTTGTCTGCGTTCTGGCGCGCGACGGCCTCGGCCTCCTCCACCTGCTAGCGAAGGAGGAGCACCTCCGCCTAGGAGGTGGTTATCCCACCTTGTGCCACCTCAAGGGCGGCCCGGGAAGCATCGGCCCGCCGCGTCACCTCCTCTAGCTTGGCCCTCAAGGCAGCAGTCCTGCCCTCGGCTTCGGCCCGGATCAACCCCAGCTTCTCCTCGAACTCATTCTCGAGGTTCAGATGCGCCATCGCCACCTGACGTCCGACCTCCTCCAGGACACGGGCTTCCTGTGCAGCGACATCGTCCTCCGCCTGCGCCACCAAGCGCTCCCTCGTCTCCAGACGCTCATACTCGCGGGTACGTTCGGCGGCTTCCAGCGTCAGCGCCTCCTCACGCTTCTGGAGCTTCACCGAGTCGCCGGAGGCCACCCTCATCGACGCGAGGGCTGCCTCATGCAGCTCCACCTACTCCTCCAGCGAGTGGCACCAGGCCAGGAGCTCCCGAGCCCGCTCCTCTGCAGCTGTTCGCCGCCGCTCAGCCTCCCGAGCTTCCTCAGCAGCCCGAGACCGGGCCTCTCGAGAGACCACCAACGACGCCTTGGCCTCTGCTTCATCAAGGTCGCGCCGACGGCGCACAAGGGCGATGGCGCCCTCCAGCTCGCGCCTCTCTGCAGCCAGGCGCAGGCCCTCGGCCTCAAGGCGCGCGTCTTCATCAGCAAGCTCCTCACCAAGCAGGCTCACTGCATCAGTCGCCCTTCGAAGGAATCCTTGGCGGAGAGTGTGACGCTCCCGAGCGCGCTCAAGCACGTCTTCCACACCATCATCTGCCCCAAGCAAGCGCCGGGGGCTGCAGGTCAGCACTCCCCCTCCGGGCTGGGGGCTGGGGGCTGGCACCCTCGCGACGGCCGAGCACGCCGCATCAGAAGCCCGGCCTGGGGCCAGCCCGACCTCAGGAGAAGAGCGCAGGAAGCGCCTCAGCCAATCGCAGTCCACGACCAGGCGAGAAGCCCATGGCAGGTTGGCTATGCCACGAGAAGGCTCGCGAAGGAGGATCGCGAGGTGTGCGGGGCCACGATACGCCTCGGGATGGTTCGCTTCTTCGATCGCCCTCGCCACAAGGGCTCCGCTGCTTGGGGCGCTCGAGGACGGTGGAGGAGGCAAAGCCAAAGGGGACGGCTCCTCAGCCATCTCAGCAAGCTCGGCTGGAAGGGGCCTGCGGAGCAAGGGTCAGTAAGAGCAACGGAAGGATCAGGAGCAGGGAAAGGAGAAGTGTTACTCATTAGTGGCGAAGTACTTTCTACGCTTCAGCAGGCGACAAGGGTAACCGTCACCCAGGGCCTCCCTTCTCTTCCGAAGAGCCCCAAAGTCCACACAGAAGCGGCCTAAGAGTCGCGCGCAGGGATCGACCTGCGACGAAGATGGAGCGTCAAGACGATCAGTGTCAGGTGCGCCTGCCTGATGTGCGCCGCCAATCGCCTCCCCAAGAGAAGCAGCTGGAGCCTCAGGGGCCCCAGTCGCAGGCGTAGAGGGCAGCTGTTTGTCACCCTCAGCCTCAGCGGCATGGGCCCCGATAACTGCTTCCTCATGAGCCTCGCCTGGTGCCGTCACCACGCCGGGAGCCCCTTCGGCCTCTGGCGCCTCGTACCTCCCTGCTCCGCCACTCGAGGACGAGCCGCCTTGGCCGACTGGAAGGGTAGTCACCACCACCGAATTCTCGCGAGACCCCTGAAGGCCGGCGGGGTGCAGCCCCCACTCATCAAAGGCAGGCATCTGCTTCACAAAGTCGACCCTGCTCTGGCAGAGGTACAGCAAGGCCCCTCCCTGCCGGACGCTGCCGGGATTGGGGTCCCCAGCCAGGGTCAAGAGCGCCGTCTGTTGACACACGAACACGTCCCGTGTACCCTCGACGCCGGGGGTGATGCACCGCAGCTCACGTCGAAGGAGACCCGACCGACAGCGCGATACGCAGGACAGTCGGCGGGCGCTTTTGCAGACCCGAAACCCCGCGCACCCGGGAGGGACCCCGTCAGGGATTGCGGCGGCTATGGGCTGCCCTAGGTTGATTCGGTCGCCCCTAGAGCCTCGTGGATCGCTGCCCTCCAACGCGAAGAACGAACGAAGAACGAGAAAGAAAGATACAAGGGTGAGGGATAAAAGTAGATGGACACAAAAGTGTAATTGATAGATTGGTTCGATCGGGTGTTGTTCAATCGGCCGTCACCCCTTGGGTATATAAGAGGCGGATGGACTTTCCGTGCAAGGAAAGGTTAGAATTCACGTCCAAAACCCTAGTTTGGGTCCAACTCGGAATCCGGACTTTCCAAAACTGTTCGGTTTACAACCTGGAAGCACCTTGCGGGTCACTTTTGAGGAAGTAAACGATCTCGGATGAAAACGTGCCCAAAAGCAATCTTGACCGTTTCGACGAGACGAACAACTTTCATCTTGAACGTTTTTTGATTAGAGGCCATCTTGAGAGAGTTTTTGGCTGTTTTCCGAAGTCTGCAGCAGAAAAATCCAAACCCCGGACGGACATGCCTGGAGTGTCCGGCCTATAGCAAAAAAATATGGAATCCGGAGGGTTGCCTCCGGAGTGTCCGGCCATCTACTGTAGCAGCATCTTGTAGGGGCTATAACTTTTTCATACGAGTTCGGATTGGGACGATCTTTATATCAAAATCGATCGTTTCGACGAGACGAACAACTTTCATGTTGAACGGTTTTCCATCCGAGATCATCTGAATAACCTTTTGAGTCCATCTTCAACTTCTTGTCCGATTGACTATCACAGCCTCCAACCCGGCAAGTTTTCCATCCGAGTAAGCTTTCCACACCGACAATATTTCTATCCGGAAAGCTTTCACACCGGCAAGGTTTCACTCCGGCAATGTTTGTACTCCGGCAAGGGTTTCACTCCGGCAAGGTTTGTACTCCGGCAAGGTTTGTACTCCGGCCAGGGTTCCTCTCTGACAAGGTTTCACTCCGGCAAGGTTTGTACTCCGGCAAGGGTTTTACTCCGGAAAGGTTTGTACTCCGGCCAGGGTTCCTCTCTGACAAGGTTTCCACCCCGGCAAGAGTTTTCTTTCCCACTCAGGGACGGCCCGCGAAGTGTTGCCTCTAACTTTTGCATACGAACCCGGATTCTTAACCATGCCAAAATCTGGTGTCAACACATGCCTCCCTGTTTTTCGGCAAAGCTTGTGTGCTGAAAAATAACTTGTACTGTGTTTGTTCTAAGGACGATGTCAACACCCCATCGGCCATTTATATTTCTTAGGGCGATAATTATGTATCGGCCATTGCCTATTTAGGCTTCTTGCCACACACTCGGGTGGTATTTCTTCAAGTACTTGCCATTGAGAGCTCGAGGTAACAACGCCCCTTGTATGGATTGCACCAAATATGAATTTCCGGGAACTACTCTTGCGATCCTAAAAGGACCTTCCCAACTAGGAGATCACTTCCCAAATTTTCTATCTTTTGAACCAATCGGTAGAATTACTTTCCAGACGAGATCACCAACTTGAAAATTCTTCGACTTGACTTTCTTATTGTAAGCTCTTGCCACCCTTAACTTGTCTCTCTCTATGGCCTTCAAAGTAGCCAAACATTTATCGGCAACTTCGTCAATGTTATCCATCATTAAGTTATAAAAGTCTACAGCCGATAAATCATTTTGCTTGGCTATTCTCAAAGCATTCAAATTTACCTCCACCGGTAAAACAACCTCTTGACCATATACTAGCTCATATGGAGTTACCTTCGTAGCACCATGCCTTGAGATCCTATGTGCCCACAAAGCTTCAGACAACAACTCATGCCATCTCCTTGGATTATCCTCAACCTTCTTCTTGATGAGCTTGATTAAAATTTTATTGCTAGACTCAGCTTGTCCATTGGCTTGGGCATAATATGGAGATGAATTGAGCAATTTTATGTTGTAAGATTCGGCAAATTCTCTAACTTGGTGTGACATGAAAGAGGAGCCTTGATCTGTAGTCAATGTTTGAGGAATGCCGAATCTATGAATAATGTGCTCGGTTATGAATTTTATCACCTCCGTATGTGTCATGTTCTTGAGAGGTACTGCTTCAGACCATTTAGTGAAATAATCGGTTGCCACCAATACGAACCGATGCCCCTTTGAGGAAGACGGATGAATTTGTCCAATAAAGTCTAAACCCCATCCTCTGAAAGGCCACGGCTTGATAATGGGATGTAACATAGCAGCAGGAGCTAACTGAATATCACCAAATTTTTGACAAGCTTCGCACCCTTTATAATATCTGAAGCAATCATTAATCATGGTCGGCCAATAAAACCCAGCACGTCGTAATAACCATTTCATCTTGGGAGCCGACTGGTGAGTACCAGAAATGCCTTCATGTACCTCTCCCATAGCAACTCTTGCTTGGTCCTCATCCAAGCACTTTAAGATAACATCATCAACTGTTCGGCGATAAAGATCATCATCCCTCATAGTATATTTAAAAGCCATACGCCGAACAGCCCTGTCCACCCTTTCACTCGGATTACATAAGTAAGCAACAATGGGCTTCCTCCAGTCGGAATTGTCACCTGCACTAGATCTTTTGTTAATGACCAAATCAGCTGGTTCTGGTTCGGCCTCTTCTATACTGGTAAGACAAGACATCAGACTTTGAGAAATATGAAACATGCCATGATCAACATGGTATCCAGATGCTTGCTGTGCCAACTCATTTGCTTTCCAGTTGTCATGTCTAGATATATGTGCAATGCTAAAACAATCCAAAGTAGAGATTATATCTAGACATTTATCAAGATAAACATTAAGTGATTCGTCCAAACACTGAAAGACTTTGGATATTTGCTGCACCACTAGTAACGAATCACCATAAGCCTCAATATATGTAACACCTATATCAAGTAACATCTCTAGGCCGAATAACAATGCTTCATATTCGGCTTGATTGTTTGTGCAAAAATATTCTAAGCGGCATGAGGCTTCAAAAACAGCACCATGAGGAGATATATAAACAATACCAACACCTTGGCCATTTCTACAAACTGAACCATCAAAGTATAATCTCCATGGTACTAATGAAACAAGGTTCATATCACTATCATGCTTGTTATTAACCCGATGTTCAACAATGAAATTAGCAACAATTTGGCCCTTCATGGATTTTAGAGATTCATAAGCCAAATCATATTCAATCAAAGCATAAGCCCACTTGCCAATTCTACCACTAAGAATTGGCCTATGCAACATGTATTTAATGACATCGGTCTGACAAGCTACTACGCAAGCACTCGGCACTAAATAATGTCTCAATTTTGTGCAAGCATAATATAAGCATAGACATAATTTCTCAATAAATGTATACCTTGTCTCTGCGTCCAATAAGCGGCGGCTCAAATAAGTGATGGCATGTTCTTTTCCTTCGGTCTCTTGAGTTAGAACAGCACCAATAACTCCCTCCTCTGCTGCAATATAAAGTCTGAAGGGTTCCCTATGCTTGGGTGCTCTCATCACCGGAGGAGTGCACAAATAATTCTTGATCATATCAAATGCTTCTTGCTGTTTTGCCCCCAAGTGAAATCAGCATCATTCTTTAACCGAAGGATAGGAGTAAATGCATCAACTTTCCCTGATAGATTAGCTATGAACCTTCTCAAATAATTGACCTTGCCAAGGAACTTTTGCATATCTCTCTTGCATGTTGGAGCCCCCATTTTCTGTATGGCCTCTATCTTTTTGGGATCAATCTCTATGCCATCTTCATGAATAATGAAACCCAAAAACTTGCCAGCTGACATGCCGAATGCACACTTTAAAGGATTCATCTTCAATCCATACTTTTTCATTCTTTCAAAAGCTAAGCGCACATCGGCCAAGTGAGATTCAAAAGCGTCCGATTTGACAACAATGTCATCAATATAGACTTCAAGTATGACACCGAGTAAATCATGAAAAATCAAATTCATAGCCCTTTGATATGTGGCGCCAGCATTTTTTAGTCTGAATGTCATCACTGTCCACTCGAATAAACCAAGAAAACCAGGGCAATGAAAAGCTGTCTTGGACATGTTCTCTTCGGCCATAAAAATTTGATTGTATCCGGCATTACCATCTAGAAAGCTAATAACCTTATGTCCAGAAGCATCATTAATAAGCATATCAGCTATTGGCATAGGATACTCCTCTTTGGGTGTAGCCCTATTCAAATCTCTGAAGTCAATGCACACCCTCAACTTGCCGGATCCTTTCTTCTCCACTGGGACAATGTTAGAAATCCACTCGGCATACCTGCAAGGTCTAATAAAATTAGCTTTAAGCAAACGACCGATCTCTTCCTTGATCCGGTCATATGTTTTTGGATTAAACTTTCTGGCCGATTGTTTATATGGTCCAAAACCAGCCTTTATAGGTAACCGATGCTCCACTAGCTCTCGGCTTAAACCTGGCATCTCATGGTATTCCCATGCAAAGCAACAAACATATTCTTTCAACAGTTCGATCAACTTAGCTTTATGATCAGCTCTTAAATTTGCATTTACAAATGTCGGCCTAGGATTTAAACCATCTCCTATATCTATCTCTTCTGATGGATCGGCCGATGTAAAACCTTGTCCTAATTTATCCATATCATCTAACTCTTCTATGGACTCATACATATCGTTCCCATTGGACAGATATTATACAAGTCGCTTTTGTAACCAATCTGAGTTAGGATCCATTTAAACATATCATACCTTGGAGCCGGTTGCACTCAGTCGGCTTTAAAGAGACGGGCACGAAACCATTCTTGGTTGCGCTGAGAAAATCAAAATCTGACAAGTCACGTCCCATCAAGCAAGTGGCATTTGGGTGTTGCCAATCCGCCGATGCCTCGGCCAAAGCAACACAGGCCGAGTTATCCGCATGAATGACTTCCACTTCATCATCAACCCACTGGATCAAAAACTGGTGCATAGTGGATGGCACACACTGGTTTGTATGAACCCAATCACGGCCTAGTATGACGCTGTAGTTACCTTGCACCTCAGCGACAAAGAATGCGGTAGCCAAAGTTTTACTTCCCACCGTGAGCTCCACATACATCACACCTTTGGCTTCAGTTTTCTCTTTGCCTTCAAAGCCATTGAGCACCATGTTTGTCTTTATCAACTCTTCATCATGCAGCCCCAATTTTTTAAAGACCGAATACGGCATAAGATTCACCACAGCACCACCATCAACAAGCATCCGAGTGAGCGGTGATCCATTGATATGACCACTGAGATATAACGGTTTCAGATGCATTACGGGGTCTTTTGGCTTCTCGAATATTGCGTTTTTAGGGCCAAAATCCAGCTGAGCCACCTCCCCTTCCTCATCTACAGCACGAAACTCAGCAGGTAAGTAATATACCATATTGATATCCATACCTTCATGAACTGGCGTAGACTCATAGTCCAACATATCATCCTCTTCTTCAAGTGCATCCACTGATTCTGAAATTTGTCCAAGTGAAGGAGAAGTAAGAAGTGTCGTAGACGATGTAATAGCTGTCGCATCGTCCTCCTTTGGTGGCGCAGGTGCTACTGTGGTAGGTGTAGAAGCCACTGCATCTTGTATTTGTTTAGGCCTCCACACTTGTTTTGTAAGCACCATGGGTCGAGTGTCATTGAACAACTTATCCCTTTGCTTCTCGGCTTCTTGTTCTGTCATCTCTTGACTCCTTAACCTCTGTAGTTTCCTCTTTTGTGTCTTTGTTAACCCCGGAGGACACCACTTTGGCTGAGTGTATTTAGGATCTCTCATCTTTACTTGGCTGGTGTTTTCTTCAAGGTTTTTAGCCGAGTGCTTTGGCACGATAGCAAGTATCAGCTCAGTTGGATTGCTATGCACAATCGGCCGTTGTATGGTGAATGTTTCGGTGCCCAAGATGAGTGGGTCGGCATCGGTTTTTTCCTTGCCTTTGCTTGACTCGAGCGTTGCAGCACTTGGCGATTTAACACGCCATTCTTGTTTGCCGACCCTTCTTTGATTATCTTGTACTGGCCGATTGACACCATTGTTCAAACGGCCTCGTGTGGGATAAAAAAGTCTCTCATGAACGGGCCTCCTTGGTTCTGCCCAACCCGGATGAAAAGCATAAGGGGACATTGGGGGCTTCCCCCATCCTCCATTGAAACCTCCCATGTAGTATGGCGCATAGGGGAGTGGCGGCATCCATGATACCGGCGCCCACGACCCATATGGCCTTGCATGATGCTAAAATTCTTTCCGAGGAGGTGACCTTGAGCGCTTCAAATTTGATGATTGGTTAGAGCTAGAACCGGCTGCATGATTGGCATACTTGGAGAGCAACATATCAAAAGTTGGCTTGATTTTCTTGCGCTGCACTTTAGCTTCATTCGTCTTCCACTTGCCAACTTCTGGACTCTTGGGCTTGAAAAATTTAACACGAGTATCTTCTTGCACTTGCGGTTTCCCCCCGAGTGTAGGATTCTTGATGGTGATTTTGATTATCTCCTTACCACCGGGTTGCTTGTCAAGCACAACATGTCTCCCCAAGACCTTGCTGTCCTCCTTGTCTTTCCTGGGCTCACCAAAAATAACATTAGCTTTATTAGCAGATTCGGCTACCTCCGGCCGAATGAGTAGCTTCTTCCCCTCCAAATCCATGGTATTCATTGGAAAAGGTTGTTTATCAACTTGCATCTCAAAAAATTTCAATCGTCCGTCATTAATGGCCGATTGTATCTGTCGTCAAAAAACATTGCAATCATTAGTAGCATGAGAAAAAGAATTATGATACTTGCAATAAGCGCGCCGTTTCAGCTCTTCAAACGGCGGTGAAGTATGAGATATCCTAATAATCTTAGCCTGCAGCAAAGCATCAAATATTCTATCACACTTAGCAATGTTAAAAGTAAACTTCATCTCTTCATCACGATTCTTATGAATCGGTTTCAGATCATTGCAAGTAAAGGGTTTGGCCTTAGATGGCCAAACAAATTTAGTAGAAAAAACATCACCCTCATCATCCGAGTGATCACTATCATATTCCACCATATTCATCTTTGGACGATCGGCTTTGTATCTATGCACTTCTTTGAGGTCTTTTCTTCGGCTTTCCTGAGCCAAAGCCCTTTGTAAGACTTGATTGATATTTAAAAACTCATAGCCTTCTAGCTTTTCTCTAATGGGAGTTCTCAAACCACTCAGCACTAGGTCCGCCAAGTCCCTCTCGGTTATCACCAAACTAAAACACCGGTTTTTTGTTTCTCTAAATCTCTTGACATAATCGGAGACCGATTCATCATGCTTCTGTTTAACCGATGTTAGATGTGACAACTTGAGTTCATTGTAGCCGCTATAAAAATGATCATGAAACTTCTGCTCTAGCTGCGACCAAACCCGAATGGAACCATGCGGTAAAGAAGAAAACCATGAAAATGCGGTACCAGTTAATGATAAAGGAAATAAACGCACTTTCAATTCATTCAATGAGCCTGCCTCACCCAATTGTGCTAGATATTGACTAACATGCTCCCATGTGGTTTTTGTGCCCTCTCCATTGAACTTAACAAAATCCGGAATCTTATATCCTGGAGGGCACTGGATGGCATTAAAGTACTCGGGGTACGGCTTTTGGTAAATTCGATTCCGAGGTAACTCAACTCCAAAATTCTCTCGAAGCATCTTAGCCATCTCTTCTTTAAGATTAGCTAGACCATCATCCATAGTTGATGATGCAACTTGTGGCAGCGGCATAGGAGGAGTAGGACTACTAGCAGTAGGTATGAACTGTGGCATGTATGCCGAATTATAGTTCGGTAATGGCCGAGTGGTTGTAGCTGTAGGTAGGGTTTGGTTCGGCGTTGCCACCGAACCTGGCATGCTCATAATAGGATTAATGGGTGTAGTCACAATCTGATTTGTTTGAGTAGGATAATAAGTCATCGGCATGGGAGGCGCCGATGAGATAGGTAAAGCCAGATTAGGGTTTTGCACACTAGCAGCTACACCATCATTACCACTAGACGATTGAGATGTATTCTTCTGAGCATTAGTATTTTCTATGAAAGTTTGGTAGACTAGATTGTTACCATCAGCAATATGACTTTCAATCTCAGCCCACTGCTCAGGAGAAAAGGCAGTACTTACAGAGGGTTTAACCTGCTCGTCTTGAAGAGGAGGGAACTTGATTTCTTCAATCGGAGTGATGTTGCCTTGGCGATCCTTCTTGAACTTTGTAAGGAACTCCTGCAAATCCTTCTCTTCGCGCGCCTTCTTGTACTCCCCATAGACTTGGCGATGATCGACCGATATCTCATCAAGACTAGGCTTAATGATGTTATCAACGTCTACCTCAGATGGCTTGGGAAGATCGGACATGGTGGATGATGATGATTGATCTTCTGTCCCCAGCGGAGTCGCCAAAAAGTGTGTTGACACACGAACACGTCCCGTGTACCCATGACGCCGGGGGTGATGCACCGCAGCTCACGTCGAAGGAGACCCGACCGACAGCGCGATACGCAGGACAGTCGGCGGGCGCTTTTGCAGACCCGAAACCCCGCGCACCCGGGAGGGACCCCATCAGGGATTGCGGCGGCTATGGGCTGCCCTAGGTCGATTCGCTCGCCCCTAGAGCCTCGTGGATCGCTGCCCTCCAATGCGAAGAACGAAAGAAGAACGAGAAAGAAAGATACAAGGGTGAGGGATAAAAGTAGATGAACACAAAAGTGTAATTGATAGATTGGTTCGATTGGGTGTTGTTCAATCGGCCGTCACCCCTTGGGTATATAAGAGGCGGATGGACTTTCCATGCAAGGAAAGGTTAGAATTCACGTCCAAAACCCTAGTTTGGGTCCAACTCGGAATCCGGACTTTCCAAAACTGTTCGGTTTACAACCTGGCAGCACCTTGCGGGTCACTTTTGAGGAAGTAAACGATCTCGGATGAAAACGTGCCCAAAAGCAATCTTGACCGTTTCGACGAGACGAACAACTTTCATGTTGAACGTTGTTTGATTAGAGGCCATCTTGAGAGAGTTTTTGGCTGTTTTCCGAAGTCTGCAGCAGAAAAATCCAAACCCCGGACGGACATGCCCGGAGTGTCCGGCCTATAGCAGAAAAATATGGAATCTGGAGGGTTGCCTCCGGAGTGTCCGGCCATGTACTATATCAGCATCTTGTAGCGGCTATAACTTTTGCATACGAATTCGGATTGGGACGATCTTTATATCAAAATCGATCGTTTCAACGAGACGAACAACTTTCATGTTGAACGTTTTTCCATCCGAGATCATCTGAATAACATTTTGAGCCCATCTTCAACTTCTCGTCCGATTGACTATCACAGCCTCCAACCCGACAAGTTTTCCATCCGAGTAAGCTTTCCACACCGACAATGTTTCTATCTGGCAAGCTTTTACACCGGCAAGGTTTGTACTCCGGCAAGGGTTTCACTCCGGCAAGGTTTGTACTCCGGCCAGGGTTCCTCTGTGACAAGGTTTCACTCCGGCAAGGTTTGTACTCCGGTAAGGGTTTTACTCTGTCAAGGTTTGTACTCCGGCCGGGGTTCCTCTCTGACAAGGTTTCCACCCCGGCAAGAGTTTTCTTTCCCACTCAGGGCTAGCCCGCGAAGTGTTGCCTCTAACTTTTGCATACGAACCCGAATTCTTAACCATGCCAAAATCTGGTGTCAACACCGTCTTCAGCACCTCAGGAGCCAGGTCCTCTTCCTGGAGCCTCATACTATCCTTGCGCCCATGGAAGGCCCACATCCAGCGAGAGTGGCGTTGAAGAGAAGCAACGCGGCATAGCAGGAACTCCTTCACCACCTTGGGCGCTGTCACGCCAAGCGACCTTAAGTGCGCGAAGCGGCGCCAGACGAAGACGAGCCGGGGGCTCTCAAGCGCCACCTGGCCCTAGCCCGAATTGGGGACAGCAGGCGAGGTCGGCTCGATTAGCAGGGGGCTGGGCACCCCTGCGTCCACATACAGCCACCGCTCGAGGAACCCAACCGCGGGCAGGGGGAGCTTGAAGTCAATCCCAGAGGCGGCTGTCTCTGGCGCGACAACGAAGCTTACGCACGCCCAGCATTGGGTAGGGTCGACAAGATGCAGCGAGAAGAAGTGGCGCAGCAAGGCAACCGAAGGAGGGATACCCACCATAGCTTCGCAGACGAAGGCGAAGACCGAAAGGAGGGTGATGGATTCAGGACTCAGATGCAGCATGTGAATCTGGTAGTGGGAGAGCACGACATTGAAGAAATCAGAAAAAGGGGGGAACCAGACCTGCCCATAGGGCATCGGCGAAATATGGTTCCTCGGTAACTATCCTGCCGATGGAGAAGTGGGACACGGGCCAGGCCATCGTTCTCCCGCATTCATTGAAGATGGTGGCCAGAGCCAAGCTGACCTTACCCAACCCCTCGGCGGGGGCCGCTAACGGCGGCGGGTGAGGCGGAGACACGGGATTCTTCCCTCTTCCCTTCTTTGTCGGGGCCATGGCGATGGGAGGGGGGGGGGGAAGGGTTCGAGATTGAATTGAAAACAGAAACCAGGGTTCGAGCGGAGGAAGGACAGGAAGCGCTCGAGCGATAAAAGGGGAACGGCTGCGTACGACTACGGGTCCGCCTAGCAAGGCGCAAGATAAGGAGGGCGTGGGGAAACAGTGCCGCCCACGTCCAATCAACCGCCACGCGGCGCCCAAGGCCGCAGGCTGTTAGGGCCCGCGGCGCTTCACTCTTGCCCTTCTGCCTCCCTGCATGGCCAAGTCCGGGCGCGCCTTGGGCCCCGGGGCTACTGTCGGTGTTCTAGGAACGGGGGTCCCCAGACTTGCCTGCCTGCGGCGTGGCTCAAAGGGGGGCCCAGCATGGCCCATCTTCACCAACACAAACTCAAGACCCTCGCGAGGGGCCAAGCCTCGCGGGGCGGACAACATGGAGCTTCCTCAGGCACGGCCTCATCAGGCTGGCTCACGAGGAGGCGGAGAGATCAAGGCGGGGTACCTCACGAGGTGCCCGTGACGCAAGCCATGATGACTCAGGGTGCCAGGCGGGTGCCAGCCCGCGCAACGTCCTCCTTCCCTCTTTGGTGCAAAGGGGGCAAGCGCAACCGCGGAGTACCGAGGCATCAGACAAAGGTTGCCATTTCGGTGCAACAAGACCAAGACCAGGAGGACTACGAGACGGAGGTCACCATGGAGCCCAAGACAACGTCATCACCAGAGCTTTGCGCAGGAGAAGACTACTTTTGTCAGGATAGTTGATACTTGCTGTCCCCTTTCAAATTAGCCCGCCATTGTTGGCTCCCTTCCCGCTCAATATTTGGGGAGAGGACCAGGGCCACTATAAATAGGACCGGCCACCCACGTAGCAAGGGGTCAGCTCAGTATCCTCTAAGGGCTCGACAAGTAGAGAGGTGGTAAGCAGAGAGAGAGAGAGAGTGAGATAGAGAAAGGTGGCCGAACTCCTCCCAGCAGTTCATCGCCCCAGCCAAGAACAGACCCTCGCGAGGCTATTCTTCCCTGTACTGTTCATCATCATCAGCCCAAGAGGCAATCTACCACACCACACACTGGAGTAGGGTATTACACCACAATGGTGGCCCGAACCAGTATAAACCCTGTGTCCCTTGTGTTGTTCTTTTCATAGCTTTGATCCTAGCGTGGCGGAGGGGTGCAGGAAGGTAGGAGGCGAAATCTCCACGCGCACCCCAGTGTTCGAACCTCAAGGGTCTGCCGGAACCCGAAATCCGACAAATATGATGATTGAGGTTGTGTGAGGAGACAAGGGTGAAAGTCTCACATTGATGCGGCTAATCAATGGGCTATGGAGATGCCCACCGATTGATGTCAATGCAAGGAGTAGGGATTGCCATGCAACGGATGCACTAGAGCTATAAATATATGAAAGCTCATCAAAGAAACTAAGTGGGTGTGCATCCAACTTGCTTGCTCACGAAGACCTAGGGCATTTGAGGAAGCCCATCATTGGAATATACAAGCCAAGTTCTATAATGAAAAATTCCCACTAGTATATGAAAGTTACAAAATAAGAGACACCCTATCATGAAGACATTGGTGCTACTTTGAAGCACAAGTGTGGAAAAAGGATAGTAACATTGTCCCTTCTCTCTTTTTCTCTCTTTTTTTATTTGGGCCTTCTTTTCCCTTTTTTATGGCCTCTTTATTTATTTATTTTTGTCCGGAGTCTCATCCCGACTTGTGGGGAAATCATAGTCTCCATCATCCTTTCCTCACATGGGACAATGCTCTAATGATGATCATCACACTTTTATTTTCTTACAACTCAAGAATTACAACTCTATACTTAGAAAAAAAATATGACTCCATGTGAATGCCTCCGGTGGTGTACCGAGATTGCGATGAATCAAGAGTGACATGTATGAAAAATTAAGCATGGTGGCTTTGCCACAAATACGATGCCAACTACATGATCATGCAAAGCAATATAATAATGATGATGCGTGTCATAATAAATGGAACGGTGGAAAGTTGCATGGCAATGTATCTCGGAATGTCTATGGAAATGCCATAATAGGTAGGTATGGTGGCTATTTTGAGGAAGATATAAGGAGATTTATGTGTGATAGAGCGTATCATATCATGGGGTTTGGATGCACCGGCGAAGTTTGCACCAACTCTCAAGGTGAGAAAGGGCAATGCACGGTACCGAAGAGGCTAGCAATGATGGAAGGGTGAGAGTGTGTATAATCCATGGACTCAACATTAGTCATAAAGAACTCACATACTTATTGCAAAAAACTACAAGTCATCAAAACCAAGCACTACGCGCATGCTCCTAGGGGGATAGATTGGTAGGAAAAGACCATCACTCGTCCCCGACCACCACTCATAAGGAAAGCAATCAAAGAACACCCCGTGCTTCAAATTTGTCACACAATATTTACCATACGTGCATGCTACAGGACTTGCCAACTTCAACACAAGTATCCATCAATTTCACAATTACTCAACTAGCACACCTCTAATATTACCACATTTATATCTCAAAACAATCTATGAAGCATCCAACTTCTCTTAGCATTTAAAATTTATAAACAAAGTGAATTACCATGCTGTTCTAAAGGACTCTCAAAATGATATAAGTGAGGCATGAGAGATCAATTATTTCTATAAAATAAAACCACCGCCGTGCTCTAAAAGATATAAGCGAAGCACTAGAGCAAAAATTATCCAACTCAAAAGATATAAGTGAAGCACATAGAGTATTCTAATAAATTCCAATTCATGTGTGTCTCTCCCAAAAGGTGTGTACATCAAGGATGATTGTGGTAATCTAAAAAGCAAAGACTCAAATCATACAAGACGCTCCAAGCAAAACACATATCATGTGGCGAATAAAAATATAGCTCCAAGTAAAGTTACCGATGGACGAAGACGAAAGAGGGGATGCCTTCCGTGGCATCCCCAAGATTAGGCTTTTGGTTGTCCTTGAATTTTACCTTGGGGTGCCTTGGGAATCCCCAAGCTTAGGCGCTTGCTACTCCTTGTTCCATAATCCATCAAATCTTTACCCAAAACTTGAAAACTTCATAACACAAAACTTAAAAGAAAATCTTCATGAGCTCCGTTACTAAAAGAAAACAAACCACCACTTAAAGGTACTGTAATGAACTCATTATTTATTTATATTGGTGTTAAACCTACTGCATTCCAACTTTTCCATGGTTCATAAACTCTATTACTAGCCATAAATTCATCAAAATAAGCAGACAACACACGAAAAACAGAATCTGTCAAAAACAGAACAGTCTGTAATAATCTGTAGGTTTAGAATACTTCTGGAACCCGAAAAATTCTAAAATAAATTTCTGGACGTGAGGAATTTATCTATTAATCATCTGAAATAATAATTAACTAAATAGCACTCTCCAATAAAAAATGGCAGCAAATCTCGTGAGCGCTAAAGTTTCTGTTTTTTTACAGCCAGATCGCAAAGACTTTTCCCAAGTCTTCCCAAAGGTTCTACTTGGCACAAACACTAATTAAAAGCATAAAACCACATATAAACAGAGGATAGATGAATTATTTATTTCTAAGCATAATCAAAAAGCAAGAAACAAAAATAAAATTATGTTGCCTCCCAACAAGCGCTATCGTTTAACGCCCCTAGCTAGCCATTGATAATTTCATTGATGCTCACATGAAAGACAAGAATTGAAGCGCAAAGAGAGCATCCTAAAACATGTGACAAACACATCTAAGTCTAACATATTTCCTATGCATAGGCATCTTATAGGCAAACAAATTATCATCGCAAGCAAAAACTAGCATATGCAAGGAAGCGGAAAGAAACAATAGCAATCTCAACATGACGAGAGGTAATTTAGTAACATGAAAATTTCTACAATCATATTTTCCTCTCTCATAATAATTACACGTGGGATCATAAGAAAATTCAACAAAATAGCTATCACATAGAATATTTTCAACACGATCCACATGCATGCAAAGTTGACACTCTTCCAAAATAGTGGGATTAACATTAACTAAAGTCATGACATCTCCAAACCCACTTTTATCAAAAATTTCATAAGATTGAACATTCTACAAATATATGGGATCTAAAGTTGACACTCTTCCAAACCCACTTTCAATAATATTACAAACACTATTATCAATCTCATATTCATCATGGGGCTTAAATAAATTTTCAAGATCAAAAGAAGAATCACCCCAATCATGATCATTGCAACAAATAGTAGTCATAGCAAAACTAGCATCCCCAAGCTTGAGGTTTTGCATATCATTAACACAATTGACATTAATAGAAATTATAATAACATCATTGCAATCATGCTTTTCATTGAAGGAACTATCAAGTATGGGTGCAATAGCAACGATCTCATGTTTAACATAAGGAACTATAGCAAATTCATCTTCATAAATATTGGCATCATGGCCACAAGAATAGCAAGCATCATGTTCATCAAGGGATATTTCAATCAAATCATCGGGATCATAATTATCTATAGATTCATGCATATCATTATTTTCTTCTGAAGCAACGTTCATTCTTTCAATAAATTCTTTGACATAGACATTATGAGCATAGTTTTCATAGCAATATTTAAGTATGTCAAGATTTTCAGATTCGTAGAGAGTAATATCATACTTTTAAATCAAATAAGCAACTTCATAAGCACCCTTAAAAGCAACAAATTCTTCAATTTGTTCGATATCGTAGTAACTGTAAACACCCTTTGGACAAGAAGATATGATTTCATTATCATTAAACTCACATAGGTAGGTGAGGTGTTTTTTAGGGTTCTCAGAGCAACAAGTAACATCATAAATTTCACAAAGATTCCAAGCATAACATAGCAATCTTTTTATTTGATCCCATAAGAGTCTCCCTTTTTCAAATAAATGGTGACACACAAAATGAGCATGCTCGTCTAAAGATTACCCATCAACTAGGCTAGTTGCGGTTTTAGCATGAGCGCATAAGGATCGAAGATGATCCAAGTAGAACACTTTAAGTGGATCCATATCAACAGATTTTTAGCAAGCAAAGATGCAAGCAAATAGAAGGCACAAGGAAACACAAACAAAAAGACATACAGAAAGAAGGCGAGGAAAAGGCAAAGGTTTTTGAAAATCGTTTTAGAAGTGGGGGAGAGGAAAACGAGAGGCAAATGGCAAATAATGTAATGCGAGGGATAAGAGTTTGTGATCGGTACTTGGTATGTCTTGACTTGTGCGTAGACTCCCTGGCAACGGCGCCAGAAATCCTTCTTGCTACCTCTTGAGGACTTCATTGGTTTTCCCTTGAAGAGGAAAGGGTGGTCCAGCAAGTAGCGTAAGTATTTCCCTCAGTTTTTGAGAACCAAGGTATCAATCCAGTAGGAGGACACACGCAAGTCCCTCGTACCTACACAAACAAATAAGAACCTCGCAACCAACACAATAAAGGGGTTGTCAATCCCTTCACGGTCACTTACGAGAGTGAGATCTGATAGAGATAATAATGATAAGATAAATATTTTTGGTATTTTTATGATATAGATTGAAAGTAAAGATTGCAAAATAAAATAGCTTGGAAACTTATATGATAGAGAATAGACCCGGGGGCCATAGGTTTCACTAGTGGCTTCTCTCAAGATAGCATAAGTATTACAGTGGGTGAACGAATTATTGTCGAGCAATTGATAGAAAAGCGAATAATTATGAGAATATCTAGGAATGATCATGTATATAGCATCATGTCCATGACAAGTAGACCGACTCCTGCCTGCATCTACTACTATTACTCCACACATCGACCGCTATCCAGCATGCATCTAGAGTATTAAGTTCACAAGAACAGAGTAACGCCTTAGGTAAGATGACATGATGTCGAGGGATAAACTCAAGCAATATGATATAAACCCCATCTTTTTATCCTCGATGGCAATAATACAATACGTGTCGTTTCCCTTTCTGTCACTGGGATCGAGCACCGCAAGATTGAACCCAAAGCTAAGCACTTCTCCCATTGCAAGAAAGATCAATCTAGTAGGCCAAACCAAACTGATAATTCGAAGAGACTTGCAAAGATAACCAATCATGCATAAAAGATTTTAGAGAAGAATCAAATATTGTTCATAGATAGACTTGATCGTAAACCCACAATTCATCGGATCTCGACAAACACACCGCAAAAAGAGTTACATCGAATAGATCTCCAAGAAGATCAAGGAGAACTTTGTATTGAGATCCAAAGAGAGAGAAGAAGCCATCTAGCTACTAGATATGGACCCAAAGGTCTGAAGTAAACTACTCACACATCATCGGAGGGGCCATGGAGTTGATGTAGAGGCCCTCTGTGATCAATGCCCCCTCCAGCGGAGCTTCGGAAAAGGCCCCAAGATGGGATCTGTTGGGTACAAAAGGTTTCGGTGGTGGAAATAGGGTTTCGTGGTGATCCTGGATGTTTTCGGGGTATGTGAACATACATAGGAGGAAGAAGTAGGTCGGTTGAGCCATGAGGGGCCCACGAGGGGGAGGTCGCGCCCCCTGCCTCGTGGACTCCACGTAGGTTGCTTGACGTCCACTCCAAGTCCTCTGGATCATGTTTGTTCCAAAAATCACGCTCCCGAAGGTTTCATTTCGTTTGGACTCCGTTTGATATTCCTTTTATGCGAAACACTACAATAGGCAAAAAAACAGCAATTTGCACTGGGCCTTGGGTTAATAGGTTAGTCCCAAAAATAATATAGAAGTGTAAAATAAAGCCCATTAACATCCAAAATAGGTACTATAATAGCATGGAACAATCAAAAATTATAGATACGTTGGAGACGTATCAGCATGCCCACATGGTCAAGTTCGACGATGCGTGATCTATGGCGGTGAGCGCCATATTTTTTGTATGCCGGCAGGTGTGCCGGCATGACCAGAGAGCCGCGATGGCGTGGTCGAACTCAATTACCAGCCTTTTTTGTGTGCTGGCATGTGTGCCGGCTGGCTGGCGAGTGCGCCAACATGAACTGTGCTGATATTTTCTGAAGCCAGCATTGTATGCCGGCGCTGGCATGGTGCCGGCATAAGACATGGCCACTGGCATGATCGGCCGTCGGCCTTTTTTTAAAGTTGAATGCGGACATGAAATGGGTCGACGCGTTGGGCGCACTGCCGACCCAAATGCAAAACTGGGCGGACGTCGGGCGGGCGGCCGACCCAAATGGACAAAAAGCGGACAAATGTGCCGTCCATTTGGGTTGGCCCGTTGGAGTTGCTCTTAGTATTTCCACTCTCTCTCTCTCTCTCTCTATATATATATATATATATATACACTAGGAGAATGCCCGTGCGTTGCCACGGGCTTTTGAAATATTTTGCTAAAGTTATATAAACATAATGTGTCAGCGCACGTACCACCAAGGCGATCGACGACTTAACCCCGAGACGCGTCGATAGTAGGCCCAAGAGGATCGTGCAGCCCAACAGAAGATTCATCGAGTCGGAATGGGCCCGCTGAGCCCGCTCACCTAACGACTCGCTACTTAAACCCATGGCGACAGTGGGATCGACATCCAGGCTAGGATCAGGACGAACATCGGCTACTTCCCCTTTCCCCCACCTACCTTCCTCTCTTCCTTCCCAAGAACATCGAGACTGAATTGTGATTCAAATTCGAGACTTGTACTGTGAGTTAGTGATAGGTCGATCTGGTGCCTAACATCTTGGTATCAGAGACCAACACCACTCTCTCCACCGCGCCCACCCTGGAAACCCGCTGGTGAATCCAAGCGCGGCAAGCCTTCGTCACCGCCATGGATCCAGCGCTCAAGGAGTACCTCGACAAGATCCATCAGGATGCCAAGGCCGACTCTGCCCACGTCCTCAAGCAGCTGCAGGCGTAGTCCTCGTAGATCGAAGATCTCCTTCACTGGAAGCCAGATCTCGAAGCTCGCTTCGCGAAATTGGAGTCCACGGTCACGGAGCTGCGAGCAACCACACCTACACCACCACCGCCGAGTGGAGCGGAGATTCCACAACACCTTCCTCCTCTGCTCCAAGTGCGGGGAGATCTCCACGGGCCCGATGGCCGCGGCAACGTCGATCTCACTGGAGGGGGATCGTTAGTAACCACTATAGCAGGATGGTCCAAACGCGACAGTCGAATCAGAGACCCTTCGACAAAACTATGTGTGATGCCATAATCGCAAACAGTGGTGTAAAAATGGTCAAAAAGGTGCAAAACATTTGCGATGGAGGATGCATCAAACACGGTTCAGAATTTAGTTGCGTGTGCAATGCAGGGCATATGGTTCAGCTCAATGAACTGTTTGTGATGAGGAGGCACAAAAGAAACGGGCAGCCAGATGAAGGCGTGTGCGATATACAACATACAATTCAGTGGGATGAATTGTGTGTGATTAGGCAACACAATGGAAATGGTTCAACTAAACAAGATGTGCGTGATACGCAGCAAACAGGTCCGTAATCTGATGTGTGTGTGAAGACCAATAATAACACAGAGGATTGCTGCTAATAAGCCGTGTGAATTGCTCTGTCTACAGTAGAATAACATGTATATATATATAACTGAAATAAACATCCAATTACATAAGTTACTATACAGATTATTCGCACACACCTCAACAAACAATTGCATGCAATCTAAAGTAGGAGAAACGATCGTCTAGTCATCTACTTCTTGTGACGCTCCCGCCACTGCTATCTGACTCGATCCCTCGTCTGGGTCAGGAAGAAGACAGTTCCCCATGTCAATGATCCGCCTGTACATCTCGTAGCTTGTGTACGCGTCCATGGCCGCGTACTTGACATGTTGTTCATCCAGTCTTTTATGCCACACACTGTGCCAGGCGTTCCTGTCCTTATTGCTCTCTTTCTTCATCTTCGCGTAGTAGGGGTCGATGATGGCCGAGGCGAGGTCAACCAGGGAGTTCAGTTTGCTTTTGTCGCTGCCCCAGACCTTGTAGTGGTGCTGGATGTTGACAAGATTAGGGCATTTCAAGTCACTAACCTTGAGCGCTTTTAGATTGTTGGTGGTGTCGACCGTAGCAAAACTGTAGTCGGAGCTGTTGATAAAACTGGAGAAACGCTCGCAAGGCCTTGTGGCAAGGTGGAAGTGGTAAATGAGGATGTCATGTCGCACGCACAACTGGGCGACGACAACCTTCTGATCGTGCCCAGCATGACCGATGGTGTACTCGAGGTCGAAGCCGACCACTCGGTACTTGTCCTCGACAAGGAACTGCTCCATAGTTTGGATGGAGCTCTCCACCGAGACCGGATCATTTGTGTACACCACCGAGAGGGCCTTCCCCCTCACGTGGGTGTCCACTACGTGATGCGTGGTGAACTGCGTGCCATTGTCGTCGTCGGCCGTTGGGAGCACCATTGGAGCCACGGGGAGCGCCATTAGAACCGCTGGATGTCCTATTTGTATGTGTCCTCATGGGTGTGCTTATTGTGCTGTGTGAGACGAGAGATGAAGGTAAATGGCCACAGGAATAAAAGGGGGCCGGGCGGCATGGATTATCGGCGCATCCGCATGGCAGTTTTTGCAGCGTGTAACTGCATCGTCACGCCGCGCCCGGTGCAACCGCTTGCACACAAACGTGCGTGATTGTGCGGCGGCCCAAAACACTGGCAGCGCGCGTGGAGGGATGAGGGTAGAGCACCCAGAGGGACGCGAGAGCAGAGCGTGCACGGCGGGACACGAGCAGAGCGTGCCGCGGCCGCCTGAACCGCAAGCAACCACACGCATGGAGCAGTTGAACACGCAGCAAATGGTCGCCTACAAGCCAACCGACAGTTGCGTCACTGCGTAGAGAGCGGCCATGTGGTACCACCTACGTCTAGTCTATAGTCTCCTTTATATTCCTTGCCATACTTTGCCCTCAAATTTAACCAACAAAATGTTAATGCATGTTTTAAAAATTATATAATCGGAAACTATGTTCAAATACAAATCCAACTATATAATCTTTGGCGACATGCATTCGTATTTTATTAGTTAAATCATACTTATAAACCAGGACGGTGGTATAGTAGGTAATCAAATCGCAAACGGTTTTTTATTAACCATATGTGTACATGGCCTTTCGTCCTCCTCTCGCACGTCTTGTCACCTCGCTGCCACAGACGGCTTACATCGCAAGCTTGCGCAGCGCGCGGGGGCGTTCTTTTTGCCAAATGGTGGCGCCAATGAATCGTCGGTGAGCCCGTTCCCGTGCAACCTCACAGGTTCCCATGCAAGCTTCCCGCCCAACTCGGTGTAATCCCCCAAAATCCCAATGCTTACCGGCTAGCTATAAAAACCCTCACGGCTAGCGAGTCCTGCATCGCATTTTCCCCTCCATCCCTGTAGCTTATCTCATCTGCTTCTCCCACATTCGCCAATGGCACCGGTCCGTCGTTGTCGCTCAGCCACTCTGCCGTCATCAGAGGACAGCTCCAGCTGGGAGGCTACACTGCAGCGGCGGCGCAGTCCCCGGCGTAGTGTAGTGCGTGTGGCGTCCCTGTTGGGTGTGCGCGGAACACCCACCACACGCTCCGCCGCCGGTGCCCGTCGGTAGTTGTTGCCGGCCGTCGTTGCCGCCACACCACCGTCGAAAGCCAGGGCCATCGCCCGCTCCGCCACCGCAGCCCAAAGGCGGGAGATGGCCATCGTGGCCGCCACCCCACTGCTGACTGTCGGTGTCAAAACAGGCGGATCTCGGGTAGGGGGTCCCGAACTGTGCGTCTAAGGCTGATGGTAACAGGAGGCGGGGGACACAATGTTTACCCAGGTTCGGGCCCTCTCGATGGAGGTAATACCCTACTCCCTGCTTGATTGATCTTGATGATATGAGTATTACAAGAGTTGATCTACCACGAGATCGAAGAGGCTAAACCCTAGAAGCTAGCCTATGATTATGATTGTTGTTGTCCTACGGACTAAACCCTCCGGTTTATATAGACATCGGAGGGGGCTAGGGTTACACAGAGTTGGTTACAAGGGAGGAGATCTACATATCCGAATTGCCAAGCTTGCCTTCCACGCAAAGGAGAGTCCCACCCGGACACGGGACGAAGTCTTCAATCTTGTATCTTCATAGTCCAATAGTCCGGCCAAAGTATATAGTCCGGCTGTCTGAGGACCCCCTAATCCAGGACTCCCTCAGTAGCCCCTGAACCAGGCTTCAATGACGATGAGTCCGGCGCGCAGATTATCTTCGGCATTGCAAGACGGGTTCCTTCTCCAAATATTCCATAGAAGATTTTGAACACAAGGATTGTGTCCGACTATGCAAAATAAATTCCACATGCCATCATAGAGAGTATAATATTCCACAAATCTAATCTGCCGACAACTTTTTATAACGTGACATCCTGCCGTGGTCCGGTCATTACGAACCATTTTTCCTGTCCTGCCGCTGCGCGTGTTGCGAGGCGGTTTTATAGGCACGTCTTGTCGAAGCAGAGATCGTGTTCCCCTTATCACGGGATTCCCATCAATACGGGTGCGGGTAACCCAATCGTGTTTGTTAGTATGACTCCTCGATTTTAGGCAAGTTCCAAACCGCGGAGGACGCTTGATATTCACCCTCTTTATAAAGGGGCCAAGGCATGTCCTTTTCTTCTCGCGCCCGATCCTTCCCCTCCCCCACCTCGAGTTCCAACACCCAAGGCTTAGGCTAAGCGCTTCGGACCTTCAACCATGTCTGGATCCAACCTTCAAGGTCGGTGGATGGCCTCCTCTGTCACAGAGGAGGACACCAAGAAGCTAAGGGAAGCCAGGTATCTAACCGCCGAAATCTCACACAGGATGCCTGCTCAAGGGCAGGTCATCCCCACTCCCGAACCCAACGAGAGTGTCGTATTTGTTTCCCACTTCCTCCGAGGGCTAGGCTTTAGTCTTGATACCTTTGTAAGAGGGCTTATGTTCTACTACGGGCTCGATTTCCATGATCTAGCTCCAGATTCCATCCTTCACATCTTGTCATTTATCGTCGTGTGTGAGGCCTTCCTCCGCATCACCCCACACTTTGGCTTATGGCTCAAGACCCTCAATGTGAAGCCGAAGACGATCAACGGGCGACACACAGAATGCGGAGGTGCCATAATAAGCAAAGGCGCCGATGCTCCATGGCCTAAGGGCTCCTTCCCGGAGGTGTCCAACTTATGGTAGCGGGAGTGGTTTTACATCATAGCTCCCCGAAGTAAAAAGTAGGCAGCTGCCCCTGCCTTTCGCTCGGGCCCCCCGCCGCAACTGGCGTCATGGGTCAACAAGGGGCTGGACTGGGGGCCAGTTAATGACGTGCTGACATTGCAAATTCGCATCCGGGATCTCCTCAAGAGGGATGTCAGTCTTGTCAAGGTAATGCAAGTTGCGCTAGTTCATCGGGTCCTGCCATGCCAACGTCAATCTCTCCGTCTGTGGGAGTTCAACCTGGAAGGACCACGAACTATTCAGCAATTCTTCAACGTGACGCTCGAAGAGATGTACGGATTGTTCTTTGGATCACTAATAAAGTGTTCGGACACCACCGAGGATGCGGGTCTCAACTGCAATCGTCCAGATACCCACGTAAGTAATTCTGCGGCCGAACACGTTGTCTTTTTATTTGTCACAACATCATTCTGGAAAATCGCTCTCGGCCAGGACTGGATAAGAAAGGCGAAGATGATCAGGTGTTCGCCCCCCTTCCCGAAGGCTCACCGGATCTTGTGCTAGCCAGGATGCCTGAGCGTGCACCTTATCAAGTGCCATCAGGGGAAGATAAAGGGAGGAATAAAGAAGCCGAAAGCGGGCTTCACGCATTACTCATCCAAACCGGGGGAATTAGTGTCTCCGCGAAGGAGGATAATCGGGGAGAAGAATCCAGAATCCCCTCTCCCCAAGGAAGGAAAAGGACCGCCTCTGAAGACTTGGAAATGAAGGTTTCCAAACGAGGGAAGAAACCTTCACTAGGGGTCCTGCCCCGGAGGGCGTCCTTACCGCACAGTGTCCACAAGGGGGCCAGCCCTCCACCGAGCTGTAAGTGAACAAGAGTACTTTTGGTAAATATATCCTGCTTTATCTCCGAGGACAATAACCGCGACATATATCTTGCAGTCCAGCTCGTAGCCCTTCTCGATAGAGTCCGTCTTCGGGGGATCTTCTTCCGAAAATGATGGAGAGAGAAACGCCTCCCCCTGCCTCCCCGCCACCTGGGGCGGACGACCCTGAGGTGTCATCATGGAGGATTTCTCCTGATCCGCCAAGGCCAGAAGGTGACCCTTTGGCCACCCGAAGTCCGGAGTATTCGGCTCCTAAAGAGAGCAACATGAAGAGTATGGGATTGTCCGGTGCACAACCGGACGCACTGATGGGTCTTTTGGAGCAAGCGGCTATCTTAGAGGCGCATCGTACTTTAATGGGTATGGTGGCTGAGAGGATTTCATCTGCCAAAAGTGGGTTGCATGAGGCTTTTACGAGCCTGCTAAGAGGCTTTGAGGTACGCAAAGTAATATATAAATTTTTTGATGATACCGCACACTCTAGGTGTGCTCTATACAGAGAGTAGCCCGTGAGACTCTGGTTGCTCTCCAGAGGCGGCAAACAGAGGATCATAGTCCCAGGTAATGATCGCTCTGCTTTCATGTGCAGGCGGCTGAGGGTCTGGTGGCTGGCCGGAATGCTGAGTTTGCTGGACTGAGGTGACAACTTCACGCGGCAGATGCCGACATAGCGCTTGTGAACAAGCGGCTTGACGAGGCACATGGTATGTATTTTCGGGTGGTCAACAAATACTAAGAGGAGCATGATGCTATTATCTATAATATGCTGTGACTGCAGATGGAGCTGCGGCCGTGGAGACCCTTTGGGCGGAACTTGCCGGAGCCAAGGAACAAGCAAGGAGAAGTGATGCGGCCGCCCTAAAGGCGGCCGAAGACTTAAGAGCCGAACGGCTGCTCATCGCCAGAGCGAAGATAAAATAGCCAAGATGGCTGTTGAGCTGAAAGATGCCGCCGACCGATATGAGCTTCTTGAAAAGGAAAGCCAAGCGAAAGCGGCTGACCTGAAGAAAGCCATGGAAGCAGCCAAGGAAACCCGCTCTGAAATCAGAGCGGTGAAGGAGGAGCTCCGTCAAGATGGAGATATCACGGCTAGGAAGCCCTTTTTGTTGCGGTCGAAGTTCGGAGATCCGAAATATTCCCCTCTGGATCAATTATGGAGTGCTGCAGACACGTATTCGGACTTGGCAATGAGTGCTGCTCATGCGACTAAGTTTTTCAAAGATCAGAAAGATCATGAAGTGGAGAGGTTGTTCTAGTCACAGTTCAGTGCTCCAACACGTCCACTGCTGTTGAATGAACAAATGGCCGAGTGGGTCGAGCTCCATAGGTTGTCCGGACTTGCCATGAGGTCTGTCGTGGATCATCTTTGGCCGAAGGGGCCAAGGTCGAATAGTTATTTTGGTTTAGTGCAACGATTCCTTGGTGCTGTGCCGCATATCGACGCTGTAAAGAGGTCAGCATGCATAGAGGGTGCGCGGATGGCTCTTGCCCGTGTTAAGACATACTGGGCAGAGATGGAGACCACCGCTATTGCGACCAGGGATCCGGCCGTAGGCCAGGTCTCAGCTAAGCACTATTTTGAAGAAGTCCTGGAAGGCGCTCGTGTAATAGAGGCTCAGTGCTCGAAGAGTATCATGTTCGAATGACATGTATGCCAATTGTAAAACAATGCTATTTGGATTATAAAGGCTGTATTTATACTTTTGCCTAAAAGTATTATGATGCCTCATGTGCGGCCATTTATGTATGTATATAACCTGAAAGTTTGTAGTCGTCGGCTTCAGCCCCCATGCATGTAATGCGGGGGTGTTCGGAAAGGCTCGTGTTCACACTTGACCCAATATCTTGGTCCATTAAGGAGGTCATAGCGCGGCGAGCAAGGAAATTTGACTATATAGCTTTAACACTTTCACTTGGCCATAGGAGTTTGACGGTGGGGCTACTATATAGCCCCTGGTACTTCTGCGCTCATTCGAACACGGTGCGCGTACATACGTGACCGGAAAACCGGTCCTTCGTTAATGCGGAGGAATCACGAAGATTCCGCTGCGTCATCTAGTGGTTGACCAGTCTCGCGCTTTATCATTATAGTCAGTTTTTGGCTTTCTCTAATGAGGTGCTCATCCAGATGAACCAGGGCACAATCGCAGTAGTTCTCCCGGTGCCACCTTAGCCGATAGAGCGGAATGTAAGGTAGCAAAACACGGGAGCCGGGCAAACCCAACTATTGACCAAAGACATGATTCGGAGTTGATGCATATAAGGCCAAACTCGCAACGCTGAACACTCACTAAGGTGTTCAGACTTTGCATCATATACTGGGCTGAGAAACGCCCTTGATTATGAGCCCTTAATTTCCAGGTACTTGCATTAGTCTGACGTGACGAAATGTCAATAACGCCAGCGTCCCTTTCGGTTGTGTTGAGTATCCGGAGGGAGTGAAGCAACAAGAGACATTAAAAAGGTTTACACATGGTCTTAATCTAAAAAGAAGCCTTTGAGCGGGGCCCTGCTACACGTCTGTGCCTGTGTCTCCGTTGTGCCGTATTCTGGAAGGGTGTAGCACGATGATCATCTGTAAAAGAGAAAAATGTAGGTGAAAGTCTTCGTGCGAAAAATTGGTTGTTCTTAATGGACCATTAAAATGCAATCTAAATAGGATCAGGCCGAACTGTAGCCCTTTTTACATGCGGGAAGCCCCTAGCACCACATACGGGGGTATATCCATCGACCCAATCTCAGGTTTACCTGAGCTGTTACAGCTAGTGGTGCACCAGACTCGTCTAACCGTGTCCGCGGTCTTGACGACCGATCATTTCTTATGGTTGGAGAGGCCGTTCAGTGGTTGGCTGCTAGAGCCGCCACATATTCCTCCCTACGTGAGGAACGCTCTATGTTTCCGCTAACTATGATGATGACACGTGGACCGGGCATCTTAAGCTTAAGATAAGCGTAATGCGGTACTGCATTAAAACGAGCGAAGGCCGTTCTCCCGAGTAGTGCGTGATGGCTGCTTCGGAATGGAGCGATGTCGAAGGTTAATTCTTCGCTTGCAAAGTTGTCGGAACAACCGAATACAACCTCTAGTACTAGAGAGCCCGTACAGCAGGCCTCTGGGCCTGGTATTACTCCTTTAAAGGTAGTATTGCTTTGGCTGATTCTTGTCGGGTCTATCCCCATTTTGCGGACGGTGTCCTGATATATCAGATCAAGACTACTGCCGCTGTCCATAAGGACTCAGGTGAGATGATATCCGTTAATTATTGGGTCTAGCACCAAGGCAGCCGATCCTCCGTGCCAGATACTAGTCGGGTGATCCCTGCGATCAAAAGTGATCGGGCAGGCCGACCAAGGGTTGAACTTGGGGGTGACGGGCTCCATGGCGTATACATCTCGGGGTGCGCGGTGGCGCCTCCTCTTCGGTATGTGGGTTGCGTAAATCATGTTCACTATTTTGACCTCTGGTGGGAATTTTTTCTGTCCCCCAGTGTTCGGCTGGCGAGGCTCATCCTCGTCTTTGCTTGGTGTCTCCCTCCCCTTGTGTTCGGCATTTAGTTTGCCGGCTTGCTTGAAGACCCAGCATTCTCTGTTGGTGTGGTTTGCCGGTTTGTCGGAGGTGCCATGAATCTGACATAATATGTCTAGAATCTTGTTTAGGCTGGATGGTCCATCTCTGCTGCCTTTAAATGGCTTTATCCGTTAACCGAGTCGAGAGCCCCTGAATCCGGTGTTTACCGCCGTGTTTTCTAGGTTGTATTCATTGTTCCGACGCTTGCTTTTATTGCGTCACGGTTTCCAGTTGCCATCCCTGACTTC
Organism: Triticum dicoccoides; assembly: GCF_002162155.2. Taxonomy (NCBI): domain Eukaryota; kingdom Viridiplantae; phylum Streptophyta; class Magnoliopsida; order Poales; family Poaceae; genus Triticum; species Triticum dicoccoides. Next base: position 151,830,751 of record NC_041382.1, on the reverse strand, counting down.
GGATGTGCCTGGGTTGCTGGTGCCGCTACGGGCTAGCCAACTGTCTTCGCCCACGCAAAGGCGGGTCATAAGGCTTGTTAGGGCTGTCATTGTCCTCGGTTTTTCCTGGCCGAGGTGTCTGGCGAGCCATTCGTCCCGGACACTGTGCTTGAAAGCCGCTAAGGCTTCGGCATCCGGGCAGTCGACGATTTGATTCTTCTTCATGAGAAATCTGTTCCAAAGCTTTCGGGCTGACTCTCCGGGCTGTTGAATTATGTGACTTAAATCGTCTGCGTCCGGAGGTCGGACATAGGTCCCTTGAAAGTTGGCCCTAAATGCATCCTCAAGCTCCTCCCAGCTTCCAATTGAGTTTTCGGGGAGGCTTTTCAGCCAGTGCTAAGCTGGTCCTTTCAACTTGAGGGGCAGTTATTTGATGGCGTGGAGATCATATCCGCGAGCCATGTGGATGTGAAGGATAAAGTCCTCAATTCAGACCCCAGGGTCTGTCGTTTCGTCGTATGCCTCTATGTTCACGGGTTTGAATCCCTCTGGAAATTCGTGGTCCAGCACCTCATCGGTGAAGCATAGGGGGTGCGCGCCACCCCTGTATTTTGATGTCTCATGGCATTCTTCGGATGGTTGTAGCATTTGGTATTGATTCCGAGCTGTTATTCGGTCAGTATAGTCGTTTGGGCGGCCATGATCCTGTGCCGGAGCGCGCTTCCTAGATCCGTAGATGGACCTGGTCATACCGGCTTTTTGTGCGGGTCTTCACGTAAATCATGTGCTTACTTGTGTGCGGCGTCGTTAGTCGCTCTGTCGCGGCCACGGGGTGGTCGATCCGGCTGATTGGCCATTTTATTTTTCGGCTGAATGGGCTCTAAAGCCTCGTCATCGAATTCAGGCAGCAGCTTGTGCTTTGGATAGCTCTTTCTGTGGCGACTGCTGCCATACTTTTCTCCAATGTCAAGCACTTTGTTCCATCTGCTGTTGAGCATATTCTGCGGGACCTTAAGCCTTTGCTTCTGTTTCTTCAGGCTCCTCGCGGCAGCAATAAGCCTTCTATGGAGGTTCTCTTGTTCCAAGTGCCTTTCCGGGATGATGTGCGCATCGTTGTCCGGACTGTTCTCCTCTCCGGAGACAGGTTGACGAGCTTTACCCTCGGCGTCGCTGTGATCGAACAACGGCTTTGTACTATGTTCGCCATCCGCTGGGTCACCCTGCTCCATCGCTGGGCCCGTGTGGTCGTCGTTTCCCTTGGAGTCGATCGGGGTATTATTCTTTCGTTCATTTTTATCGTTGTTTTTATTGAGGCGGGATTTCGAGCGGCGCCTACGTCGTCGCTTTGGTTGCTTCTCGAGGGGACTATCCTTCGCTGCATCCTCCCATTCCTCATCGTTGTTTTCCGTGGGTGTATCCACCATGTATATATCGTGTGATGAAGTGGCTGTCCAGCGCCCTGTGGGAGGTGGTTCCTGTTTATCTCCTGCATCATCGTCCATACCGTCGATGTCTTCGGAGTTGAAATCAAGCATGTCGGTTCGTCGACAGTGGCTATTAAGTGGGTGGTGGGTGGGGAACGAATTCCTTCGTCGTCCGCTTCCCACTCGAGCCGGACATAGTTCGGCCGAGGGTCTCCTGATAAGGAGAGAGACCTAAATGAATCTAGCACATCGCCCAGGGGCGAGTGCTGAAAAATATCTGCGGAGGTAAACTCCATGATCGGTGCCCAATCAGATTGAATAGGCACGGAAGCAGGCGGTTCGGAGCCTGTGGCCGGGGACGAATCCAAGGGTCCGGTAACATAGGTCTCATAGGAGGTGAAGTCAGTATTCGGCTCTATCGCCGCTGAGTGTGCGGCCTCTGTGGCAGGGTCCATCCACCCGTCCTCGGACGGCACAATCTGCTCCAGATTGGGGGCCGGAGTAGCCACAGGTGTGATCTCCCAAACACTGTCCGATGGTAGAGCTAAGTCATGCTTGTCGTGACTGTGCGGCACACCTAACATGGGTTCAAATCCGTCGAAGATCAAGTCTCCGCGGATGTCGGCAGTATAGTTCAAGCTTCCAAACCTGACTTGATGGCCAGGGGCGTAGCTCTCGATCTACTCCAGATGGCCAAGCGAGTTGGCCCCCAGTACGAAGCCGCCAAATATGAAGATCTATCCGGGGAGAAAAACCTCACCCTAGATCGCATCGTTGCCGATGATCGAAGGAGCCATCAAGCCTTTATCATGACGGCACAGTGGAACTCTCAATGAAAGCACCAATGTCGGTGTCAAAACCGGCGGATCTTGGGTAGGGGGTCCCGAACTGTGCGTCTAAGGCTGATGGTAACAGGAGGCGGGGGACACAATGTTTACCCAGGTTCGGGCCCTCTCGATGGAGGTAATACCCTACTTCCTGCTTGATTGATCTTGATGATATGAGTATTACAAGAGTTGATCTACCACGAGATCAAAGAGGCTAAACCCTAGAAGGTAGCCTATGATTATGATTGTTGTTGTCCTACAGACTAAACACTCCGGTTTATATAGACACCGGAGGGGGCTAGGGTTACATAGAGTCGGTTACAAGGGAGGAGATCTACATATCCGAATTGCCAAGCTTGCCTTCCACGCAAAGGAGAGTCCCACCCGGACATGGGACGAAGTGTTCAATCTTGTATCTTCATAGTCCAACAATCCGGCCAAAGTATATAGTCTGGTTGTCCGAGGACCCCCTAATCCAGGACTCCCTCACCGACTACTGTGGCCATCATCCGCTCCGCCACCGCGGCCCGTAGGCAGGAGGTGGTGGTCGTGGCTGCCGGCCCACCGTCGGCCGCCGGGGTCATCACCCGCTCCGCGACCGCCGCCTAAAGGCGGGAGACGGAGGTGGATGCCCGCACGTGCGACAGCGACCTTCCGCGCTACACCGAGTTCCTTTGGGAGGAGGAGGAGCGCCTCGTCGAGCATGCAAAGAGCCTTACCACCATAGTGGCAGCGGCACACGCCGCCTCAGAGGTGATGAATTAGGAGATCTATGAGGAGAACCACCGCTTCGAGAGGGGTCGTTTGGAGCGGTAGAGGGTGTTCGAGGCGAGCGTCGCTGAAGCTGCATTAGCGGCAGGCACCGCATTGCGGTTGCCCATCTCGTCGGTAGGCTCCTCCTCCTCCGCCTCTTACTGAGCGCGCTCGGCAGCGGAGAGGCAGCCGGAAGTAGTACAAAGCCCCTCCGAAGTAGTAGTATTTAGGGGCTATTTTGTTCAGTTCATCTGACTATAGATGTGGTGGAACTGTACAACGTACTCAAAATTAGCTAGTATATATAGTTGAACTAGCTATTTCAGTACATGGTTGGCAACAATTGGGGAAAAGTTTGGTCGGTTCAGCTGTCGAGTTGAACTGTTTGTATAATTAAGAATGACTGCTTAATCTATGAATGAAATATATGCTTAATTATTGAATTTTAGTTGCAAAAATTAGATACTGCTAGTGATTTTTAGCTTCATATTTTGACAAATCACAATGTTACAAGGATTGACAAATCTTACCAAATTGTTTGTACGTGGTTCCACACGGGTCATCCAAACAATCATTTGCGTTGAAGGGATGCACAAATTCTGTGCTGCTCTCACTTTGCATACGGGTGTTCTATCTAAAACATTTGCGATCAAGAGCTGCAGAAATCCTGCTCGGCACATTTTCTCTTGGCTTCCTGGGGAAGCTGTCGGTTTGCATACGGTTTTTTAACTAAAACGTTGGAGATAAGTGTTTTATATTTAAAAAGCGAATTAAACTACGGCTTGGGCGCCATTAATGGAGAGGATGCGAGCAAGCTGGGCTGCCATGGAAGTCAAAGGGCTCGCTTCCGAGTGAGCCTGCGCAGCGTACACCTCGCATGCTTCCCGGTGAGCCTGCGCACTCAAGGACAGCTTGCACGCCTCTCGGTCAGCCTGTGCACCGGACGGCGCTCGCACGCCTCCCGTTCAGTCAAGGTCAAGCAGCTGTCTGCACGGCACCTCCTGCAGCTATTAAAACCAAGACACGTGGCGTCACGTGAATGGTTAACAGAATTTTGGATTTACTAGAATTTAAAAACCAGGCATCTCAATGTTTTGCTGGCAATCAACGGTGCCCTGGTGAAATTCATTCCCATTTTGTTGCATGGGACCTAAGTATGCACCCAAGGACACATATTTGTTTTTTCAGCCAATTTATATGCACTGGAGCATGTGCATGTAGTTCAAATTCGAATTATGCACATAAATGCATTGAAAACTCAGTTAATGCATAAAAATGTCCAAATGAACCCCGAAAAATCATCAAAATTCACACAACACTCCTGTTGCTCTATGTTGACATGAGAAAAAATTTTGAAAGTAATAAGAGGCAATGGATATCGTTTCGTCTACTTCTACCACTTTTAGCACTACGTTGGTTTTCCCCGAAGAGGAAGGGATGATGCAACAAAGTAGCATAAGTATTTCCCTCAGTTTTTGAGAACCAAGGTATCAATCCAGTAGGAGGCTACGCATGAGTCCCTCACACCTGCACAAAACAAATAAATCCTCGCAACCAACGCAAATAGGGGTTGTCAATCCCTATAGGGCCACTTACGAGAGTGAGATCTGATAGATATGATAAGATAATATTTTTGGTATTTTTATGATAAAAGATGCAAAGTAAAATAAAGGAAAAGTAAATATCAAAGTAAATAACTAAGTAGTAGGAGATTGATATGATAAAGATAGACCCAGGGGCCATAGGTTTCACTAGTGGCTTCTCTCGAGAGCATAAGTATTCTACGGTGGGTGAACAAATTACTGTTGAGCAATTAACAAAACTGAGCATATTATGAGAATATCTAGGTATGATCATGTATATAGGCATCACGTCCGAGACAAGTAGACCGACTCCTGCCTGCATCTACTACTATTACTCCACTCATCGACCGCTATCCAGCATGCATCTAGAGTATTAAGTAAAAAACAGAGTAACACCTTAAGCAAGATGACATGATGTAGAGGGATAGACTCATGCAATATGAAGAAAACCCCATCTTGTTATCCTCGATGGCAACAATACAATACGTGCCTTGCTTCCCTTACTATCACCGGGAAACGACACCACAAGATTGAACCCAAAGCTAAGCACTTCTCCCATTGCAAGAAAGATCAATCTAGTAGGCCAAACCAAACTGATAATTCGAAGAGACTTGCAAAGATAACCAATCATACATAAAAGAATTCAGAGAATATTCAAGTATTATTCATAGATAGACTTGATCATAAACCCAGAATTCATCGGTCTCAACAAACACACCGCAAAAAGAAGATTACATCAAATAGATCTCCACAAGAGAGGGGGAGAACATTGTATTGAGATCCAAAAAGAGAGAAGAAGCCATCTAGCTACTAACTATGGACCCGTAGGTCTGAAGTAAACTACTCACACTTCATCAGAGAGGCTATGGTGTTGATGTAGAAGCCCTCCATGATCGATGCCCCCTCCGGCGAAGCTTCGGAACAGGCCCCAAGATGGGGTCTCGTGGATACAGAAAGTTGCGGCGGTGGAATTAGGGTTTTGGATCCGTATCTGATCATTTGGGTGTACGTGGATATATATAGGAGGAAGAAGTACGTTGGTGGAGCAACAGGGGGCCCACGAGGGTGGGCGCGCGCTTGGTAGGGTAGGGCACGCCCCCCTACCTCGTGGCCTCCTGTTATGTGCCTTGACATAGGGTCCAAGTCTCATGAGTTGTATTCGATGAGAAAATCACGTTCCCGAATGTTTCATTCCGTTTGGACTCCGTTTGATATTCCTTTTCTTCGAAACCCTAAAACAGGCAAAAAAACAGCAATTCTGGGCTGGGCCTCTGGTTAATATGTTAGTCCCAAAAATAATATAAAAGTGGATAATAAAGCCCAATAATGTCCAAAACAGTAGATAATATAGCATGAAGCAATCAAAAATTATAGATACGTTGGAGACGTATCATTCACAAAGGTGGGACGTTCCCTACCGAAAACCATCATGCTTGTTGTGAGAAGCTCCGGTTTGTGAGAAGCATATACCAAAACCTGCCCCAAATGGGACAAAATTTGTACCACGACATGTTGATGCCGCTCCATGATAGCATGCCAAGTTTCATGAATTTCAGACGAGTTTTGGATTTACTAGAATTTAAAAACTAGGCATCTCAATGTTTTGCCGGCAATCAATGATGCCTCGGTGTTTGAAATTCATTCTCATTTCTTGCACGAGACCTAAGAATGCACCCAAGGACACATATTTGATTTTTAAACCAATTTATATGCACTGGAGCATGTGCATGTAGTTCAAATTTGAATTATGCACATAAATGCATTGAAAACTCAGTTAATGCATAAACATGTCCGAACGAACCCCGAAAAATCACAAAAATTCACACAACACTCCTGTTGTTCTATGTTGACATTAGAAAAAAATTGAAAGCAGTAAGAGGCAATGGATATCATTTCGTCCACAAAGGTGGGACCTTCCCTACCAAAAACCATCATGCTTGTTGTGAGAAGCTCCGGTTTGTGAGAAACATATACCCAAACCTGCCCCAAATGGGACAAAATTTGTACCACAACATGTTGATGCCACTCCATGATAGCATGCCAAGTTTCATGAATTTCAGACGAGTTTTGGATTTACTAGAATTTAAAAACCATGCATCTCAATTTTTTGCCGGCAATCAATGGTGCCCCGGTGTTTGAAATTCATTCCCATTTCTTGCGTGGGACCTAAGCATGCACCCAAGGACATATATTTGATTTTTAACCAATTTATATGCACTGGAGCATGTGCATGTAGTTCAAATTCGAATTATGCACATAAAATGCATTGAAATATCAGTTAATGCATAAAAATGTCCAAACGAACCCAGAAAATCACAAAAAATCACACAACACTCCTGTTGTTCTATGTTGACATGAGAAAAAAATTTGAAAGCAATCAGAGGCAATGGATATCGTTTCGTCCACAAAGGTGGGATGTTCCCTACCAAAAACCATCATGCTTGTTGTGAGAAGCTCTGGTTTGTGAGAAGCATATAACTAAACCCGCCCCAAATGGGACAAAATTTGTACCACAACATGTTGATGCCGCTCCATGATAGCATGCCAAGTTTCATGAATTTCAGACGAGTTTTGGATTTACTAGAATTTAAAAACCATGGATCTCAATGTTTTGCCGGCAATCAACGGTGCCCAGGTATTTGAAATTCATTCCCATTTCTTGCATGGGACCTAAGCATGCACCCAAGGAGACATATTTGATTTTTAAACCAATGTATATGCACTGGAGCATGTGCATGTAGTTCAAATTTGAATTATGCACTTAAATGCATTGAAAACTCAGTTAATGCATAAAAATGTCCAAACGAACCCCGAAAAATCAAAAAAAATTACACAACACTTGTGTTCTTATAATTTGACATGAGAAAAAAATTTTGAAAGCAGTAAGAGGCAGTGGATATCGTTTCGTCCACAAAGGTGGGACGTTCCCTACCGAAAACCATGATGCTTGTTGTGACAAGCTCTGGTTTGTGAGAAGCATATACCCAAACCTTCCCCAAATGGGACAAAATTTGTACCATGGCATGTTGATGCCGCTCCATGATAGCATGCCAAGTTTCATGAATTTCAAACGAGTTTTGGATTTACTGGAATTTAAAAACCAGGCATCTCAATGTTTTGCCGGCAATCAACGGTGCCCTGGTGTTTGAAATTCATTCCCATTTCTTGCATGGGACCTAAGCATGCACCCAAGGACACATATTTGATTTTTCAACCAATTTATATGCACTGGAGCATGTGCATGTAGTTCAAATTTGAATTGTTCACCTGAAATGGCTAGAAAACCAATTTAATGTATAAAATGTTCAAACGAACCCTGAATAATTCCAATTCTTTTGGGACACACATATAGTTGCATGTTCACTCTAGATAAAAGGTCTAGCAATTCAAACACCGTCCATTGCCGCTGTGACCCCATTAATTAATTCAAATCAAGATGAAAAATCAAGTAGATCACACACAATTTATTATCAGCAACTGTGTGAGATGTAGTACAAAATATCTTGGGGCACCGTCGGTGTATAGTATGCCTATGGCTTACGCGAGAAGGTGCATTGGCTACAGTCCACAACTGACGTCTCAAGCACACTAGCTCGCTTCCCAAATATCATTTCACTGTTCAATCATCGTCGGTGAAAGATGGGCACGTGGACACACGTTGTGAGGGCAACTTTGGTGGCCCACTCTGGAGAGAGCGCGGCCGCAGCCGCCATGCGCGCGCTAACAAGGTGCATGAGCGCGATCGCAATTTGCGATTGGGCGGCAAAGGCAGCCCAAACGACCGCTGTTGCTTCTCAGGTGGCGGTAGCAACATCTACCTCGGGGATAGCAACTGGCGAGAGCGGCACAATAGATGGCCATTCCGCAACGGCGGCCTTAGCCCTGATGGAGGCCGCCCATGACCATGTCGAGGCCGCCCACGCCCAGCTCCTAGCGATCACCGCACAAATCGAATGAAGCTTCTCCGACAATGGTTCGCAACCCACAGCCGAAGAGCTGGCAATCACCAAGAGCGATCGAGCAGCCGTCCGTTCCTCCGCCGCATACCTTGCGACGACGGAGCCCGTCCAAGCCCAGATCGCATCCGCGCATGCCCAGCTCGTGGCGGCCTGTTCCAAAGAGATGGCGGACGCGGAGGCGAGATGCTTGCCGAGTATGGTGCGATGGATGCCATGGAGCCCCTTCCCCAGGAGACCATCGGGCGTGAGCTGGACATGGAGGCGGCGGCAGAGATCGACGAGCACCAGCCGTAGTAGTACTCTATGTTTTGTTTAATTAAGAGCGCCAGTCTTTAATTTGTTAGAGTAATGTTTAGGTCAGCTAGCTTTGTTTAATTGCTGAACTAGCTTGATTAAGAAGTGTGGGTGCGCTGTAGTCTCCTTTGTGTACCCAAATTATGCAATGACGTGGATGACCACTGTGACCATGGAAATTCGAACCAAAACTTTTGACGTTCAAACTCATCACACACGGGTTAAGCTATCTGAATCATTTGTGATGTCCACATATCATACACAGTTCAGAATAAGGGACCGTGTCTGACGACACTTTGCGCGCCAGTTTTTTGGCTGAAGCGATTCCAAATTTTCAGCTTCCACGGAAATATCTACCTCCTTGCCTCCTCCCCCTTACCAAAAGTCACATTTCCCCTCTTTCCGCCTTCCTTTCCAAGTTGAAACCTTCACTCCTTGCTTGTAGCGCCGCCGCCTCCTCGCCGGCGACCCTCCTTCATGCTACTCGGCCTCCTCTATCCAGGCAGGTAATCCACACCGACCCCCATCATCCTCCTCCTTCCACGTCCCACATGCCCCGACCACTGGCGCGAGCGCGACACCTTCCACCCAAGTCACCAACCCCTCCACCAAATAAGTGCCGGCCTAATCCATGGTGCACGCAGTATAGCCATGACCTCAAGGAGCATTTGGCAGCAGAGAAGAAAATCGCGGCCGCACGCACGGATGAGGTCGCGATGGCTGCCATTCGTGCCGACCCACAGATCTTGGAGGAGCACCTTGCCAATTGCTAGCTACGCCGGTTAAGCATGCTTGGTTTACCCGTTGCGTGTGTTGCTCCTGCCTTTCCTTCACAAAATCTAGTGAATTGTGCTATCTAATTTCACCATGCAATCTGTTGCTCTAGTGTATACGTTCTATATGTCATGCAGTCTGGTGCTCACTTATTAACTGTTTTGTTAATTAGTTGTCGTCTTCAGTTAAATGTTTGGTTCAATTATGCAAATGTGATGTTCAATTCTTCGGGCTGCAATTTTGTATTGTCTTCGATGTGAGAAATAAATCGAATTTATCTTTACAAAATTGTGGGTGCATTCTGTTATTGTATAACATGTGAGGAATAAATTGAATTTGGTTGTAGTAAATACATGAGAAACAAATACAATTGCTACAATTGGCTGTAGTTAACTGTTTCCTTAGCTCTCTGATCTTCTATTAGGAGTATATTATATTTGTGCAATGTAGTTCTTAGTTAATGTTTGGTTCATTCGTTGTGGTGTTTAGATAACTGTTTGGTTCAATGTTATATTGTGCAATGTGGTGCTCAGTTAATGTTTGGTTCGTTTGTTGTGGTGTTTAGTTAACTGCTTGGTTCAATTCTGCAATGCGATGTCCAATTGTCGTGGATAGAATTTTGTATTGTTGTGCATGTGAGGAATAAATCGAATTTTGCTACACTTAATACGTGAGAAACAAATACAAGTGCTATATTTCCTAGTTCTTAATCATGCTTGGTTTGGGTAAATTGGTTTTCCGTGTGGCTTCAATTAATCTGATGAATCTGCAATGTGCTTATTTTTCATCAACATATTTTACTGATAGCATGCGAACCCTTACTTAACCTGATGACTAACTACCTTATATGTGTTGCAGGGAAACAATGGGAATCATTGAGGTTTACAATCGAGGTTAGCACGTGCATGGTCTGTTGTCTAATAGCACATTATTGTGTAATTACAGGAACCATTCTAATATTTTGGTTGTTAACAATTTGGTCTTACACATGTAGGTCCTGCTGTCAGAGGTTTTGACCCACTGTTTGACCCTTTTTGCATATGGGGAAATGAGTTGTCCATGAATATCAATCAAATCAAGAAACTCAGAAAGATTGTTAGGATAAAGAAATTAGCGACAAAAAACAACAAGGTCTTTGTCTGCACAATGAAGAAGACATCAGTTCACTACGAGATGGTACTTACTATTATACCTTGCCTTTTTTTATTCCTTTGCCCCATTTCCAATATAGAGAAGATATTTATGCACATACTTGTTTTCAGGCCTTTCCAAAGTAGTTCACTGATGATTACCTCTAAAACCACCTCTATGGTCAGGAGGCGAGGAAGGTTTTCATACAACACCCACGGTTCAATATTGAAGTGTTCCTGAAGAGGTCGAAGGATGGACGATCAATCATCCACAGGCACTGGCCTAAAGTTGCAAAGACCTTCAACATGAATGAAGGCTCAATATTTGCCTTCCGCTTCAGCAGTTTTCCAGATGACATGCATTTGTCTATATACCGTTTATGATGCTAATTTCAAAAGGTTCTACATGTTGCATGTGGAACTTGCTGCTGGTGTAGTTGTGTAATGGGGTAGCTGAGTGCTGAAGCTATATCATGTTGTGCTCTGATGTATTTCAATTATGAAATTCTGCTTCCTTAATATGGAAATGAAATATATTGTATGCTTAATATGAATGTCAATTAGATTAATAAATGGATTATTAATAATAGGACAATTAGCTTGCTAATTGGGTTTTGATATTGCAAACGGTTGTTGAAAAAATACCGTGGGTGATAACCTCAGGCATAGGAATAAACCGTGTTGGATCAATGAACAATCACACACGACTTTCTCTTGAAAACTGTTTGTGTAAGGCCACCTTGCGCAAACATTTACAACATAAAAACTGTGTGTCATGGACAACCTTTGCCACACAGTTTCTTCTACGAACCGTGTGTGCTACATTCAATAACACAAACGATTTAACGGGAAAAATTGTGTGTGATGTACATGTGAACGGAAACATTTTCCTTGGAGCGACTTTATGGGATGTGCATACGAACGGAAACGTTTAGCGGGGACTGACTGTGTGGGATGTACTTGCGACCGGAAACAATTTCACCGTATAATTGTATTCTTTAGCTCTACTGTACGTATTTCTGTATTTGAGTGCTCGCCGGTCGCACACGACCTCATTTTGCCGAACGTGTGTGCCAGGAGGGCATATCCCCAATGGTTTCTGGGTCGTGTGGGAAGGACCCCCCTATCGCCCACACTCACTTGGCGACGGTTCCAGATGCCGTCATGGAAAGGGGTTTTAAACCGTTTGTTTAGGACCGACGCGCACTAGTGGACCCATGAGTCACTGGCGGCACCTCCGGGCACGGGTATGCCTCCCTTCCCGTTCGTTCCGACCCTTGTCCCTCCCCTATCCTCATCAATCTTGGCCAATTTGGGCCAACCACCATCCATGAGTTTCCTGGAGTTCAACAGTGAAAACCCACAGCTCTGGAAACACTTTGCGAACAGTACTTTTAGATGTTCACGATCGATGACACCTACCGCGTACCCACGGCCATCTTGAATTTCTCTGGATCACGGGCATCTGGCTGTAGTCTGCCGAGAAGAAATTGACCGGACTGGACTGGAAGTCCTTCACTTCCTCCTCTGCACCCGATTCGGGCGTGACAAACACCAAATGCTCATCCGACAATTGTACGCTGTCAAACAAACTACCACAGTAGCAGATTTCATCGAGCGCTTCGAGACATTGATGAATCACCTTATATCTTATTCTGTGTCCACTCACCCGTATTTTTTCCTAACTCATTTTGTGGAGGGACTACGCCCGGATATCCACGCGGTGGTGCTTCTGCAACGCCCACCGGACTTGGACACGGCATGCTCGCCGGCTCTACTTCAGGAGGAAGTGGCCGACGGCGAGCACTCGCTCGGGCGCCTCGCGAACACTCCTCGAGGCCACAGCCACACGGGGCGATCGACGACATCGTCCTTCTTCAGTCGACCTTCTACACCAACATTGGTCTCTGAAGATCGTCGCGGTACTGACGCCGCACGTGCAACACCTGAAGCTAGCAAGGTCACCGCCCTCCACGCCTTCCGCCGCGCGAAGGGGCTCTGCTTCAAGTGCGGCGAACGGTGGGGCAAGGACCACACATGGCCACAGATGTCTACTACACAACCTTCTTCTTGTAGGCGTTGTTGGGCCTCCAAGTGCAGAGATTTGTAGGACAGTAGCAAATTTCCCTCAAGTGGATGACCTAAGGTTTATCAATCCGTGGGAGGCGTAGGATGAAGATGGTCTCTCTCAAACAACCCTGCAACCAAATAACAAAGAGTCTCTTGTGTCCCCAACACACCCAATACAATGGTAAATTTTATAGGTGCACTAGTTCGGCAAAGAGATGGTGATACAAGTGCAATATGGATGGTAGATATAGGTTTTTGTAATCTAAAAATATAAAAACAGCAAGGTAACTAATGATAAAAGTGAGCACAAACGGTATTGCAATGTGTTGAAACAAGGCCTAGGGTTCATACTTTAACTAGTGCAAGTTCTCTCAACAATAATAACATAATTGGATCATATGACTATCCCTCAACATGCAACGAAGAGTCACTCCAAAGTCACTAATAGTGGAGAACAAATGAAGAGATTATTGTAGGGTACGAAACCACCTCAAAGTTATTCTTTCCGATCAATCCGTTGGGCTATTCCTATAAGTGTCACAAACAGCCCTAGAGTTCGTAGTAAATAACACCTTAAGACACAAATCAACCAAAACCCTAATGTCACCCAGATACTCCAAGGTCACCTCAAGTATCCGCGGATATGATTATACGATATGCATCACAAAATCTCATATTCATCTATTCAACCAACACAAAGAATTTCAAAGAGTGCCCCAAAGTTTCTACCGAAGAGTCAAGATGAGAACATGTGCCAACCCCTATGCATAAGTTCACGAGGTCACGAAACTCGCAAGTTGATCACCAAAACATACATCAAGTGGATCACGTGAATATCCCATTGTCACCACAAATAAGCACATGCAAGACATACATCAAGTGTTCTCAAATCCTTAAAGACTCAATCCGATAAGATAACTTCAAAGATAAAACTCAATCCATTACAAGAGAGTAGAGTGGGAGAAATATCATAAGATCCAACTATAATAGCAAAGCTCGCGATACATCAAGATCATGCCGAATCAAGAACACGAGAGAGAGAGAGATCAAACACATAGCTACTGGTACATACCATCAGCCCCGAGGGTGAACTACTCCCTCCTCGTCATGGAGAGCGCCGGGATGATGAAGATGGCCACGAGAGAGGGATTCCCCCCTCCGGCAGGGTGCTGGAACGGGTCTAGATTGGTTTTCAGTGGCTACAAAGGCTTGCGGTGGCGGAACTCCTGATCTAGGTTTCTTTCTGGAAGTTTTGAGTTATATAAGAGGTGCTAGAGTCGGGGACAAGTCAGGGGGTCCCTGAGGCGGCCACGAGGCAGGGGGCGCGCCCAGGGGGTAGGGCGCGCCCCCACCCTCGTGGTGGCCTTGGGACTCTTCTGGCCCACCTCCGGTACTCCGTGGTCTTCTTCTGGTCCAAAAATGATCTCCGTGAAATTTCAGGTCAATTGGACTCCGTTTGGTTTTCCTTTTCTGTGATACTCAAATACAATGAAAAAATAGAAACTGGCACTGGGCTCTAGGTTAATTGGTTAGTCCCAAAAATCATATAAAATAGCATATAAATGCATATAAAACATCCAAGGTTGATAATATAATAGCATGGAATAATAAAAAATTATAGATACGTTGGAGACGTATCAAGCATCCCCAAGCTTAATTCCTGCTCGTCCTCGAGTAGGTAAATGATAAAAATAGAATTTTTGATGTGGAATGCTACCTAAAATATTTATCCATGCAATTCTCTTTATTGTGGCAAGAATATTCAGATCCATAAGATACAAGACAAAAGTTTAATGTTGACATAAAAATAATAATACTTCAAGCATACTAACAAAGTAATCATGTCTTCTCAAAATAACATGGCCAAGGAAAGCTATCCCTACAAATTCATATAGCCTGGCTATGCTCTATCTTCATCACACAAAATATTTAAATCATGCACAACCCCGATGACCAGCCAAGCAATTGTTTCATACTTTTGATATTCTCAAACTTTTTCAATCTTCATGCAATACATCAGCGTGAGCCATGGACATGTAGTATAGGTGGAATAGAATGGTGGTTGTGGAGAAAATAAAAAGGAGGAAGATAGTCTCACATCAACTAGGCGTAAGAACGGGCTATGGAGATGCCCATCAATGGATATCAATGTGAGTGAGTAGGGATTGCCATGCAACGGATGCACTAGAGCTACAAGTGTATGAAAGCTCAAAAAGAAACTAAGTGGGTGTGCATCCAACTCACTTTCTCACACTACAAAAAAAAGACACACCGTGACATTTTGGGCCAAACGAATTTTTTCTGTCATACCTATGACACTTCTATGACGATAATTGTGACAAAACCTGGTATCATCATAGATGTGGTGGGGTCCTACTTCTATGACAAAAAATCATGACCGAAAATGGGCTTTTCATCCTGGGCAGGCCGGAGACGCAGCTGCATGACATTATTTGGGCCATCCATGATGGAAAAAACCGTGGTAGAAGCCAGGGCGTGGAAAATATCGGGGAGTCCCCGGTTATGGTGGGTGGTCGACGGCCGAGCGATGCGCGTTTCTCTGATACGTACACACGTGTTTGCGAGGCGTTGGGCTCTAACTAAACCCGAGCGATTGCACTGCAGGCTACGTGTTACTGAACCCGATCGATTGATCGATGGCTGTTAACTAAACCCGATCGAGCGATTCCTTCGCTATTGTTGCTAACTGAAGCCGATCGATGTTGCCTACAGATGAACAGTGAGCATTGCACGCGGGAGGGGGGGGGTGGATGAACAGTTCCCGGTGGGGGTGGATGAACAGGACCCCGTGGTGTTGCCTCTGGATGAACAGGACCCCGTGGAGGGCAGGATGAACAGGACCACCCCGTGGAGGGCAGGATGAACAGTAGATGGTGGAGGGTAGGATGAACAGTAGCCCGTGGAGGGGTGGTTGAACAGGGGCCCGTGGAGAGGGCAGGTTGAACAGTAGCCGATGGAGTAGCGCGTGGTGGAGGCTGGATGAACAGGAGCCCATGGATGAACAGTCGCAGGTGGAGGCTGGAGGAGGTCGATGGTGGATGAACAGTAGCATGTGGAGGCTGGAGGGCGTCGGCGGTGGAGATGAACAATACCCCATGGAGTCCTGTTTTGCGGTACGCCACACCCCTCCAGATGAACAGGACCCCCATTTCGACCGTAGCGCTCCAACACAAGTCCGTTTCCTCCGTTTGGCGGTACGCCACACCCCTCCCGATCAACAGGACCCCCGTTTCGACCGTAGGAGGTCTGTTTCCTCCATTTTGCGGTACGCCAGACCCCTCCCGATGAAAGGATCCCGTTTCAAACGTGGCTGGTCGAACACAAGGCCGTTTCCTCCGTTCTGCGGTATGCCAGGCCTCGTTTCCATCGGCTGTTCCGTCCAAGCCCTCCCGATGAACACGGCGACGCATTCCGTTCCGACCCAGCCGGTTGGCTCCCCATGAACACGATGATGATGTTGTTTCTCCATTCCAACCTAGCCATGTACATGAGCCCTGGCCGTACGTACACGCGAGTAGGCGTTCGAGACCCTGCCCGTATGTACGTACGTGGCCGTATTTACTTTCTTGCACCCTAGCCACTATACGTACGTGTACATGCTATGTGCGCGCATCTACTATGACACGTGCGCGCCTCTACATCGACCAGTATGTACGTACACGTTCGCTTCTAGCATGACAACGCTATGTACGCTTCGACCAGGTGGGTCCCGACTGTCAGGCACTTCCTTGCATGCGAAGATGTAGCTGGTGGGTCCCAGCAGTCAGGGGGCGAATCGTTTTTTTTGCCCGAACGCACTTCCTTGCATGCGAAGATGTAGCTGGTGGGTCCCAGCAGTCAGGGGGGCAAATCATTTTTTTTGCCCGGACGCACTTCCTTGCATGCGAAGATGTAGCTGGTGGGTCCCAGCAGTCAGGGGGAAACATTTTTTTCGTGAAATATAGTGGCCCGTCCGGTGGGTCCCCGCTGTCAGGTGGAGGAATAATTATTTTGCGCGTAATAAGGAGGCACTTCCTTGCTGCGGCCGTGGACCCAGCTGTCAGCCTCTCCACGTACAGTACTCTTTCGATGGAAGTCGTTCCTTGACCATGTTTACCACGCTGCACCGAGAGCACCAGGGCGGTGGACGACGGCAAGGCCTAGGAAGGGGACGATGCGGAGTCGGGGAAGACACCGCAGTGGAAGCCCGCGCGGAGAGGAGTATGAGGGTTCACTGGTTCGGCTGCAGTGTGAGGCTGCCGTCGCTGCAGGGCCTGGCCAACGGTGGGAATAGTAGGGGGCGGTGAGGTCTCCGCGGCAGCACAGCCGGCCACGGGAGGCAGGAGCATGCGGCACGACCGGCGCTGCTTTGGGCGGCTGGAGCAAGAAGAACAGAGGTTGAAGAAGCACTACGGCCGTTGGATGGACATCGTATGGTGACTGGAGCTAGAATCGTTCATATTGACTAAGTTGACAAAGCACTCCGTCCCCGTCAACTTAGTAGGCCCACAAGTCAGCCACCCACCAAGGTGGATCCCAACTAGCAGGGGGAGTATTCATTTTTTGTGCGTAATAAGGAGGCACTTCCGGTGGGTCCGAGCTGACAGTGGGGGGAACATGTTTTTCACGAAATACGGTGACCCGTCCGGTGGGTCCCAGCAGTCAGGGGTGAAACGTTTTTTTCGCAAAATATGGTGCCCGTCCGATGGGTCCCTGCTGTTAGGTGGAGGAATCATTATTTTCTGCGTAATAAGGAGGCACTTCCTTGCTGCGGCTGTGGACCCAGTTGTCAGCCTCTCCACGTATAGTACACTTCCGATGGAAGTCATTCCCTGACCACGTTGACCACGCCGCGTTCCGTTGCATGCATGTGTCCATGGGCGTGGTGCGTCCCCACTGTCAGCCTCTCATGTACAGTCATGTTCCGATGACTCTCGATTGTTGACCACATTGACCACACCGTGCCGAGCACAACAAAGGCCGGTGGACGATGACGAGGCCCCAGACTGGAACGACTCGGAGATGGGGAAGACGGGGTAGTGGAGTCACGAATGGAGAGGAGTGGGAAACTTGACTGGTTCGGGTGCGCGGCAGCACAACCGCGGTGCCGCCCACGGGAGACAGGAGCAAGAAGAGAGGTTGAAGAAGGAGTACGGTTGTTGGATTAACATCCAACGGTCTAGCTGCTAGAATCATTTGTTGATTAAGTTGACAAAGCCCTGCGTACACGTCCGCTTAGTAGGCCCACAAGTCAGCCACCAAATCTGACGGGTCCCAGCTATCAACAGGAGGAATAATTTTTTTCGCATAACAAGGAGGCACTTCCTTCCGTGCAAAGATACAGCCGGTGAGTCCCAGCTGTCATGTGGAGGAAACATTTTTTCAGCTTAATAAGGAGGACCTTTCCTTGCGTGCAACCATGGACCTCATGGGTCCCCGCCGTCAAGCTCTCCACGTACAGTCCTCTTCCGATGACCCTAGTTTGTTGACCACGCCGCACTGAGCGCAGCGAGGCGGTGGACGACAGCGAGGCCCCAGACAGGAACGACTCAGAGATGGGAAGACGTAGCAGTGGAGTCTTAGATTGAGTGGAGGAGAAGGGTTATAACTGGTTCTGGTGCGGCGTGGGGCTGCAGTCAGTTGAGAATAACAGGAGGTGTGGAGGGGTGGAGGGATAGCCTGGCCAGCGGCGGGGTAGCACTTCACAGCGATGCGTGCTAAGCAGAGCCGCTAGCCGCCGGAGGCCTGATACGTCTCCAACGTATCTATAATTTTTGATTGTTCCATGCTATATTATAGTTTGTTTTGGACATTATTGGGCTTTATTATACACTTTTATATTATTTTTGGGACTAACCTATTAACCGGAGGCCCAGCTCAGAATTGCTGTTTTTTTGCCTATTTTAGGGTTTCACAGAAAAAGAATATCAAACGGAGTCCAAACGGAATGAAACCTTCGGGAACGTGATTTTCGGAATGAACATGATCCAGAGGACTTGGACCCTACGTCAAGACATCAACCAGGAGGCCACGAGGTAGGGGGGCACGCCCTCCACCCTCGTGGGCCCCCTGTTGCTCCACCGATGTACTCCTTCCTCATATATATACCTACGTACCCCCAAACTACCATATACGGAGCCAAAACCCTAATTCCACTATCGTAACTTTCTGTATCCACGAGATCCCATCTTGGGGCCTGTTCCGGAGCTCCGCCCGAGGGGGCATCGATCACGGAGGGCTTCTACATCAACACCATAGCCCTTCCGATGAAGTGTGAGTAGTTTACCTCAGACCTACGGGTCCATAGTTATTAGCTAGATGGCTTCTTCTTTCTTTTTGGATCTCAATACAAAGTTCTCCCCCTCTCTTGTGGAGATCTATTCGATGTAATCTTCTTTTGTAGTGTGTTTGTTGAGACCGATGAATTGTGGGTTTATGATCAAGTTTATCTATGAACAATATTTGGATCTTCTCTGAATTCTTTTATGTATGATTGGTTATCTTTGCAAGTCTCTTCGAATTATCAGTTTGGTTTGGCCTACTAGATTGATCTTTCTTGCAATGGGAGAAGTGCTTAGCTTTGGATTCAATCTTGCGGTGTCCTTTCCCAGTGATAGTAGGGGAAGCAAGGCACGTATTGTATTGTTTCCATCGAGGATAACAAGATGGGGTTTATTTCATATTGCATGAGTTTATCCCTCTACATCATGTCATCTTGCTTAAAGCGTTACTCTGTTCTCTTGAACTTAATACTCTAGATGCATGCTGGATAGCGGTCGATGTGTGGAGTAATAGTAGTAGATGCAGGCAGGAGTCGGTCTACTTGTCTCGGACGTGATGCCTATATACATGATCATACCTAGATATTCTCATAACTATGCTCAATTCTGTCAATTGCTCAATAGTAATTTGTTTACCCGCCGTGAATACTTATGCTCTTGAGAGAAGCCACTAGTGAAACCTATGGCCCCCGGGTCTATCTTCCATCATATTAATCTTCCAATACTTAGTTATTTCCTTTGCCTTTTATTTTACTTTGCATCTTTATCATAAAAATACCAAAAATATTATCTTATCATATATATCAGATCTCACTCTCGTAAGTGACCGTGTAGGGATTGACAACCCCTTATCGCGTTGGTTGCGAGGATTTATTTGTTTGTGTAGGTACGAGGGACTCGTGCATGGCCTCCTACTAGATTGATACCTTGGTTCTCAAAAACTGAGGGAAATACTTACGCTACTCTGCTGCATCACCCTTTCCTCTTTAAGGGAAAACCAACGCAAGTGCTCAAGAGGTAGCAAGGCCAGACCAGGCGGTCCCGACGACGCTGGAGGAAGAAGATGAGAGATTGAAGGTGCATGCCGACCAAGTTGACAACACCCTGCATAGGCTTCGACCTATTAGCCCACATGTTAGCCTTCAAAAATGTGGCATATATTTAACCCATGTTTTCTAGAATGTGCAGTCCATTTATTGGGCTGGGTGAACAAATAATTTCGCGTCAATGCGGCCCATTTATATTATCTAAGAAATCCCAGCCCATTTGCACTTCCTTCAAATACATGAATTATCTAGGCTCGTTATATATACATAATGTTATGTTAGAAGGGGCAATTAATATAAAAAATAAACCAGAGAGGCACATTTTTATATACATAATTAACTAATTAGCGAGTTATTGCTCAAAATAAAAATGAGCGCGTTATTATTACATTGGTCCTTAAAATCTTCGCAAGCTTTTGTACGCAATCACAAGGATTTTCCTTGCGTGTGAGTCAAAAACAACCAGGATTTTCCCTGCCAACTTCTGTTAAACATTTACTTTTATAAGTTAATAACACGTGGGATGTTTTCATAATGTATATATAAGTCTCTATAAAATATACGATAATAGTAATAATATAAATATATATAATGTGGTTAAAAAATACATTGGGTTGCCGATCTTTAAGAAAAAGCCCATAGGCCGGTATGGACCTCAAAAAATAAGTTGAAACCACTGTCACCCGTATGTCATGGGCTACGCATGTTAAAATACAAAACCTAGGCCTAGCTGACACTTGTTCGCCCTTCTGAAAAAAATGATACCAGATCCCTAAGCGAACTGGATTATAGAGGGGGCCAGCGGCACGATTGAAGAAGCACATCAGGAGAGATTTTTTTCTTCAGTGGATGGCTCTCGATGGCGTTTTTTACTTGCCTCTGCACCATACAACTTGTATTTTTAACCTCCTAGTCCGGGGTGGACCAGCAGCCCATTTGCTGGGCGGGCCAACCTACAGAAACCGGCACTCGATTTTTCATCAAGCCCCCAAAACAACACAACATTATGTTTGTTTTGAGGCCGAAAACATTACGGTAGGGGTTGAGTGGGGGAGGGGGCAAGACAGAGCAAAAAGATTAAAAAGAGCTGATGCGCCGTTGCTACCCTAACAAAGCAGGTGCAATTCTTCTCGGGAAGAAGGTGTGCCGTTGACACCCACACGTCACATACCCCACAGTAGGCATACTAACAAGTTCACACACAAGCACAACAGAAAAGGTAAACATTTGTATCAAACTCAGGTTCACAGGACACATTCATATTCATAGCCAACATTCACTATCAAGAACTCAAAAGATTCATATATACACAAGTTCAGCATGTCTATGGATCCAAATGATTGATAGATTACACAACAATATTCATAGATAATTCACAAAAAGATTCAGATATACACATGTTCAGTATGTTTATGCATCCAAATGATTGAGATCACATCCAATATGATCCATGGATAAATTTAATTACCTAGGGTACAGACTGGTAAATGGTGTTCAGTCGGAGATACTTCTTGCTAAAATTAATGCTTGTACGAGTAAAATTTCGAGTACATAAGAAGCAGCACAGACAATCTGAACTTTGCTTGTAGGTTTATCCTCAAATAGTGGCCTCGTGCCGAGGGAGGTTTGAGCAACTTGGCCACTAATTTCATCCAACTAGTTTACTGGCTCATCTTGGTCCTGTAGCTCGCCAAAATTCTACATTACAGACTGGTAAATGGTGTTCAGTCGGAGGTACTTCTTTCTAAAATTAATGCTTCTACGACT
Organism: Triticum dicoccoides; assembly: GCF_002162155.2. NCBI lineage: Eukaryota > Viridiplantae > Streptophyta > Magnoliopsida > Poales > Poaceae > Triticum > Triticum dicoccoides. The sequence goes on along the minus strand of NC_041382.1, from coordinate 151,808,864 downwards.
AAACTTTCGAGTACATAAGAGGCAGCACACACAATCCGAACTTTGCTTGTAGGTTTATCCTCAAATAGTGGCCTCGTGCCGAGGGAGGTTTGAGCAACTTGGCCACTACTTTCATCCAACTAGTTTACTGGCTCATCTTGGTCCTGTATCTCGCCAAAATTCTACATTGTAGACGAGAAAGGAGGCGGTTGAGAAAACGAACCACCCAATTTTTTGTGCAGTTCAACTGGAATGGAGCATCCCTGGTGTGCAGACTGATTAAGTGCCAGATGAATATATGCGTCAACCAACTTTTCTGGAATCTTTAGACTCCATGCCATACTGTTTGCTACCATATGTGCAGATAACCAAAAGGCACAAGTTGGGACGAAAGACTGGACTGTGTTTTTCTGGGCTATGCGCCAAGCAATAATTTTTGCGTTCACTCTCCTAATACTTGGAGTTTGACAATTGGTTGACGCCGATTGATACTCGAATGAATATATGCACTTCTTCTTGTCAACATCGATGCTTGTCTGAGTGAACTTTGGAGTACATAGCAGCCACATAAGTACCTGTCCATCTGATCTTTTTGTGCAGTTCTACTGAAATCATCCGATGTAATGATTTGCCTGCGAGTTCAGGCTCCAAGTTACTCCTTTATGAAATCGGCAAACAATAGCACAATACCATATTACCAATACATATGACAAGCACAATAATCAGGATAAAGACCAGTACCAACCTGTGTGAGGTAGCATATCAATTACTATTTCCTTTGACTAGAAGCCGAGATAAGGCAAGCGACTGACATCAAAGGAAGAATGCAAGCCGAGATTAGCGACTAACAGGAAAGGAAGGAAGCTGTCGAGGCAATGAAGCACCCAAACTTTTTGTGCAGTTCCACAAAAATCGAGCATCCCTGTTGGCACATATATCGAGAGAGTGAGATTACTGTAATCGTGGGACTAGTTGATGAAACATACACTAACAAATAGAAGCACCCTCATTATCTTAATGGGTAAAGTTAGCATTCCATCCCTGCTCCACCACATGATTCACCTCATACACAAACATACACACGTACATGATTCAGCATAGGGTGCTACTAAAGATTTGTTTAACTCCGACATGAAAATTAGGCAGCAATAAATTAGTGATACTTAAGTACTCCTAATTAATTAAGTGAGACAGCAGAAGTGGAAGGGCTCCCTGGAGGATCGTCTCACATGTAAGGTAGTCGTTGTTGGAGCCCTTGAATGGCATTGACTGGGGCCTCTGGCTTTAGCAAGATCTCCTTGGCACTGTTTACTCTTGTTCTTCTTCCTCTTCTTGCTTTGTTTGTCAGTCTCCTCACCAGTTGGTGAAACCAAGTACATGATTGGCCTTCTATTTCAGAATTGGTTTTGTTAGTGAGGGAGTACAAGTGTACTAGTAAAAAATAGTATTATTTTCTCATGGCATTCGCAAAATAGAGATGAACACATGCATTAAATATCATTCTTACCTAAAGGACGGTTATCGTGCCAATATGGATGATGAGGATTGGAACACAGATCTCCCTTTGTGCAGTTCCACCGAAATGAACCAACTATTCCATTCTGACATTCAAGTTAAACAACACAAAAGTCACTTCTTTTAAGAAGAGTTTTGTGCAGTGCACCAAAAGGTCACAACAGCAACCAGGTGAAATGGATATCCCTGTTTGCGCAAAAAGCTACAGAGGAAACAATCAGAGTCTCAAACAATTACATGCAAAAACATTTGGCTAAACTTGTCATGGCTTATAACAGTGGCATGGCTTCATTTTTACCAGGGGCATTAGATTAAGAACGACTGAATATTTGGTATAAGGGCATGGGACAGTGGGTGCACCAGCAGTCCAACACCATGTACCTAAACAGGGGCATAAAGTGGTGATTCATAGTTTGTTGCCCCGAGAAACAAACATCCAAGAAACATATCTGGGTTGGTCCCATTTTTGTTCACTCTAGCCACCTACTCCCATGTGTGGATAGCAAATCTAGTCCTGGTCATACCACTATGTACAGCGTTACCCCTACATTTCCCTTTTCGACGTAGAGACCGGTTGGATGACCAGTCTGTACTACTTTCACTCCCTTTCCTTCCTGTTTGTACCAAGTCCGATGTACTACATACTAAATTCCCCCACCCCCACTTTATTTCTTGTTTGAACCAAGTACAAGATTCGACTTGATGAAGTAGCTTTACCTCTAACAATAGAAGAAAAAAGTAGGTGACGTTGGACCATCCGATCGAGAGGGGCTGAGAGGTAGAAAATGTTGAACATGCAGCGACGTAGCGAGCTGGGGAAGTAGAGCTAAGGCGGTTTCGAAGGAAGATATACCTGAAGGTCGTCGGGATGTGGATAGGTGGGTGGCGGGAAGCCGGATCCGCCGACACTAGGGCAACGACAAAGGGATCGGAGGACCTCTCACACCGGCGCTTGGCCAGAGATAACGGTGCGGCCGGTAGTGGGTCTCCTCCCTCGCTGTCGATGACGGCCTAAACGCTGCCCCTCCTCCCCTTCACCGGATCTGTAATCAGCGGTGAGGATAGAAAGACAATGTTTTTTGAAGGGAGAAAGACAGTGCTACCACCCCTATCTTGTTTAGATCTGGAGAGTACGAGAGTGTGTGAATAGAGCAAGCCTAGCAAGCAAGCGCGGAGGCTCCGGGCTATATATACGTAGTGGGGTAGTTTTCCTTTTTCACTCCATCAAAACGATCGTTTAAAATTGTGTACTACGTGCCAGGTCGCCGTTTTTTAGTTGTTGATTGTTTTTTGAGATAGCTACCTGCTTGTTCCAAGTGGTGTTATGGTGTGCCAGGTCGCACTTTGTATCATTCAAGTCTGGTACAAGTCCCTCCATTAAATGAACAACCACCCCCTCGTAAAAATTGTGAACAAGCCCACGACTAAAATAATCAGAAACGTGGGTTGCCCCAACATGCATTATTATTTATATTTTCTACTCCCTCCGTTCCTAAATATAAGTCTTTTTTATTAGCCACACCTAAGATAAGAATTTTTTTATTAGCAGTGAACCCCACATATGTCATAGACACAAAAAGTGTGGCAAGATTCCCTTAGGCAAGCCAAAGTGTGTCTAACAATTTGAGCAACTCAAGTTAGGCAAGTGTGGCAAGTGTGGGAAAAATAATGTGGCAACATAAGACAAACATAGTCACAATCCAAACAGCCCTAATTTTTTGTGACATGCATGCAAATTTGGTTAGTTACATTTATAGTCAAAATTTGGCAAGGTGCATCAAATCAACACATGCAAGTATCAAAAGGGAAGTCACGACATGCATGCATGCATTGTACTCCCTCTGTTTCCAAATATAAGTCTTTTTAGAGATTGCAACAAGTGACTACATACGAAGCAAAATATTTCTACATACATTCGTATGTAGTAGTCCATTTGAAATGTGTAAAAAGACTTATATCGAGTGCAGTGCGTTGATGTGTCGCATCAACTCATACAAGACCGAGAAGTTTGATTACTACAACACCCTCTCCCTCGCGGACTGAGCTCCGGTGCCTTAACTGCACCTACCTTTGGCTGCATGACAGGTGGGCCAACCACCTGTTGGGCCCACCTATCATAGACACAAAGGCAGGAGTAGTAAGTCAATGAAGCTGCATCCCTCCCTCACGCATGAGCGTGGTGGCTGGCAGGACTAGTAGGAGCTTTCGCTACACGCTTCTTGACAGCGGCGAACTTGTGGATGGAGTTGACCATCATGTAGTCCATGCGAGAGGAGAAGCCGGCGTCGGCGAGGGCTACGACGCCGACAGTCGCTAGCACCGTCTAGAAACACTGCGCGGTGCGGGGCCGTAGGACGGCGCCTTGGATGATTTGGCACAGCCGACAGCTACTCACGACCATCGCCTCCATAGGTGCTTTTGGCTCTTGGTCACTTGGGTCTTGGACTGGAGTGAGCAGTGTTGTGCAGAGACTAAGGAGTAGATGGATTGGAGTGGTGGGGTGCCTTTATATGAGAATCCAAACTCTGTTGCATTCACATCGTGCTGGCTCTATTCTACTTCTCCAATTAATTCCCTCTGCATGTAGAGTAATTTGAGGATGCATCATTGACCGTTCAACATCTCGGGAACCGCTACCCTCTCCCTCCTTGGCATTCAAGCACCTATGGAGGCGAGGCGACTACCGCTCGCGTCTATCGCGTGTCAGGAGACGTTCCCGTCGACGACGAGGTGCCTATGGTAACTTCGTAAATTTCAAGATGATAGTACCAGTATACTCAATATTGTGCACCGTGACCAAGGCCGAGAGGAAAACGAGAGAACTACATAGTATTTATTTATGGTGTAGATTCGCTCATTTTGCTCCATATGTACTCCATCTCGGTGCAGTATAGTCACTTGTTGAAATATCTAGAAAGGCAAATACTCATTTCTAGTTTATAGGGCTATACTAGCAAGTAGTACTACAATAGTGGGCTCACATAGCAATTTTGTCTCATGCAAGAGCCTGGCTATATGCATGCTCCAAGGTTCGCAACTGCCATGTTCGGGTTGCACTTGGCTCTTCGCCTCTTCAAGAAGATGAACAATGATGTTACTACTACTGCTTCTACGGTATCAAATCCGATGTTGCATGTTTGAATCCACTGCTGCATGTCCGTCCATCGCGAGCGGGAGGGATAAGCAAAAGCATGTCCTCGTCTGCGAGCGACCGCGCGCATGGGCGAGGGAGAAGGCATGTAGTAGTAGTAAAATCAAGCTTCTCCTCATTGTACGAGTTGACGCGACACATCATAGCACTGGCCCCACATGGTTGCCTCTAAACTTGGCTGAAAGACCCGCAATGTACAATACTCCATTTGCTGCAACCTCTAACATTTACCCCACCACAAATTAAAATATATATTCCTGTCTTGACCAGATGAGCATGCAAACTAGAATCACCAGGATGACAGGTAGGGCCAGAAGATTATTTTAACCAAAAACTATAGCATGGAGCCAACCCCAACGATTTTAGGGCCTGTTTGGTTCCAATAAGTCACCTGACTTATAAGTCAGGTAACTTAAAACTAGTGACTTATAAGTCACGCCTGTTTGGTTGTCGTGTGACTTATAAGTCACCTGAGCACACCTTCTCACCTTGTTTTTTTATGTAAAGGTGATGGGACCCACGCAAAAGGGGGCGACTTATAAGTTGGGTCTGTTTGGCAAAATAAGTCACTTTTTCACTTTTCGACTTATATGGAACCAAACAGGCCCTTAAGCTTACATGCACGGTACCCACTATCCTAGACTACTCTACACATGAAACTGCCACACGAGCGTCTGGGATGCGCTTGGCTCTTCGCCTCTTTGGGAAGTCGAACAATGGCCCTGTTTGGATACTCTAATTCAGTTAGAGGTTAGAGTTAGATTCTAACCCAGAACTAACCCTGAACTAACTCTAACCAAAAAGGTGTTTGGATAGCAGGTTAGATGGAGCACGGATACGGCGAGGCGCCTTCACGGGCGGTGCGAGAGGGAGGGAGGGAGAGGACAAGAAGCTTCAAGGAAGTGAGGAGGGATCTGCCTCGGGAAGAGCGAGAGAAAAAGGTGTTGTTTAGTGGTCCTGAGAAGAACTAACCCAAATAAGCACCTCTTTGGTGGGTCAGATTTTTTGGATGAGTTAGGTGCATCTAACCCAAACAAACCCTCCTGTTTGGATATTTTTGGGTTAGTTGAGTCCAAACTAACCCAAACTAACTCTAACCCGTGGATTCAAACAGGGCCAATGATGGAGTACTACTGTAGTGGAGGAGTACTACAGTATGCTTCTGGCCATCTGACACCGATTGAACTGATGCATGTCCAGCGCATACGGGAGGGAGAGCGTGCAGAGAACGAAAGCTTCTCCTAGTCCTGCTAGCCACCATGCTCATGGGCAAGGGAGGGACGCAGCTTCATTGACTTACTGCTCCTGCCTTTGCGTCCATGACAGGTGGGCCCAAAAGGTCGGTGGCCCACCTATCATGCAGCCAAAGACAGCTACGTTTAAGGCGAGAGGGCGTTGTAGTAATCAAACTTCTTGGTCTTGTACGAGTTGACGCAACACATCAAAGCACTGCACTCAATATATTTCAATAATTTGCATTTACCGATGTGTTAATTACAACGCATGCATGCATGCCATGACTCTCCTTTCGATACTTGCATGTGTTGATTTAATGCACCTTGAAGTAGTATGAATATGTGACGGTAAAGCTTTGTAATGCCCCGACCCTAATAAATCGAGAGATGGTTGTGCACGAGGAGGGCGAGATCATGCAGACGGAACAGGACCCGACGATGGAGCTCTCTATGGTCTCGATGGACCTCACCTTGCTCCACTGCCGCTTGTGCCTCCGGCCCTTGAAGCCTCCAGTGTATGAGGTTCGAATACACCTCATACATTCGGATGATCGAGCAAGGTGCAGGTTTCTTGATTGATGTGTCATTTGATTGATTTGTGCAGTGCAAGGGAGGGCACCTGGCTTGCGCGGACTGCCGCGTCGAGCGCCCCAGGAACTAGGGCAGTGCCAGAAGTGCGAGCGCGGTGGTGGCTTCGACATGCAGAACACGGCGGTGGACGCCGTCCTCTCCTCGGTGAGGGTGGATTGCCCGCATGAAGGTTGTGGGCTCTACGTCACTTACCACAAGCTCGCCGATCACTAGAGCGTGTGTCCTCTCGCGCCGTGCAAATGCCCCGTGCCCGTCTGCGGCTGACGAAGGCCCGCCGCCGGTGCTCTCCCACCACATCAGCACCGTGCATCCCATGCCCGTGCACAGGATCCAGTACGGCAAGGCGCTCCAGCTGCAAGTGTCAATGTCGGATCCACTACTCTTGCTGTTTGCGGAGGAGGATGGCCACACGTTTTAATTTGGTCGGCAGCGTGCTCGACATCGGCGCTCCTATCGCCGTGTCGGTCATCTGCATCAGAGAGGGGGCGTCCCCACTGCCGCACTACGTGGCCAAGCTGTGGGCGAACGGCCCGTCGGGGGAGCCCAAAGGCAGGATCGACGCCGTCAAGGTGGAAATGGAGGTGACAAGCAGCAGGGATCCCGGCAACATCGCCGTGCAGGAGCTGACCTTCTTCACAGTTCCGCCCAAGCTACTGGCCGGGGCTAAGCGGGTGTCCCTCCACATTCAGATTGACAAGCTCACGTCCTAAATGATTCTATAGTGCCTTCTGTTTATCTTAGTAATATGCTAATATAGGGGTTAGCTCGGTCTACTTTAGCTTAAGAGATGGTGGGTTTTGGTGGCGATGCAGCAATTACCTCGACATTAGATCAGCAATGAAAGTAATTTCAAACAGTCGAATGGATATTTTGTGTCTGTTGGATATAAAGATCCTTTGGTTAAGAAGTAACAGCTTATATGCTTTTTTTCAAAACGGAACAAAATTTTTGTTGACATGCACTAATATTTTCGAAACGGACGTTGGGCTGTAGCTAGAAGGGCGGTTGGGACGCGGCATCAGCCCATACCGCGGTGACCCCCGATTGGGACGCACCGACTGTGGATTTTCTCCCTCGCCGATGTCAACCGCGTCTACGCACGACATTGTTCCCTTCCCCTAGCTGCGGGATCAGGCCGGATATGTGACTAGCGGTGTGGCCACCGTCGTTCTATGCTTGTGAAGAGAGCAACCCAAGCAAGCAGGCTTGTAGCTTAGGCTCCTGCTAGTGTATATATAGTGATTTTCTTGTTCTCTCCATATCAACCATTTTATATTGCGTACGTGTCATTGAAGAGTGAAATGATGGTTGCTTCTTCCGACTAACTTACTGCGTGATTTGACTGCTCCTTTAGTGGACCCTACACGTACTCCCCCTACGTGTATGCAACAGTCACACGTACACATGGAAATAAAAACACGCGCGACGCCCTAATGCATGCATGTCCGAGCACACGACGGAACACACACGGTCACGCTCAAGTGCTCAACCTACACCTGCATGCACACACATACTCAGCCAGGGTGAGCTAGTGACTGTACAAACACCGGAAAATGTATATATTGAGCGCAATGAGCGTATTATGAAGTCCACTGACTATATTTTTACAAATATACAGTGACATACAATGTATTTATCTCGTTTGAAATTAAGCCATATTGACCGGAGAGGAGGCAGTATGGACTAGCATTACTTTGATGTGTCCCGTCAACTTGCCGAACGTGGAGAAGCTTGCAGGACGGGAGAAGCTTGCGTGAGGTGGCTCGCAGGACAAGGAGAAACTTTTGACTAATGCAAGCTGTCCTTCGCTCAGACGGTGGACGTGCAACAGTTAATTCGGTGTCAGATTGCCAGAAGCATACGCTATACTAGTAGTACTATTATTGTTGCACTTCCCGAAGAGGCGAACAACCAAGTGCAAAGTTTACTAGTGTTAGTACTACTACTATAGTCTATAGAGGTAGTACTAGGAACCGGATGGAGGAGCATCTGCACTCTTATTATATTTTTTAAAATGTGATAAAGCAATCTTCAACACATTTGGTTCTCTTCGAGGGTTCTCGCATGTGATAATGGAAGTTGATTGCATGGAACACTCGCCACAATTCTCGCTTAATTCTGGCTCATATCTTGTTACAAATAGGAGCGCTCGGTAAAATTTCCTCTTTTTTTGTTATTCAGCATGTAAATAGGTCAGCAAACCTTGCGACGCATCTTTGTGCGAACCGTGCATGCTGCACTTTGAATGTGGCCGAGAGCTGGCTTGATGAAACACCTCGCTTCCTACTTCTTTTTTTGCGGGGTACCTCGCTTCCTAGTGACCAGTGTCTTGGCTGATCGTCCTAAGAATGCTTATATATGAATAAAGCTCTCTCATTTACCCACAAAAAAGATTAAGCCATATTAACCGGAAAGGAGGGAGTATGGACTAGCAATACTTGTTGGTGTGTCCCATCAACTCGCAGAACGAGGAGAAGCTTGCAGGACAAGGTGAAGCTCGCTTACGCCTTTTGACTAATGCAATGTACCCTCGCCCAGGCGGTGGACATGCATCAGTTCATTCGGTGTCAGATTGCCAGAGGCATACACTATAGTACCGAACATGCGGAGTACCATCATTGTTCGACTTCACGAAGAGGCGAAGAGACAAGCGCAAGGTTTAGTAGTAGGAGTAGTACTACTACTAGAACCGCATGGTGGAGCCTCTGTACTCTTATTTTTTTAATCTCTAATAAAGTACACATTTATTTCGGAGAAGGGCGGAAAACGGCAGCCCAACATGTAATGATGATATCGATCAACCATGCTCGAGTATATCTTGGCCTCCGTGCGAGCCCGTCTATGTGTTCTCACTCCTCGTCTCTCTCAAGGAACGGCGGGTTGGCCATTTTGCCGTCAATTGAGATCAGTTTACTCGCACTCCGGTCCCACATGTTAGTGATATGCCAAGAGGAGGTGCGTTGACCGACTGGCCATACGCGTACTTGGTTTTGCACCTTCATACTACTCGTCCCTCTATCATAGTTTACAGGGCGCGCTTCACTATGATGCATTTCTCTCAATGCATTTCCACCACCAGAGAGACTTTAGACGCGTTTGGTTTAATTCTCAATTGTCAGGACCCCGACTCAATGTCACATCGATCTAGCATGTAACACCTCATATCACTTTGCGGCCTCACGCACGGTATTCCCACGGGTGTCGCCTTACCTTTGCCCGGGACCGTTTGCGTCTTTTGGCACACGTATATGATAGTGTCGCTAGCATCCATATGATAAGGAGCCCGGGCTGACATGGCTAGTCGTAAACCCAAAGTGGCACAGACTTACAGGGACAGGCATCCATGACCCAGCATCGAACGTGTCGGTCATCAGCGAGCGAATCCAGGCTGTAGCACTGGGCTAGCAGGACTCCGGTGAACCGGGCTGTAGCGGGCTAACAGGACTCCGGTATTCATCGCGTGACATTTCCCCGAAGGGACAGACACAGGAACGAAGAAGGACACATGCCGGCCAGCCTAAGTGTTCCGGAGCAGCAGCAAGCTACCATGGCTCAGTGGAAACACTAGGAGACATTTCCCCGTAAGAGAGGCTACTAAAGATAAACAACTAGATGGTCAGATCCCACACATACCAAGCATTTCAATAACATACACACAATATGCTCGATATGTGCAAATACAACATGGCATCACAACATGACTCTACGACTCAAGTAATTTATTCAATAGGCTCCGAGGAGCGAGATATTACAAACATGGGTCTCATGACCCAACACTCAGAGCATACAAGTCAAAGCACAAGCGGAAGCTATCATGTCTGGGTACAGACATCTATAAATGAAAAAGGCTGAGAAGCCTGACTATCTACCAGATCCTGCCGAGGGCACAAGATCGTAGCTGAGGTAACAAGCTAAACGTCGAAGTCCACGCGGAACTACTAGCGAGACCGAAGTCTCTCTGCAAAAACATAAATAGGCAAACGTGAGTACAAATGTACCCAGCAAGACTTACATCAGAACTATCTACATATGCATCATTATCAACAAAGGGGATGGTGGGGTTTAACTGCAGCAAGCCAGCTTTGACTCGGTGGCTATCCGGAACTACGACTGCGAGTAACTCTTTTGAGGTGGCGCACACGAGTCCACATATTCACCATATCAATACACCACTATGGATCCGCTCCCGTCTCCCTACGAGAACGCCATCCATAGCACTCACGCTTATCTTGCGTATTTTAGAGTATCCACTTTCACTTGTCTATGAACTGATATAAGCAACCCAGAAGTCCTTTTCCGCGGACACGGCTATTCGAATAGATCATATTAACCCTGCAGGGGTGTACTTCTTCACACACGCTCTCACCACTTACCGCCGTTTACACGACATGTACTCGGCAACCTTCAAGCGGAAGCCCAACGTGGGTGTCGGCCACGGCCTGCCTAAACACTCGAGTCTCTAGTCCAGGTTTATCGCCTATTCGGGTTCCATCCATGAGGAGATCCGGCCGGAGTTTCGCTCACAGCCCTAAACGATGTGAACAGGGTTCCGTGACACCAAACGGGCGCCCGGTTTACCCGGCCACGTGCCTACCGCATCACAGCCCACCCCTACGGTCAGCGCTGTGCACGGCCTCCAGCATACTACAAACACTAGAAACTACTTGCAACTCCTGGACAGAGGACAAGGGTGATTAAGAAGCCGAGAGGGTCCATTGGTTTCGGGCCCAATGCGTGGTAGTAGCTGAATCATGGATCACAAACACAGAACTCAGTTCCTGAGGACGGCTGCAATGAGACAACCCACCATGTACTCCTACATGGCCTCTCACCGCTACCTTTACCAAATCGTGTTCACACACTTAGCTCACACACAGTAGGACATGTTCACACACCTCTGATTCATCCCCGATGAATCAGACCTGACTCAACTCTAAGCAGTAGCAGGCATGACAAACAAACATGAATGAGTAGGCACAACAGGGCTCAAACAACTCCTACTCATGCTAGCGGGTTTCATCTATTTACTGTGGAATGACAGGTCATGCAAAGGATAAAGGGGTTCAGCTACCGCAGCAAGTAACAGATGAATCGATGTTGTCCTAATGCAGTAAAAGAGAGCAGGAGCGAGAGAGTGGGATTTTATCAGAATGAACAAGGGGGTTTTGCTTGCCTGGCACTTCTGAAGATAACATTGAGTCTTCATCAGTGTCAACGATCACATCATCGGTACACGTCTATCGAGAGGGGACAATTACCGGCAAATACAGAAAAACACGATCAGTGCAATGCACAATATGATGCATGATCATGACATGGCAAAATGAATGTGTTTTGGGCTAATGCAACTAAAACCAGATTAAATGAAGTTGGTTTGAATCCAAGATTCAAATTCAAACTCCATATGTGATTATTCAAATGCCATGTAATTGATTTGTGCTAAACAGCAGCTATAAGTTGTTCTAACATGCATGAAAATGGTACAGATGGATTCCTTGAATTTTTCTGATAATTTTTCATATATAATTTATTTAATTTGGAGTTACGGTTAATTTTCTATGATTTTTAGAAGTTTTAGGCATTTTCTGGAATTAATAAATCATTTAAGAATTATTTAAATTCCAGAAACATTTACTACGTCAGCAGTGCGTCACCGTGACGTCAGCAGGTCAACAGACGCTGCTGCTGGTCAAACCTGACGTGTGGGGTCCACACGTCAGTGACACATGAGCTAATCCCGGTCAAACCCAGCGCTGACTGGGGTTTGACCAGGGGTGGGGCCCGCTGTCAGTTTCACTGGAGGTTAATTAGTGGGGTAGTTAGTCCCTAATGACCGGCCACATCAGCTCCTGCCGGAGTTTCGCCGGCGGCGACCATTCCGCACGGCGGGGGAACGCCGGACTTGCGCTAGGGGCATCAGATCGACGAGCCAAGGGCACCAGGAGGTAGCCCGCGCCCGTGCGCATCTAGAGGAACCAACGGGAGGTGCGGGGGTGGCCGGGGTTCGCCGGAGGCGAGCTCGCGGCGGCGGCCGGAGCTCGGGCAACAGCGGAGATGGCGCTATGGTGCATGGGAGGAGGGCTGGTGGCCGCTACGGCCTCCTGGGAGTTCTCTGAGCACAGCGGTGTGCTCGGATTCGAGCTGTGGTGGCTCTAGCCACGCCGGCGATGAGGCGCGGCGGCGGCGAGCTTCGGGCACGGCAGCGCTAGCGCTAGGGAGCGTGCGGAGCGACGGGAAAAAGGGGCGAACGGCAGAGGAGCTCACAGCGGTTCCGCAGGGTTGGTCAGTGGGCTCGGGGATGTCCTGTCGGCGGCGAATCGAACGGCGGCGAGCTTCGGTGGCCGGCGACGGAACGGCGATGGTGGCGGCGTTGCGGGGCTTCCGGGGGG
>NC_041382.1:151787270-151794617 GCF_002162155.2 Triticum dicoccoides | reverse complement strand
ATTGTCAGAACTAGGGATGTGACAACTCACCCCCACTAAACAAAAATCTCGTCCCGAGATTCAAGCGTAGGGTAAGGTGAAGGGTAAACGCAACTAGTATAATCTTCACGATCCAGGGTGCACTTCAGTTGAACGTTGATTCATTCACCATCATTGTCTTGTCGTCTTGCTCTGAGAACTTCAGCTAATCATGACAAGAAGAGGAAAGGAAAACTCTAGAACAATCGATCTTCGAGAAGACCGAACAACTTAGGATCAACTCATGGGATGAGACATAGCAACATCTCTTGAGCTGAGAGACGAAGCACAGATCCGAAGAAATGGAGTAAGACAGATGACGAGGGTTCACTAGGTAGACAACAATTTCACGCTTAAGAAGGTGGTAAACAATTGTCAACGTAGCGAGGAGTTGAATTGCCATGATACCACGACGAAACATCCTGGAGGGGGTGATTCGTAGATTATTATCTTAAGTGGCAAAAAGAATTACCTTTGATATAGAGATCTTAAGACTCTCTATATCAGCCTAAGGCAAATCACAGCAATCGATTGGCGGGGTCGGTAGAATGACATACTTGGACTTGGATGATGTGGATTACCTTGTTGAAGACAACGTAATGGATGATTTTGCTTATCACCGGAAATGGAAGAGACCCATGGTAGAATGGCACATTGGCGGTGCAAGCTGGGATCAAAATGCAAATGCTAGGAATGATTCTGGTAACTGGGGAAGAACCCAACAATAGAGAGTGAATTCACTGTTTGAAGAGGTCATAGCATTGCCGAGGAGACTGAGAGCAAACCCAGTTAGTGCCGATGATAACACATAGCGCTTGTGCGTGCTCTCAAGAACTTGAGCATTTCCACAATCATCAAGGTTTTATCAACATTCGTGTCAAGGGTGCTGACAACACAACATACTACCATGATGAATAGCGATGGACGATGCAGATGCAAAGGAGGATAACACTTTCTCAGATTTCACCCTTGGCGGGGCCAAGGAAATAAAATCTGGATGATCGACCGAGAGACATTTAGCACTCCGCTTCTAATGTTCTCCTTGATGTGCTAGTGTATCCCATTCATAGATACGGTTTGATAACTAGAACATCAAGTAAAAGGTCGGACTTCGGAACACAGAAATCCATAGGGGTAACTAGGGAGTAAATCCTACGAAATCCCTATGGGGAGGTGGCCAACTTCTTCAATCAAGATACTACAATAATAGGTCTTCCGGTTGGGTGTGTTGGCCACGACATCCACTTTACCGGTTATCGAGGAACCAATATTATAGTTCTTGGGGAAATGTTCCAACCATCATATCTGCCTGAGATTCAGATCTGGTTGGTGTCAGGATATTCCAGACTCATCGAGTCTTAGGAAGAAAAATGAAAGTTTGCAACACAAATCGACGAGATGACGTTGCGGGATTCTCGGGAAATGAACTACGATAGCAAGCTCCAAAACATGAGCTGGTTCTGCTACAAACATGTGAACACGTTGTCCCAGACAAGCATGACCACGTGGTAGTCTTATAATAAAACACTACTGAGTTCAGGAGGGGAACCATCAACGAGGGTATCGAAGTTCTTTCATAAGTCCGGATTAGCTCTTATGAAGGAACTCCTTCTCCTTGAACAAATCAATCAGTGGCTTGGTGTGCTAGGGATACATATAGATTGAAGGTTGCAAGTCTTCAAACCACAGCATTCTTCGCACGTGTGCATGACTGATTTGGAATGATTCCAAAGAAAGCAACATTGACTTTCTCGAATCCACGGCGGCAACTTGCATCAGATGCACATAAATTAAAGGAAGTCACTACCTTCATCCAAACATATGCTTCATGAGCTAGCATGAACAAATGCTTTCAAAAATTTCCAACACTAGCTTAATGTTCAGCAAAATTATGGAGAAGACAAGGATGTTGTCAATGGGCACAACAACAATTCATCTGGGTTTCCTTTTAAAAGGAATTCCATAGTTAAGTGAACAAGTGATAGCATTGGTCAGACCAAAGATGTAATGGTGTATGCTCGAGGGATCAACCACGAATAAGACAACATTACGAGCATCGTTGGTACTGATTTGACTTGACGATGGCCCACACTCAAATCAAAGGATTGATAAGACAATAGGTCCAACAACTGATCACAAGGACCAATCGATGAAGATATCATCTTTCTTCAACACACACTACACAAGAATATCCCTTTGGAACGAACTAAGTCAGACAAGCTTTTATCTTCCAACTCTCCAAGTTGTTGTCTAGCTTAACCAACTAGCTCAGGGATATCTAACACCGATTCTTGGAGAGAAGGTGGTTCACAAGAAACCAACTTGATCACGAACTCAACATAGCGGTCAGGTGACAACCCGGTAACACCTCTAAGAAGATATTTGGAAAGTCACGAACCACCGGTATGTTACTAAGCTCGAGAACAATCTTGCTTTTGAGGGCAAGACGATATGATCAAATGAGTGAGGACTTGACAAGATCCTAACTCATCAATCGAAGGGTGCACCGAAATAAGGACTAGGTAGCACGATCAGTCTTAGAAGGATGATTCGAAAACCAACATACTAAGAATGAAATTATTATCCTTTAACTACCAAGCAACAGAGTTGCTAGCAGTATTGATTTCACACATCACAATTCATTTGTCGGTATTCCGGTTGCATCAACACGAGGGCCGAGGAATGAACAGTGATGGCAAGAAGTGTCACTGTACCAAGAGTTCATGGGATGGTGTGCAATTCCTATAACAATCTCGATATAAAATATGTAATACTCCAAGGTAGAGCAGAACCAAAAGCTGGATTGGCATTTGATCTGCGGAATACAACTACTTTGACCCAATCCTAGATATGGAAGAGGTACTGGAGTTTGTTTCTCCTAGTCATTCCGGAATAGAATGGCTTGACAGACCACAAGAGTCATAGGCATCGATGAACGAACGCACGCATACTCTTGACTATCAATTGATAGACGAGGGTCAGAATGCAACTAAAGAGAACAACTCAAAGGAACATATAACTTTCTGAGTTGTGGATGCATAGATTAGTATGTCGAACCAAGTTCAACATATTTCTTCCGGATAACCCATGCAGAAAGGTAGAACTGGCAGAGTCACGATTTATGAATGGAGAACTCATCGAGAGCACTCTTGTTGTCATCTTTTGGTTCAGAAGAACTCCTGCCAAGAATGGTTCATGGTAATTGGAAGAAGATACCACGGACTTCAAGGACTATTGCAAAGGTTACTAATATCCTAAAGGCACTAGCAATTACTATCAACATGAAGTAGGTAGAGTGAATCTCGGGTTCAAGAACCCAGGAACAGAATACCTATTACTAAGTAGCATCACGGGATGCTTTCGAGAATGATGGCCAGAATCATCACACTGGGAACACAAATCATGGCTAAATTACTAGATGATCCTCTAAGCACTTAGGGTCATAATAATAATTCCAACATATATGTCGAGGTAATAATTACCTCAACACACCGATTAGTGTGGTTAATCTGGCCCAAAGGAACATCGAAGCGGGAGGAAGGAATTTGCAAATGCATCAGACTACTTAGAAACCTGGGATGACTCGGACAGCATAACGGCTATAATTGCTCAAAAAGATTTGAGACAATCACAAAAATGGTGGCATAACCACTCAGAAGCACAATATCAAGGTTTGGAGATCAACAATTAACATACAGAAGTAGTAGGAACTGAACTGGGACTTAAATCCAACAATCTTATAAGTCTACTGATTAGTAACACGTGATCCTAATAGAAAGAAGAGATAGCCTAGTTCTTAATCCCCGCAGGAAAGAAGATGATGACTCAGATCAGAAGGCCATGAGGTATAAGGAGTAAAAAGAGCCTTACGTTCCATCCCACAATCAATTCCCTTACATAACTAAAGAATATCTAGACTCAACTTCGACCAGTTTGGCTTGGTAATCCTACAGGCAGTCAAGCTCTGATACCAGCGCTGTCAGGACCCCGACTCAATGTCACATCGATCTAGCATGTAACACCTCATATCACTTTGCGGCCTCACGCACGGTATTCCCACGGGTGTCGCCTTACCTTTGCCCGGGACCGTTTGCGTCTTTTGGCACACGTATATGATAGTGTCGCTAGCATCCATATGATAAGGAGCCCGGGCTGACATGGCTAGTCGTAAACCCAAAGTGGCACAGACTTACAGGGACAGGCATTCATGACCCAGCATCGAACGTGTCGGTCATCAGCGAGTGAATCCAGGCTGTAGCACTGGGCTAGCAGGACTCCGGTGAACCGGGCTGTAGCGGGCTAACAGGACTCCGGTATTCATCGCGTGACATTTCCCCGAGGGGACAGACACAGGAACGAAGAAGGACACATGCCGGCCAGCCTAAGTGTTCCGGAGCAGTAGCAAGCTACCATGGCTCAGTGGAAACACTAGGAGACATTTCCCGGTAAGAGAGGCTACTAAAGATAAACAACTAGATGGTCAGATCCCACACATACCAAGCATTTCAATAACATACACACAATATGCTCGATATGTGCAAATACAACATGGCATCACAACATGACTCTACAAATCAAGTATTTATTCATTAGGCTCCGAGGAGCGAGATATTACAAACATAGGTCTCATGACCCAACATTCAGAGTATACAAGTCAAAGCACAAGCGGAAACTATCATGTCTGAGTACAGACCACTATAAATGAAAAAGGCTGAGAAGCCTGACTATCTGCCAGATACTGCCGAGGGCACAAGATCGTAGCTGAGGTAACAAGCTAAACGTCGAAGTCCACGCAAAACTACTAGCGAGACCGAAGTCTCTCTGTAAAAACATAAATAGGCAAACGTGAGTACAAATGTACCCAGCAAGACTTACATCAGAACTATCTACATATGCATCATTATCAACAAAGGGGATGGTGGGGTTTAACTGCAGCAAGCCAGCTTTGACTCGGTGGCTATCCTGAACTACGACTGCGAGTAACTCTTTTGAGGTGGCGCACACGAGTCCACATATTCACCATATCAATACACCACTATGGATCCGCTCCCGTCTCCCTACGAGAACGCCATCCATAGCACTCACGCTTATCTTGCGTATTTTAGAGTATCCACTTTCACTTGTCTATGAACTGATATAAGCAACCCAGAAGTCCTTTTCCGCGGACACGGCTATTCGAATAGATCATATTAACCCTGCAGGGGTGTACTTCTTCACACACGCTCTCACCACTTACCGCCGTTTACACGACATGTACTCGGCAACCTTCAAGCGGAAGCCCAACGTGGGTGTCGGCCACGGCCTGCCTAAACACTCGAGTCTCTAGTCCAGGTTTATCGCCTATTCGGGTTCCATCCATGAGGAGATCCGGCCGGAGTTTCGCTCACAGCCCTAAACGATGTGAACAGGGTTCCGTGACACCAAACGGGCGCCCGGTTTACCCGGCCACGTGCCTACCGCATCACAGCCCACCCCTACGGTCAGCGCTGTGCACGGCCTCCAGCATACTACAAACACTAGAAACTACTTGCAACTCCTGGACAGAGGACAAGGGTGATTAAGAAGCCGAGAGGGTCCATTGGTTTCGGGCCCAATGCGTGGTAGTAGCTGAATCATGGATCACAAACACAGAACTCAGTTCCTGAGGACGGCTGCAATGAGACAACCCACCATGTACTCCTACATGGCCTCTCACCGCTACCTTTACCAAATCGTGTTCACACACTTAGCTCACACACAGTAGGACATGTTCACACACCTCTGATTCATCCCCGATGAATCAGACCTGACTCAACTCTAAGCAGTAGCAGGCATGACAAACAAACATGAATGAGTAGGCACAACAGGGCTCAAACAACTCCTACTCATGCTAGCGGGTTTCATCTATTTACTGTGGAATGACAGGTCATGCAAAGGATAAAGGGGTTCAGCTACCGCAGCAAGTAACAGATGAATCGATGTTGTCCTAATGCAGTAAAAGAGAGCAGGAGCGAGAGAGTGGGATTTTATCAGAATGAACAAGGGGGTTTTGCTTGCCTGGCACTTCTGAAGATAACATTGAGTCTTCATCAGTGTCAACGATCACATCATCGGTACACGTCTATCGAGAGGGGACAATTACCGGCAAATACAGAAAAACACGATCAGTGCAATGCACAATATGATGCATGATCATGACATGGCAAAATGAATGTGTTTTGGGCTAATGCAACTAAAACCAGATTAAATGAAGTTGGTTTGAATCCAAGATTCAAATTCAAACTCCATATGTGATTATTCAAATGCCATGTAATTGATTTGTGCTAAACAGCAGCTATAAGTTGTTCTAACATGCATGAAAATGGTACAGATGGATTCCTTGAATTTTTCTGATAATTTTTCATATATAATTTATTTAATTTGGAGTTACGGTTAATTTTCTATGATTTTTAGAAGTTTTAGGCATTTTCTGGAATTAATAAATCATTTAAGAATTATTTAAATTCCAGAAACATTTACTACGTCAGCAGTGCGTCACCGTGACGTCAGCAGGTCAACAGACGCTGCTGCTGGTCAAACCTGACGTGTGGGGTCCACACGTCAGTGACACAGGAGCTAATCCCGGTCAAACCCAGCGCTGACTGGGGTTTGACCAGGGGTGGGGCCCGCTGTCAGTTTCACTGGAGGTTAATTAGTGGGGTAGTTAGTCCCTAATGACCGGCCACATCAGCTCCTGCCGGAGTTTCGCCGGCGGCGACCATTCCGCACGGCGGGGGAACGCCGGACTTGCGCTAGGGGCATCGGATCGACGAGCCAAGGGCACCAGGAGGTAGCCCGCGCCCGTGCGCATCTAGAGGAACCAACGGGAGGTGCGGGGGTGGCCGGGGTTCGCCGGAGGCGAGCTCGCAGCGGCGGCCGGAGCTCGGGCAACAGCGGAGATGGCGCTATGGTGCATGGGAGGAGGGCTGGTGGCCGCTACGGCCTCCTGGGAGTTCTCTGAGCACAGCGGTGTGCTCGGATTCGAGCTGTGGTGGCTCTAGCCACGCCGGCGATGAGGCGCAGCGGCGGCGAGCTTCGGGCACGGCAGCGCTAGCGCTAGGGAGCGTGCGGAGCGACGGGAAAAAGGGGCGAATGGCAGAGGAGCTCACAGCGGTTCCGCAGGGTTGGTGAGTGGGCTCGGGGATGTCCTGTCGGCGGCGAATCGAACGGCGGCGAGCTTCGGTGGCCGGCGACGGAACGGCGATGGTGGCGGCGTTGCGGGGCTTCCGGGGGGCCGTGGGTCGGTGGGGAGAAAGGAGGGGGTCGAGGCGGAGCTCGCAAGCACAGCGAGGGGTCGAGGGGGAGACGGTG
>NC_041382.1:151697879-151786416 GCF_002162155.2 Triticum dicoccoides | reverse complement strand
GGGGAGGCCAGGGAGGAAGCAGGAGGTGGCTAGGGGGGGGGGAAGCAGGAGGTGGCCGGGGCAGCGTCGGCGAGCGCCACGCCTCGCCTCTGCTCGTCCTCCTGGCAGAGGAGGAAGAGGACAAAGGAGGAGGAGGTGGGCTGGGCCGGCTGGGGGAACTGGGCCGGCTCTGGTAAGCAGGTAAGTGGCCCAGGTGGGCTGCAGGTAATGTTTCTCTCCTCTCTTTTATTTCTGTTATGTTTTATATTTTTTCTATAACTGGGAGGCTTTATTAAAAATACTTAGGCATCTCTAAAATTCCAGAAAATAATCAGGGGCTCTGTTTAGAATATTCCCAACAGCCCACACTTATTTTTAGAATTATTTGGGCATTTAAGATATTTACTAGCATTTAAATGCCCAAAAGCAAAATACATATGATTTTATTCAGTGACCAAATATGTCCTGCAAAAATATAAAGCATTTGTGGTAGATGCTTCCACCTCAAACCAGAAATGTTGAACATTTTTAGAGGACATTTTGAGTTCAATGAAAACGGTTTTATTTTGTCCCTAGTTGAATTCATTTGGTGCTAGGGCTTAGTCAATCCCCATCTCAGGTTTAAATGAAATTTAAACATGGTGCAACACTCGAATGCATGCACTAGGCATTGTCAGAACTAGGGATGTGACATCAATTAATTAGGACGTGGTAACCGCAATTTTCTCTCGATGTAGTACTACGGAGTGGAGTATGTGCATGCATGTGTGTATCCGGGGTGGAAGCACTGCATGCATGTGTGTATGCATTATTTCCTCTAGTAATAGACACCGTGCTATAACTACCAATGCTATTTTCAGGCCGATCGCTAGTCACCTTGGTCCCAGAGATTTTCTCTTTTTCTGAAGCGCGCTCTATAAACAATGACGGATGGAGTAGTATGAGCGGATTCAAAGAAGAGTGAATTGATGGTTGCTTCTTCCGAGCAACTTACAGTGGGAAAGGTGGGGCTTATGATTTGACTGCTCATTACTCACTATTAATGCGGCGCAACGACCGGTCTGAGTCTCCCATGTGGCTGTGCACTACCCCCTCGGTTCTTAAATATACTCCGCAGTATTTGTCTTTCTAGATATTTCAACGAGTGACTACTCAAATATTTGTCTTTTTAGAGATTCAAATGGACTATTACATATGGATGTATATAGTCATATTTTAGAGTGTAGATTCACTCATTTTGCTCCGTATGTAGTCACTTGTTGAAATCTCTAGAAAGACAAATATTTACGAACGGAGGGAGTACACATACGAAGCAAAATGAGTGAATCTACACTCTAAAATATGCCCATTTGAAATTTGTAAAAAAGACAAATATTGTTGATGACAGTTGCGACGACAAAAAAGAAGCATATTTCTTGTCCTAAGGGAAGATAACAACACAGTTGTGTTTGTCTAAAATGGTGTGAGGACGAGATTGCAATATGGAAAGTACGCCGGACGAGCTATGTTTTGTGCAAAGAACTATGGAAGATCCACATGCAGCGACGTGGGAAGACGGGCAGTGGAGCAAGGCCGGAGGGGATACCTGGAGGTCATCGGGATGTAACTAGGTGAGCGGCGGCGGGCGGAATCTGCCCATACTGCGACAATGAGCAGGTGGCGTAGGCCCTACCGCGCCGGATCTTGGTCAGAGAGAACGGCGTGTACCGCAGATCGGGACGTGCTGCCTCGGCATCGTCGAACAGAGAAACGATGCACGTCCTCCTTTTCCGATGGTGGACGAGATGCGACCGAATCAGTGATCAACGGTGAGAGAGAGAGGCCACCGCAGGCTTGTGTGAGATACTCTGAAGAGAGACAAACCAGGCAGGGAGGCTCCATTGTATATAGTGGAGCGGACTACCTTTTTCTCCATAAAAATCGTTTTATATTCTGTGTACGTGCCATTGAGCGATATAACTTTATTTAAAAATAACACGCCAACACATCAAGTCGAACTTTGTTTCGTGCACGTGTGGTACACGACCTCCGTAGGTAAACAACCGCTACACGCGTTCAAATTAGCACGTGGGCTGCCATTTCGTACAGATATGAGCTCCACCGTGTACCCGTGAGGGTGTGGCTGGGCACGAAGTGTGAGTACGTGTGCACGATGCACCTATTCTCTTCTTGTATACGTACACCACCTATGTGGGGTTGTGTGAGAGAGATACAAACGTAGAGAGATATAGTGTGTGGGTTCGTGAGAGTTTTTTAGGGGAGGGGGGGTCAATCAAAAAATGTAACATATGCAATGTGTGTGAAATAGAGTCATGGATATATCATATATATATAGAGGGGGCGATCCACGAGAAGAGAGTGGAGGTATCATCGACTTGAGGTGTCCATAGAATCGAAGAGAGGGATGATGTGTGTGTGTGTGCGCGCACACGGTCGATAAAGAGTGCCATCGAATTTGTGTGTGCCCACATCAAAGATATAGAGTGGCTGGCCTACTAGAACGAGAGAGGGGACATGTGCGGTTTGTCTCTATGGCATGGACCTACCTACAACATTCGACTATCGGTGTGTGGTGGGGGGAGGGAGGCCTAATTAACTATAGAGGTACAATGGCTGGTATATGTGTGGAGGAGGAGAGAGGCCTACCTCATGTATTAAGGGAGATTGATCGGCATCCATGCATATGTGTAGGAGAGGAATAAGGTTGGGAGAGAGATGGAGCTAGAGTGTTGGAGGGGTGGTAGTGGAGTTGCTTCTAACAAATGGTGGGATAAGCTTGCTAGACAACTGGAGGGCACGCCTGCAATATAAATAAGAGAGGGGATGGCTGCCTGTCTGCGCACGTGCGTGTGAGAGACGGGTCAGGAGGCATGCACGAATGATGATGGGGGAAAGATATGGCTATGGTAAGCATACATAACTACATAGGAAGATCAATCGTCCTTTGTCAGAGAAAGGAGAGACATAACTTGTGAGGTACGTCGATCGATGGGGGGGATATTTAAAGTCGACCTAGGTATATGTTGGGAGATGGATCGGTATACATGCATGCATGTGTGTGTTAGAAGCAAATGAGGCACGAGGAGAAGGATAGAGAGAGAGAGGGATGCATCTAGGAGGTGGTACGATAGTCATACTATATCGAGGGGGAAGGAGTGTGCGAGTACGAGATCGATGAAAAGAGTGGTGGGAGTGAGGCATGGACGGTGATAAGAGAAGAGGGGAAGCTTGTGTTTGTGCTAGGCACACCTGGCTAGAGAGGCATATCGATTGATATGTGCCGTAAAGAAGGAGCTGGGGGCCTACACACACCGTGGGTGAACGACCTAAATTGAAAAGACGAATTTGCGCGATGGAGCTAGAGAATGCTGAGGGAGGGTGAGAGGGATGCGAGCGTCTGCATGCACGAGAGAAAGTTAGCGCTAGCTAGCTACAAAGATAAGAGGACTGTGTGGGTGTAAAAGACGAATAGAGATCATACTTCATTATAAAAAGCGAATTTAGATATTTGAAGAATTTATCATAGTGTTTTAAACCGATGCATGTGTGAATATATATAATGGTGATACACATGGTGTGGTTATGAACATGTTATACTACATATAATATATTTTATCTCTACTCTTATAAAAACAGAGTTGTTGATGATGGTGCCATCCTGCAATATAGGTCGTCCGATTTATATCTGACGGATAGGAAGGAAACTATGGCAATTTTGAAAAAAAAGATACCCACACCCCTCTCCATATTTGCAAATTAGGCCTCCCCTTGATCATGTTGATGTTCTGTGGAACGCATGGGCATCTTGCTAGTACTACATATAACATATAGAACATTGATCATAATTTGGTCTAATGTGTGGCTTTTGCAGCTCAGGTCTAAATGCTTGTCATAATGTAGGGGGCGGGGCACTATATTATGTGTGATAAACACGGTGCACACATATGGAACATGGTTTATATTATGAATATGTAGTTAGTACATCAAATGTACTATTATTTGGAATCAACACCAAGTGTATTCAAAAAATAGAATTCGAGTTCATGTAGTACACATAGTTCATATCTATCTCTATAGTAATCATGTGGTGTGTTATTAAGGTAATACACGAATGATGGTTGAAGTTGGCAACAATCATGATTGTAGATTCTTATTGAAATAGAGAAACGAATTCGAATTCAGTTCGAATTGCAGCGGTAGTATAGACATTTGGAATGCACTAAAATGTTGGTATGAGTAGGTTACATGCATTATACAATAAGCGAAAAAATTTAATTGGACTTAACATGGATTCATACTACCGAATAACATTTCATTGCACTAAATTGTTGGTATGAGTAGCTTTAAATAGCATTTTTATAGTAAAACGGGGCAAGACTCTCTTTGTGTGGTGTGAATAGTTTTATTTTTTCGTTTTCTTTTAGGCTGAGGGAAGTGCGAATTGATTTGGTACGTACAAGTAAAATATTACACGTTAGGCTTGTCCCTAAAATTCAACCCGCGCCTTGTTATATCCCGGAAATTCAGATATCGTGCTCCCAGAACTGGCGCCTTCACAACCTGCGCCTTGCTATCCCGAAATTACAACGCGCACGAAACCTCCCTCCAGCTGTCAAATGCCGACACGTGAAATCCCCCTTCTAACCCTGAGCCGAAATGGCCGCTAGTTCAAATCGGTGGGGGGTACTTTTGTAACACACCCTACGTTTTGGACAAGCGCGTCCCTAAGTCATGGTTCACCCCCTCCCATCGCCTCCTTTTCGCCATTCGAAATCCCAGGCCGCCATAACCTCTCAGCTCCAGCCACGAAACCCCACCCTCCTCCGTCCGCCACCTCACCGCTGCCCAGCCGGAGCCTCTTCCCCGACGATGTCGTCCACCGCAATAGCTCGACGTCCCTCGTCCACCTCCCCGGATGAGGACCCGTCGTCCATCTCGTCGTCCCGCCGGTTCAGCCGCCCCGTCCTCCACCTCCAAGGAGCTGCTCCGACAAATGCCTCGTCTATCGTGGCTTCTCCATCCCCATAGCGTCGCCTTAACCTGCTCCATCGGAACCGCAACATCCTCACCGACTCCTCAGACGAAGCCGAGGCCTACTCGGCGCCACCAAAGAGAATGTACACTCATTGCATCGCACCTTCTCCTTAGCTCGACCTCCCGGCGCCGACGGTCCTCCATCCTGCACCCCCATGGAGCGACTACCTTGAAGTCAGCTCCGCGGGTGACATCTCCACGGCGGCTCTCCCCTAGTGCGAGGCCCCTTCAGCGGCGGCGTCCATACCAGCCGGATCTGCTGCTACTGCTCCGGCTCTCGCTCACTCGCGCTACTGCTGCTGCTCCGGCTCTCGCTCGATCGCTCGCTCGCCCAGCTACTGCTGATCCGGCTCTCGCTCGATCGCCCAGCTGCTGCTGCTCCGGCTCTCGCTCGCTCGCTCATGCTGCTGCTGCTGCTCTCCCCCTCGCTCATTCTGCTGCTCTACTCCAATTTAGCTACACTTCAGTCGACTGAATCGACTTTTGGGTCAGTCGATTTTT
The DNA here is from genome assembly GCF_002162155.2 of Triticum dicoccoides. Taxonomy (NCBI): domain Eukaryota; kingdom Viridiplantae; phylum Streptophyta; class Magnoliopsida; order Poales; family Poaceae; genus Triticum; species Triticum dicoccoides. The sequence goes on along the minus strand of NC_041382.1, from coordinate 151,780,902 downwards.
ATGGGGTGGGGGGGCTCGCCGGAGTTAAGGAAGAACCACCCGCAACGGGGACGGGGGCTCGCCGGAGAGGTACCCCACTATCTATCTTAGGGTTTAGGGTGGTGGGTGTGGGGCCTATAGGGCTGGCCGGGGTGGCGGCGAACCGGCGGTGGGGAGTTGTTTCGGGGCGCCGAGGCGGCGCTGGGGCCGGCGGTTCGGCCGGTGGTGGCTGGCGGCTCAGGGGGTGCAGGTTGAAGACGAACTACATGCTCTCCCTAAACTACATGTCAAGTGCCTCTCTGCTACCATTCTGTCCAGTTTCAACACTAACATTCAGATTCCACAGTAAATTTCAGTTTCGAAAGTTAAGTTCAGAGTCAACAGTTTTTACCTCATCTGTTGTAGTCAGGTGGTTTTTGGTGATGTAAATTTTACATCTATTTTACATCATCTATTGGACATGCTATTAGAATCCCACTTGAGATTGACGATGTCTGTCTTGTGCTGCTTCAGCCTTGACGTCTTACGACTCACCGGGGCTGCTCCAATGACAGAATGATCCATCAAAACAGAGCAGTGTCTTGGACGCCGCCTAAAGATTCCTCAGATCTTCCTCCACACCTCCGAGAGCCACCTCTGCCTCAACTGCTTCAGCGACCAACCCAATGATGCTGAGGTCGACACGGCCATGGCAACGAGGTTGTACACTTGTTGCATCACTTATTACTATACATTCATGTGTCGATCCATTAGGGCTATTTTGGTTCGACAGAAAAACATAGCAATAAGGAATTTTCCAATGGCACTCTACTATTAAATTATTCATGCATTTTGTTGAAAGGAATGAAGCAATACATCCACCTGGACCTACTTTTCAAAATCCTATGCATGAGAACAAGACCAAGTGCATTAGTGGTAGAATAACATTCTAACTGTACACGCTTTCATATGGTTTCACTTTATTTTGGCCATGTTTCTTTGCATTCCTCTGCTCTTCCAATTCCTGTAAACCAAACACCCAAGTTGACAGAAATCATGTGTTTACAAATGCTCTGTTTACCATGTGCATTCCTATCCTATTCCGGTGTTTTTCCTATGCCTGCGTTTTTAGAATCATGCAAGCCAAGTGAGCCCTTATGGAATTACTTCAGTTATAGGTAGGTGTCGAAGGGAACATTGTGTGGTTTGTCCTGCTCCTGCCGAGATGTCGTCCACCTCACCTGAGGTGCTCCATCGGCAGAAACATTCTTCTTATGTTATGCATGCTTAAAATTACCTGCTACTTTATCGTTCTGTTCACCTCTTGGACTCCAAGTCAGGTCCAAATTAATGTTCAAACTTGAGTTCTAAATTAGTTGTGGGGCACATATCGAGGAAGCAATGAATAGTATCTCTGTCTAATATCTGGTTCACCTAGGGTATGCCTATGTTGTTCATCTTGGGTGGGAAACAAATAGTAAAGCAATCATCATATGTCTTTTTATTAAATTAAAGCAATCATCAGCCTGCTATCATTATTTTTGGATCCATCCACTGGTTGTTACCATCACTCTAAATTTCTGCATGCTCTCCTTACATAATCTCACCATATTTTTTTCGTATGCATGTCAGATATTGTACACAGTCATACTGAACATGTAGAGAAAAAGAGAAGAGTTTTGCATGGAAATACAATGTCATGCAGACATTGCTCCATGGTGGGTTCAATGGCAAACCCTCCCCACCCCTCTCTAGATTGTAATCCAGAGGAAGATATCTGTTCTGAGGCAGATTCAGACGCCGCTGACCACTCCTATTTACCCCCAAGGTGTTTGCTCTACCCCTTGGCATGATGATGTTAGTCATATCATGCATATGTTGCCTTGTAGTGCCTACTTTTGACATCATATATGTCATCTGCTTAGTTTAGACATGTTCTGTAATGCCACCTGTTTAGTTTCTATATCATATATGGGAATTGTGCAGTCTCATGTCTTTTAGCCAGCCATAATATACGTGAAATGTGCAATGCCATCCTGTTTAACTAGGCATCATATATTTGAATGATATCTTGCCCATCCTTTTCTTCATTACATTTCCATTTGTCGACAATGTTTGTACATTAAACTACTCTTCCTGTGAATCAACCATTTGGGTGGGAGATTGAAAAATCTGGAGTGAAAACAAGGCCTTCAGAGCAGACAATGCTACATGTCGAAGCAGATCTCTTGTTGGGTCCCGATAGCTCCTCAGAGATGGATTCAGAGACGGATGACCAGTCCTATTCCCCCACCGAGGTGTATGCTCTAACTTGGCATGGTTATACTGCTCATATCATGCATATGATGTCTTGCATTGCATAGATTAGACATCATATACACAATATTCAACACCATGTTCTTAGTTCAGACATCATATCTAATGCCCTCTGTTTAGCATATAAATCACATATGTGAATTAAATGATGCGATCCTGATTACTTAGATAACATGTAGGTGAATTATATCATGCGATCCTGTTTAGTTATTCATCATATCTTTGAATTATGTTATGCTATGCTATCCATTTTAGATAGACATCATATATGTGAAATTATATCATGCTATCCGTTTTAGTTAAACAATATACATGTCAACTATTTCATGACCTCTTTTTTCCACACTATCTATTGCATCTGTCTCTCATACAATGTCTGTACATTCAACTATGTTTCCTGTTTATGAGCCATTTGAATTGGAGCGGGTGATGCCAGCATCTAGCGGACTAAAAACACGGTCTTCAAATAAAACAGTGCTACCTCTTGGTGGAGATAGCACCCCGGTTGTACATGCACGAGAACCAGCCCTACCACACATAACCCAAACTCTCGTAGATTGTACCCCTACTGCGATGGACAGAGAACCAGCTTCACCCAATCTAACCCCCACCCCAGCAGATAATAACCCAGTTCATGTTGACATAGCACCATCTCCACCACACAGCTCCCAAACAAGAGCAGTTAGTAAGGCAGCTCCAGTGCCCAAAGGGCCAGTACTACCACGGCGAACCCCAACTCCACCAGTTAGTACGCCTATTCCTGTGGAGGAAGCACAACCAGCTAATCGTAGTATAGCATCTATCACATTTGATGTTGTTAAATCGTATGTGCGTATCTTCCCATCTTGGAAATATTATACTGAAGATGAAGGAAAATGCCAGTTGCAGGAGTTATGTGTAAGTAATGTTATTCATGGCAATTACTTTGCTTTGCCCCATACATCCTACCTCCATGATGGTTATAATACAGCAAATTTTCCCATTTTTCTCTATAGAGAAGGACCGATTTGGAAACTCAGGATGAGGTAACCTATGCTAATACCTCTGCTATCTTCAAGAATGCTTGGTGGCAGTATCGGAATTACCTGAAGAAAACATACTTCACCGGTAAAGAAACTCATGAAATTCCCTTACGTTCTCCTGAGACACATTTACTGGACGATGACTGGCAATGCCTTGTTCTGTTCTAGTCCCGAACCAAGAATGTGGTAAGGTCTATGAGCTCATTTTCTACTTTTAAGTACTATATTCTTGCGTCTTACTGTACTTTGTTCATGTAGAACAAGTGCCTAAACCTGAAGAACAATTGTTCTAATTTAAGATTCCATTGCTATCATAGTTCAAAAAAGCGCTAGGCGTTAATTGTGCGTTTTGCCACCGCCTTGCGCTTTACTGACCAAAGCGCATGCTTATGCGCAGTTATGCACAGATTAAGCGTAGTTATGCGCAATGCGTTTCGCCAATGCCTAGAGCCTAGGCGCGCTTAAGCACTCGTTTAGGCGCGCCTTTTTTAACTATGATTGCTATCGTGCATACTGATTTGCTCTTGTATCACTGTATTTACTCATACAAACTTATTTTTAAATTGAAGGATCCAATCGAAACTGCAATGGCACAGTAGGTATGTTCACGCATGTTTCTTTAACAGGCTTGCTCTTATCAATAGCTCTGTTGATTTCAATTTCAATTGTGTATACAGTTGACTTCTCATATCATGCACATTACTAGCATCACAACATAGCCAATAGTGTTGTTGTACATGTAGACCCGTGGTACCCATCTGATATATTGTTGTGCCGTGTAGTTTCCCACGCTTTGTATTCTTTCACTGCTGCTTTGTCTTGAACTGATATGATTTGAACCGTGTCTCTATTTTGATTTGGCAAGACAATGCAGTGACCATATGACATAGATATATGTTTCTTTGATGCTTTTATTATGTACTAGTACTTGGCAATAGAAGACTTGGCAGTTTAATCCTGTCGACCTTACTAATGAACTGGTTCACCGAAATGAGTTTCATATACTAGTACATGCTAAACTGTTATGTGTCTGCTTGTTTCTTCTTTTAGAATGATGACAAAATATTGGGGAAGAGTGCCTTATCAAGCAATGGTAAAGGAAGTAATGCAGATAAGGTTCAGGATAGTGACACATCCTTGTTGGTCTCCAACAAAGCTGATAAAACAGCTAAGGAAGACTATCTCGAAGACAGTGAGACAACCCCAAAGTCCTGTCTTGGTTTAGTGTTGGAGTTACTGCCACTACCGCTTGCACAAGCTATTCAAACTCACTGTCTGAATCAGTTCGGTTTCTTGTGTCTCAACTACAAGCTGAAAGACATCGATCAGTTTTGCTGTGATAAGAAGCGGAAGGACTACGGAAGTCCCTAGAGCATTCAGATGCATACTTTCTGGTGCAACAGCAAGCGTTGGAGGATTTTAGCGCCAAGCAGGACAAAGCTAATAAGCTTGCTAAGCTTATTGCCAGCATGGTGTATACAACGTTTCTTGAGCTCTTCTAAAGTTGTTTCAGTTATGCTCTTGTTTTGTTGCCGCGTTTATTTGCACCGGTGGCCAGTTTTGATGGCCAGTGTATGTAATATGATGCTTTGTTCCCTATATTTGCACTGGTGGCGAACTTTGAAGCCTAGTGGATGTAATATGTGTAATAGTGGTAACATGCTAGCGTTAACTGCTTGCTTATTTATTTCCTTATTTCCTTGTTTAGTTGTTTGCTTGTAGTCACTGCAGTTCTTTTTCTGTGTTTTTCTAGTGGCCACAATAACCTATCTTCGGAAACTAGGCCAGAATAATCATGGCAACACATGGACTGTTGTAACCATGGCCTCCTGCGGGCCGTAGGATCCATGGGCCTTCTACAGGCCGTAGGATCCATTGTCCTTCTATACGGGCCGTAGGATCCATGGGCCTTCTACGGGCCATACGATTCATGGGCCTTTTACGGGCCATAGGATCCATGGGCCTTCTACGGGGCGTATCATCATTTCGCCAATCATGGGCCGTACTATTCGTGGACAATAACGGGCCGTTAATAGGCCGTATCTGATAACTTTATGAAAACAGCCCAACGGGTCTTTTTTGACATGAAAATGACCCAACGTATTATCGGGCCACAAACGGGCCGACTGTTACCACGTGCTGAATTTGGCCCACAAGCAGAAAATGACAGTAACGGGCCGTAAGTAGACAAATGTGGAAATGATCCCAAGAATAAATGGTCCCCGAGAAGGCTGAAAGATAACATGGGCTGGAAACGGCCCAACGGAATAATGGGCCGTTAATGGATATAAAGTGATACACTGCTCATTACAGCCCAGTTTCACCACGTGACGTTAATGGGTATAAAGTCATACAATGTTCATTATGGGCCAGTTTTACCACGGGCCGTTAATGGGTCAAGAGTAATAAGGGCCTCATATGGGCCGAAAGACGTCATGGGCCATACATGGGCTGGAAGTTAAAATGGGCTGAAAATATATTGGACGGCCCAGATGACGCTACTGGGCCTAATTCGGATAGGCCGTAAACGGGCCCTGAGTTAGCGGGCCATAAATGGGCTATATGCGAACAGGCCGTTCACAGGCTTGCCGTGGGCCGGCCCGCCACCTTTTGACCAAGTCAAACGGGCCGGCCTTTTCACAGGAATGGGCCTCTGTTGGGCCGTGCCACGTGTCTACGTATCATAGGCACTTTGGGTCCAATGAGTGGATGCCATCTGTCCCAACGTTGAGTCGACACGTGTTTCCTCCAGCCAATAATGATTTTACACGTGGAAAATCCCCATTGGTCGGGGTTGTTAATGGGTTATCGGATCCAAAACAGGACCCGATAGCTTAACGGCGTTCCTTTACGGTGGATGCCACGTGTAGGTCACCCTTGATGAAAGCACTTCTGTGACGCGTGATTTATCGTCATGGAAGTGGACACTTCCGTGATGATAATTTCGGTAATGTCATGGAACACTTCTACAACAGCATATGTATGACTATCTTGATTCTGTCATAAATTTGTCATGGATGTACATGCATGACAGAAAACGTGACCTACTGTGACAAACACGTATCATCACGGAAGTGTATTTTTTGTAGTGTCACAAAGACCTAGGGCATTTGGAGGAAGCCCATCATTGGAATATACAAGCCAAGTTCTATAATGAAAGATTCCCACTAGTATATGAAAGTGACAACATAGGAGACTCTCATTCATGAAGATCTTGGTGCTACCTTGAAGCACAAGTGTGGTAAAAGGATAGTAGCATTGCCCCTTCTCTCTTTTTCTCTCATTTTTTCGGTTTTTTGGGCCTTCTCTTTTTTATGGCCTCTTTTTTATTTTATTTTTATTTTTCGTCCGGAGTCTCATCCCGACTTGTGGGGGAATCATAGTCTCCATCATCCTTTTCTCACTTGGGACAATGCTCTAATAATGATGATCATCACATTTTTATTTACTTACAACTCAAGAATTACAACTCGATACTTAGAACAAAATATGACTCTATATGAATGCCTCCAGCGGTGTACCGGGATGTGCAATGACTCATGAGTGACATGTATGAAAGAATTATGAATGGTGGCTTTGCCACAAATACGATGTCAACTACATGATCATGCAAAGCAATATGACAATGATGGAGCGTGTCATAATAAATGGAACGGTGGAAAGTTTCATGGCAATATATCTCGAAATGGCTACGGAAATGCCATAATAGGTAGGTATGGTGGCTGTTTTGAGGAAGGTATATGGTGGGTGTATGATACCGGCGAAAGGTGTGCGGTATTAGAGAGGCTAGCAATGGTGGAAGGGTGAGAGTGCGTATAATCCATGGACTCAACATTAGTCATAAAGAACTCACATACTTATTGAAAAAATCTATTAGTTATCGAAACAAAGTACTACAGGCATGCTCCTAGGGGGATAGATTTGTAGGAAAATACCATCGCTCGTCCCCGACCGCCACTCATAAGGAAGACAATCAATCAATAAATCATGCTCTGACTTCATCACATAACGGTTCACCATACGTGCATGCTACGAGAATCACAAACTTTAACACAAGTATCTCTCAAATTCACAACTACTCAACTAGCATGACTCTAATATCACCATCTTCATATCTCAAAACAATCATCAAGTATCAAACTTCTCATAGTATTCAATGCACTCTATATGAAAGTTTTTATTATACCCATCTTGAATGCCCATCGTAGTAGGACTAATTTTATAACCCAACAAAATTACCATGTTTTTCTAAAGACTCTCAAAATAATATAAGTGAAGCATGAGAGTTCATCTATTTCTTCAAAATAAAACCACCGCCGTGCTCTAAAAAGATATAAGTGAAGCACTATAGCAAATGACAAACTACTCCAAAAGATATAAGTGAAGATCAATGAGTAGTCGAATAATTATGCAACTATGTGAAGACTCTCTAACATTTAAGAATTTCAGATCTTGGTATTTTATTCAAACAGCAATCAAAACAAAGAAAATAAAATGACGCTCCAAGCAAAACACATATCATGTGGTGAATAAAAGTATAGCTCCAAGTAAAGTTACCGATGAACGAAGACGAAAGAGGGGATGCCTTCTAGGGCATCCCCAAGCTTAGGCTCTTGGTTGTCCTTGAATATTACCTTGTGGTTACTTGGGCATCCCCAAGCTTAGGCTCTTGTCGCTACTTATTCCATAGTCCATCGAATATTTACCCAAAACTTGAAAACTTCACAACACAAAACTTAACAGGAAATTCGTAAGCTCCGTTAGTATAAGAAAATAAATCACCACTTAGGTACTGTTGTGAACTCATTCTAAATTCATATTGGTATAATATCTACTGTATTCCAACTTCTCTATGGTTCATACCCTCCGATACTACTCGTAGATTTATCAAAATAAGCAAACAACACATAGAAAACAGAATCTGTCAAAAACAGAACAGTCTGTAGTAATATGTAATATATGTTATGTCCCTCCAAAAATTCTGAAATACACTGTTGTACCTGAGGAATTTTTTTATTAATCATCTGCAAAAAGAATCAACCTAAACGCACTCTCCAGTAAAAAATGGCAACTAATCTCGTGAGCACAATAGTTTCTGTTTTTTACAGCAAGATCGCAAAGACTTCACCCAAGTCTTCCCAAAGGTTCTACTTGTCACAAACACTAATTAAAACATAAAACCACATCTAAACAGAGGCTAGATGAATTATTTATTACTAAACAGGAGCAAAAATCAAGCGCTACCGTTTAACGCCCCTAGCTAGGCATGATGATTTCATTGATGCTCACATAAAAGATAAGAATTGTAACATAAAGAGAGCATCATGAAGAATATGACTAGCACATTTAAGTCTAGCCCACTTCCTATGCATAGTGATTTTGTGAGCAAACAACTTATGGGAACAATAATCAACTAGCATAGGAAGGCAAAACAACATAGCTTTAAAACTTTAAGCACATAGAAAGGAAACTTGATATTATTGCAATTCCAACAAGCATATATTCCTCCCTCATAATAAATTTCAGTAGCATCATGAATGAATTCAACAATATAACCATCACATAAAACATTCTTTTCATGATCTACAAGCATAGAATTTTTATTACTCTCCACATAAGCAAATTTCTTCTTATGAATAGTAGTGGGAGCAATTTCAACAAAATAACTATCATGTGAGGCATAATCCAATTGAAAATTAAAATCAAGATTACAAGTTTCACGGTTATCATTGTTCTTTATAGCATACATGTCATCACAATAATTATCACATATAGCAACTTTGCTCTCATAATCAATTGGAACCTCTTCCGAAATAGTGGATTCATCACTAAATAAAGTCATGACCTATCCAAATCCACTTTCATCAATATAATCATCATAAATAGGAGGCATGCTTTCATCATAATAAATTTTCTCATCAAAACTTGGGGGACAAAAAATATCATCTTCGTCAAATATAGAATCCCCAAGGTTGTGGCTTTGCATATCATTAGCATCATAGATATTCAAGGGATTCATACTAACAACATTGCAATCATGCTCATCATTCAAATATTTAGTGCCAAACATTCTAATGCATTCTTATTCTAACACTTGAGCAAAATTATCAGAATCCTTATTATCACAAAAGACATTAAAAAGATGAAGCATATGAGGTACCCTCAATTCCATTTTTTTGTAGTTTTCTTTTATAGACTAAACTAGTGATATAACAAGAAACTAAAAGATTTGATTTCAAGATCTAAAGATATACCTTCAAGCGCGGACCTCCCCGGCAATGGCGCCAGAAAAGGGCTTGATGTCTACAACAGAACCTTCTTCTTGTAAATGTTGTTGGGCCTCCAAGTGCAGAGGTTTGTAGGATAGTAGAAAATTTCCCTCAAGTGGATGACCTAAGGTTTATCAATCCATGCAAGGCATAGGATGAATATGGACTCTCTCAAACAACCCTGCAACAAAATAACAAAGAGTCTCTTGTGTCCCCAATGCACCCAATACAATGGTAAATTGTATAGGTGCACTAGTTCGGAGAAGAGATGGTGATACAAGTTCAATATGGATGGTAGATATAGGTTTTTGTAATCTGAAAATATAAAAACAGCAAGGTAACTAATGATAAAAGTGAGCACAAATTGTATTGCAATGCGTTGAAACAAGGCCTAGGGTTCATGCTTTCACTAGTGCAAGTTCTCTCAAGAATAATAACATAATTGGATCATATAACTATCCCTCAACATACAACAAAGATTCACTCCAAAGTCACTAATAGCGGAGAACAAACGAAGAGATTATTATAGGGTACGAAACCACCTCAAAGTTATTCTTTCGATCAATCCGTTTGGCTATTCCTATAAGTGTCACAAACAGCCCTAGAGTTCGTAGTAAAATAACACCTTAAGACATAAATCAACCAAAACCCTAATGTCACCTAGATACTCCAATGTCACCTCAAGTATCCGCGGGTATGATTATACGATATGCATCACACAATCTCAGATTCATCTATTCAACCAACACAAAGAACTTCAAAGAGTGCCCCAAAGCTTCTACCGGAGAGTCAACACGAAAACATGTGCCAACCCCTATACATAAGTTCATGAGGTCACGGAACTCGCAAGTTGATCGCCAAAACATACATCAAGTGGATCACGTGAATATCCCATTGTCACCACAGATAAGCACATGCAAGACATACATCAAGTGTTCTCAAATCCTTAAAGACTCAATCCGATAAGATAACTTCAAAGGGAAAACTCAATCCATTACAAGAGAGTAGAGGGGGAGAAACATCATAAGATCCAACTATAATAGCAAAGCTCGCGATACATCAAGATCATGCTGAATCAAGAACACGAGAGAGAGAGAGAGAGATCAAACACATAGCTACTGGTACATACCGTTAGCCCCGAGGGTGAACTACTCCCTCCTCGTCATGGAGAGCGCCGGGATGATGAAGATGTCGACCGGAGAGGGATTCCCCCCTCTGGCAGGGTGCCGAAACGGGTCTAGATTGGTTTTCGGTGGCTACAGAGGCTTGCGGCGGCGGAACTCCCGATCTAGGTTTCTTTCTAGAAGTTTTGAGTTATATAAGATGTGTTGGAGTAGGGGACAAGTCAGGGGCGTCCCCGAGGCGGCCACGAGGCAGGAGGGCGCACCCAGGGGGTAGGGCGTGCCCCATCCTCGTGGTGGCCTTGGGACTCTTCTGGCCCACCTCTGGTACTCCATGGGCTTCTTCTAGTCCAAAAATGATCTCCGTGAAATTTCAGGTCAATTGGACTATGTTTGGTTTTCCTTTTCTGCGATACGCAAAACCAATGAAAAAATAGAAACTGGCACTAGGCTCTAGGTTAATAGGTTAGCCCCAAAAATCTTATAAAATAGCATATAAATGCATATAAAACATCCAAGGTTGATAATATAATAGCATGGAACAATCAAAAATTATAGATACATTGGAGACGTGTCACCCACCCACGGTGCAAATGCACATTGTGGAAAAGCTGCTTGCCATGTTCCCCCAAGACGATGCGCAACCAGAGTCGCCACCAACATCACCAATATCTGACGAAGAAACCCTTTGCACACTGTCCCGTCAGGCTGAAGATGGCTCGTCAGACCCAGGAGTGTTGCAGCTGCACACATGGCTGCAAGGCCACGAGATTCTATTGTTGGTCGACTCCGGCAGCTCGACGTCCTTCATGGACAGCTCTCTGGCAGCATAACTCTCCGGAGCAAAGCCGCTACCGCGACCATGCCGCGTGCGTGTGGCCAATGGTACCACCATTCCGTGCACCACTTACATTCCGGCATGTCAGTGGACAACCCAAGGGCACGACTGCAAGACAGACTTCAAGATCCTCAAACTAGGCTCGTATGATGCAATTCTCGGGATGGACTGGTTACGGCAGCACAACCCCATGAACATAGACTGTATACATCAGTTCCTCAGTGTTACATCTCCAGCCGCCAACTAACATTGTCTGCCACATCTTCAGATCAAACCCAGTGCTCGGTTATCTCTGCACCAGAACTTCTCAAGGCTTGTAAGCAAGGATCAATGGCACACATTGTGCATATCAATGCACAACGGACTCGCCAATTCCTGTTGAGATTCTATGACTACCCCGACGTCTTTGAGGACCCACGGGCTTTGCCGCCTCGCCACGACTGCAATCACCGCATTCCCCTGATGGCTGGCGCGCAACTTGTCAACTCCAGACCGTACATATACAAACCTGAACTGAAGACTGAGATTGAACGTCAGGTTTAGGAAATGCTCGATGTAGGGATAATTCAGAAAAGCTCTAGCCCATTCTCATCTCCAGCCCTACTAGTCAAGAAAAAGGATGACACTTGGCGTTTATGCGTCGACTACCGTCGCCTCAACTCCATGACTGTGGTCGGCTGTCACATCCCTAGCTAGTCACTGCTTGTCCTTGCATCAATCTTCTTGCATCATGTTTAAAATTATGAAAGTTGAATTGGGCAAAGTGGAAAGCCTCAGGAATCATTTCTAAAAATGATCAACATTAAAAAAATTGCTTCAAATAAACCCAAGAAAATTTTCCTGTTCTTTTCTGAAAATATTGGCAAGAGGTAAAATTCAAACCAATATTTTGGAATCACAGAAATATTTATTTGGGTCTTTGAATTAAGTCAATACTTATTTGAATTGGAGATATAAATTACTATAAATACTTTTATAACTCCAAAAAATAATTCTGAAAACTTGTGAGTGGCTCTGAATATGTTGTATCACGCCACATGATAATTTTCAGAAGCTGCAAAAATGATTTGGTTTAGAAACTAAATCAAAAACAAAGGAAACAAAATAGAAAAAAACATAAGAGGAGAAAGGAACTAACCTGGTGCTTACCTGGCCGGCCTGGCACTGTAGCAGCCCACCAGGCCTATCTGCCAGTCGTCCTCCACCTCGCGCCAGAAGGACGCGAGGTGTGTGACCGCCGCACGCCGGCTCGCGCCCGTGCCACCTCCTGCTTCCCCGGCCCTTCTAGCGACGCCACGGAGATGCCCCGAAGCCCCTGTCCCCTCTCCCTCACTCACCGCTCTCTCTCCCCTCCCCTGGCTCTCTCCCTTTAGCTCACCCGAGCGAAGCCGTCGCCGCCGACAAGCACCACCGCAGCCACCACCTCTCCCTCGCTTCTCTGACCGGCCCAGAGGCTCCGCCTCGACCCCCTCTTTCTTCCACCCGAGCAATGCCACCGCGGGAGCCCCACATCGCCGCCACGAGTCGTCTTCCTCGAGCACGGCCGCCGGACTCCATCGACGGATTCGCCGTTGCCAAGCCGACCCCGAGCAAGCTGAGCCCCTCTTCGTGATCGCTGTGAGCACCACCACTGTTTCCCCCTCTTCCCCGCTCCGTTTGATCGCCATAGCTGTCGCCCCCTTGAAGACCGAAGCATGCCACCGCACAAGCTCGTCGCCGACGAGGCTCCGGTGGCCAATCGGTCCCATTCTTATGCCTGTTAGCTTTGTGAGAGCCCGTAGAAACCTTAGGTGCTACCCGTTGACCCTCCTGTGCACGATGTCGTCATTTTCATCGGCTCCCGAACTCCGGCCACCGCTGCGAGCTCTGCTCCGGCAATCTCCGGCCACCCCTGCTCCAGCCGCCGCCACCCCTGGATGCGAGCAAGGATGGGCATCCCTCTGGTGCCTCCAGCGCGTCGAACCGACTCCTGTAGCATCGTCCCGGGCAACTCCGGCGATCCTCCGCCGTTGGGTTTGGTCGCCGACGTCCAACTCCAGTGGCTAGTGATGTGGCACCATCATTAGCGCCTAACTAACCCCCTAGAGTCACTAACATATGGGCCCAGGCCTTAACTAAACCGGATTAGGTTTAGTTTAATTTTAATTAACCTTGTTAGTTAACTGTGTCACTGATGTGTGGACCCCACACGTCAGGTTTGACCTAGACCGAGCCGTTGACCTGCTGACGTCACTGTGAGGTCATGCTGACGCAATAATTTCTTTCTAGAATTTAAATAAATCTTAAATGATTTATTATTTTCAGAAATTACCCCCAAACTTCTAAAAATCATAAAAATTCTACCGTAACTCCAAATGAAAAGATTTATATATGAAAAATTATCAAAATTCAAGGAATCCATCTATACCATCTTCATGCATGTTTGAGCAAGTTAACCTCACTGTTTAGGATGAAACATGATTAGGACAAATTTGATAAGAGACTTGGAGAATTTGATCTAGCTTTGGATTCCACTTCAACCAAAATGACTTCCTGTTGCATTAGTCCAAATCACATCATATTGCCATGTAATGATCATGCATAATATTGTGCATTGCATTGATCGTGTTTCTTCTCTGTTTGCCGGTGTTGTTCCCTCTCGGTAGACGTTGTTCCGATGTTGTGATCGTTGACACTGATGAAGACTCAATGCTATCTTCAGAAGTGCCAGGCAAGCAAAACCCCCTTGTTCATTCCGATACAATCCCACTCTCTCGCTCCTGCTCTCTTTTACTGCATTAGGACAACAACAATTCAACTGTTACATGCTATGGTAGTTGAACCCCTTTCCTCTGCATGACCTGTCATTGCCACAGTAAATAGATGAAACCCACTAGCATGAGTAGGAGTTGTTTGAGCCCTGATGTGCCTACTCATTCATGCTTGTTTGTCATGCCTGCTATTGCATAGAGTTGTGTCGGGTCTGATTCATCGGGAATGAATTGGAATGGTGATGAACATGTCCTACTGTGTGTGAACTAAGTGTGTGAACACGATTTGGTAAAGGTAGTGGTGAGAGGCCATGTAAGAGTACATGGTGGGTTATCTCATTGAAACCGTTCTTAGGAACTGAGTTCTGTGTCTGTGATCCATGAACAGCTACTACCACTCATTGGGATCCTTAATTGACCCTCTTGGCTTCTTAATCACCCTAGTACTCTGTCCAGGAGTTGCAACTAGTTTCTGGTGTTTATAGGTTATGTGTTGGCAGCCGTGCGTAGCGCTCGCCCTAGGGGTGGGCTATGATGCGGTAGATACACCGTGGCACAGTGTACCAGGCGCCCGTTTGGTGTCTCGGGAACCTTGTTCACATCGTTCGGGGCCGTATGTGGAAACCTCGGCTGGACTCCCTGCGGATGGAACCTGGATAGGCGATAAACCTGGACTAGAGACTTGAGTGTTTAGGTAGCCCGTGGCCGACACCCTCGTTGGGCTTCCGCTTGAAGGTTGCCGAGTACATGTTGTGTAAACGACGGTAAGTGGTGGGAGCGTGTGTGAAGAAGTACACCCCTGCAGGGTTATCATTATCTATTCGAATAGCCGGATTCCTCGGATATGGAAACTTGGACCCCTTGCATAGTTCATAGACAAGTGAAAGTGGATACTCTAAAACTCGCAAGATAAGCGTGAGTGCTATGGATGGCCTTCTCGTAGGGAGACGGGAGCGGATCCATAGTGGTGTATTGATATGGTGAATATGTGGACTCACGTGCGCCACCTCAAAAGAGTTGCTTGCAGTCGTAGTTCAGGTTAGCCACTGAGTCAAAGCTGGCTTGCTGTAGTTAAACTCCACCACCCCATTTGTTGATACTGATGCATATGTAGTTAGTTCTGATGTAAGTCTTGCTGGGTACATTGGTACTCACGTTTGCTTAATTTATGTATTTGTAGAGAGACTTCAGTCTCGCTAGTAGTTCCGTGTGGACTTCGATGTTTAGCTTGATACCTCAGCTACGATCTTGTGCCCTTGGCAGGATCTGGTAGATAGTCAGGCTTCTCAGCCTTTTTCATTTGTAGATGTCTGTACTCAGACATGTTAAGCTTCCGCATGTGCTTTGACTTGTATGCTTTGAATGTTGGGTCATGAGACCCATGTTTGTTTTATCTGGCTCTTCGAAGCCTAATGAATAAATACTTGAGTCGTAGAGTTATGTTGTGATGCCATGTTGTATTTACACATATCGAGCATATTGTGTGTATGATTGAAATGCTTGGTATGTGTGGGATCCGACAATCTAGTTGTTTATCCTTGGCAGCCTCTCTTATGGGGAAATGTAGTCTAGTGCTTCCATGAGCCATAGTAGTCCGCTACAGCCCAGTTCACCGGAGTCCTGCTAGCCCAGCACTACTGCTCCGGAACACTTGACTGGCCGGCATGTGATTCACTTCATTCATGTGTCTCTCCGTTCGGGGAAATGTCACGCGGTGACATCCGGAGTCCTGCCTAGCCAACTACAGCCCGGGTTTCCGGAGTCCTTTTAGCCCAGTGCTACAGCCCGGATTCACACGCTGCTAACCGACATGCTCGATGTGATTCATGTATGCCTGTCCCCATAGGTTAGTGCCGCTTTGGGTTCACGACTAGCCTTGTCGGCCCGGGTTCTCTGTCATATGGATGCTAGCGACACTATCATATACATGACCCAAAAGGCGCAAACGGTCCCGGGCCATGGTAAGGCGACACCCGTGGGAAAACCGTGCGTGAGGCTGCAAAGTGATATGAGGTGTTACTGGCTAGATCAATGTGACTTGGAATCGGGGTCCTGACAGCTTTGGTATCAGAGCCTGACTGCCTGTAGGATTACCAAGCCAAGGTGGTTGAAGTCGTGTCTAGAAATGCTTTAGTTATATAAGGGAATTGATTGTGGATGGGAACGTAAGGCTCTTTTTACTCCTTATCCTCATGACCTCGTCATCTGAGTCATCTTATCTTTTCTACGGGGTTAAGAACTAGGCTTCTCTTCTATCTCTCAGGATGACGTGTTACTAATCCGTAGACTTGTAGGATTGTTGGATTCAAGTCTCAGTTCAGTTTCTATTACTTCTGTATGTTCATAGATGGCCTCAGAACCCTGATATGATGTTGTTGAGTGGTTATGCCACCATTTTGCAGGATGTCTCAAATATTTTTGAACATTTACAGACGTTATGCTGTCTGAGTCATCCCAGGTTTCTAAATAGTCTGATGCATTTGTAAATTCCTTCTTCCCGTTCTCGATGTTCCTTCGGGCCAGATTAAGCACACTACACGGTCTGTGAGGTACTCCATTGCCTCGGCGTATATGTTGGAACTACTATTATGACTCTAGGTGTCTTATGAAACCATCAAGTAATCTATCCATGTTTTGTGTTCCCAGTGTGATGAATCTGGCCACCATTCTCGAAAGCATCCCATGATGCCACTTAGTAGTAGGCATTCTACTCCTGGGTTTTGAACCCGAGACTCACCCTACTTACCACATGTCGATAGTGTTTGCTAGTTCCTTTAGGATATTAGTAACTTTTGCATTAGTCCTCGAGGTCCGTGGTAGTTCCTTCTTCCAAATACTACGAACCGCTTATGGCAGAAGTTCTTTGAACCAAAATATCACAATCAGAGTACTCTTGAGGAGTTCTCCATTCTATATTGTGACTCTGCCAGTTCAACATTTCTGCATGGGTTATCCGAAAGAAATAACATGCTAATCCATGCATCCATAACTCAGAAAATTATATGTTCCTTTGAGTTGTCCCTCTTTAGTTGTATTCTGACCCCCGTCCATCAATTGTTGGTCAAGAGTAGTTGTGCATTGGTGTTATCGATGCCTATTATACATGTGATCCGTCAAGCCATTCTATTCTGGAATGACTAGGAGAAACAAACTCCAATACCTCATCCATATCTAGGATTGGGTCAAAGCAGTTGTGTTCCGCACATCAAAGTGTCAATCCAGCTTTTGTTCTATTCTACCTTGGAGTGTTGCCTCCTTATGTCAGAATTGCCATGAGAATTGCACCACCTCTTATGAACTCTTGATGCAATGATTTTCTTTCCATCATTATTCATTCCTTGGTTCCGTGTTGTTGCAACCGGAATACCGACAAGTGAACCATGATGTGTGAAATCAATACTCCTAGCAACTAGTTGCTTGGTAGTAAATGGACAATATTCTCATTCTTAGCGTGTTGGTTATTGAATCATCATTCTAAGATAGATTGTGCTACCTAGTCCTTATTTCCAGCGCACTCTTTGATAAATGAGTTAGGATTATTCAATCCCTTGCTTATTTGATCATATCGTCTTGCGCTGAAAAGCAAGATTATTCTCGAGCTTAGTAACATATCGGTGGTTCGTGATGTTCCGACTATCTTCTCAGAAGTATTACCAGTTTGTCACCTGACCGCTATGTTGAGTTCGTGATCAAATTGGGTTCTTACAAACCACCCCTTTCTCCAAGAATCTGTGTTGGATACCCCTGAGCTAGTTGGTTAAGCTAAACAACAACTTGGAGAGTTGGAAGATAAAAGCTTGCCCAACTTAGTTCATTTCAAAGGGATATCTTTTGTGTGTGCGTGTGTGTGTTGAAGAAAGATGATATCTCCATTGATTGGCCCTCGTGATCAGTTGTTGGATCTATTGCCTTGTCAAAAACTTTGACTTGAGTATGGGCTATTGTCAAGTCAAATCAGCACCAACGATGTTCGTAGTGTTGTCTTACCCGTGGATGATCCCTCGGGCATACACCATTAAAACTTTTGGTCTGACCAATACTATCGCATTGTTCACATAATGGTGGAAGTCCAGTGATATAGAAATTCCGATGAGTTGCTGTTGAGCCCATCAGCAGCATTTTGTCTCCCCCATGATTCATGTTGAACATCAACCTAGTGTTGAGAATTTTGTAAGCAATGCCTTCGTGTTCCGTTCATGAAGCTTATGCTTGGATGAAAGAAGTGACTTCCTCTAATTCATGTGTATTTGATGCAAGTTGCCGCTGTGGATTCGAGAAAGATTGTTTTTGTTTCCTCTAGAATCTTCCCAAGTTAGTCACGCATATGTGCGAAGTACTCTATGGTTTGATAGGTTGGCCGCCACCATTCTATATGTGTTTCCTAGCACACCAAGCCACTGATTGATTTGTTCAAGGAGAAGAAGTTCCTTCTTAAGAATCATGACTTATGTCAGGACTTTGTTATCCTCGATGACGGTTCCCCAACCTGAACTTGGTAGTATTTTATTATAAGACTACCACGTGGTCATGCTTGTCTCGGACAACGTGTTCACCTGTTTGTAGCAAAACTATCTCATATTTTGGAGCTTACTACCGTAGTCCATTTCCCGAGAATCTCGCAACGTCGTTTCGTCGATTCGTGTTGCAAACTATCATTTTTTCTTTCTAGACTCGATGAGTCTGGAATATCCTGACACCAACCAGATCTAAATCTCAGGCAGATATGATGGTTGGAACGTTTTTCCAATAAACTATAATATTGGTCTCTATGTAATCCGGTAAAATGGATGTCGTGGCTGGCACACCCAGTCGGAAGATCTAATATTGTAGTCTCTTGATTGAAGAAGTTGGCCACCTCTCCATAAGGATTTCGTAGGATTTACTCCAGAAGTTGTTCCTTATGGATCCTTTGTATTCCAACGTCCGACCACTACTTGATGGCTATGTTGATGCTTTAAAGCATGACCATGGTAACCAGTACATCAAGGAGAACATTAGAAGCGGAGTGCTAAATGTCTCTCGGTCGATCATCCAGATTGCGTTCCCTTGGCCTCGCTAAGGTGAAATCTGAGAAAAGGGTTGTCCTTCTATGCATCTGCATTGTCCATCACTATTCGTCAAGGTAGTAAGATGTGTTGGCAGGATCCTCGACTCGGATGTTGGTAGAACCTTGATGAATATGGAAATGCTCAAGTTCTTGAGAGCACGCGCAAGCAAAATCATCCCTTGCGTTGTCTTCAACAAGGTAGTTCACATCATCCATTCTAGCCCGAGTATGTCATTCCTTCGAACTCCTTTAAACGATCCATTATGAATTGCCTCAGGCTGGTATGAAGAGTTTCAATGATCTATGGATCAAAAGTGATTTTTTGCCACTTAAAGGAATAATTCTACGAGTCACCTTCCCTAAGGTGCACCGTTTTGGAATCATGGTGATTATTTCATCGCTATCTTGAGATCTTGCCCCACCCTCTTCAGCGTGCGATTTTTTTTCCTACCAGTAGAATCTTGTCAGCTACCTCTTTCCATCACTCCTGATGTGTGCTTCGCATCTCAGCTCGTGAGATGTATCTATGTCTCATTCCGTGAGTTGATCTTGAGTTGTTCAATCTTTGAGAAGATCGATTTCTGTAGAGCTTCTTTCTGTCACCACCGTGCTGACCGAGATCTCGAAGGCAAGGAAATCAAGATCATTATGATGCAATGTATCAACAGCTACCATAAGGGCAAATCGATCATGAGGATTGTGATAGTTTTGTGACCACCTTTTACCTTACCTCACGTCTTGAATCTCGGGACGAGATTCTTGTATAGTGGGGGTGAGTTGTCACATCCCTAGCTAGTCACTGCTTGTCCTTGCATCAATCTTCTTGCATCATGTTTAAAATTATGAAAGTTGAATTGGGGAAAGTGGAAATCCTCAGGAATCATTTCTAAAAATGATCAACATTAAAAAAATTGCTTCAAATAAACCCAAGAAAATGTTCCTGTTCTTTTCTGAAAATATTGGCAAGAGGTAAAATTCAAACCAATATTTTGGAATCACAGAAATATTTATTTGGGTCTTTGAATTAAGTCAATACTTATTTGAATTGGAGATATAAATTCCTAAAAATACTTATATAACTCCAATAATTCTGAAAACTTGTGAGTGGCTCTGAATATGTTGTATCAGGCCACATGATAATTTTCAGAAGCTATGATTTGGTTTAGAAACTAAATAAAAAACAGAGGAAACAAAATAGGAAAAAACAAAAGAGGAGAAAGGAACTAACCTAGTGCTTACCTGGCCGGCCTGGCACTGTAGCAGCCCACCAGGCCCATCTGCCAGTCGTCCTCCACCTCGCACCTGAAGGACGCGAGGCGTGTGACCGCCGCACGCCGGCACGCGCCCGTGCCACCTCCTGCTTCCCCGGCCCTTCCAGCGACGCCACGGAGATGCCCCGAAGCCCCTGTCCCCTCTCCCTCACTCGCCGCTCTCTCTCCCCTCCCCTGGCTCTCTCCCTTTGGCTCACCCGAGCGAAGCCGTCGCCGCCGACAAGCACCACCGCGGCCACCGCCTCTCCCTCGCTTCTGTGACCGGCCCAGAGGCTCCGCCTCGACCCCCTCTTTCTTCCACCCCGAGCAACGCCACCGCAGGAGCCCCACATCACCGCCACGAGTCGTCTTCCCCGAGCATGACCGCTGGACTCCATCGACGGATTCGCCGTCTCCAAGCCGACCCCGAGCAAGCCGAGCCCCTCTTCGTGATCGCTGTGAGCTCCGCCATCGTGTCCCCCTCTTCCCCGCTCCGTTTGATCGCCATAGCCGTCGCCCCCTTGATGACCGAAGCACGCCGTCGCACAAGCTCATCGCCGACGAGGCTCCGGTGGCCAATCGGTCCCGTTCTTATGCCCGTTAGCTTTGTGAGAGCCCGTAGAAACCTTAGGTGCTACCCGTTGACCCTCCCGTGCACGATGTCGTCATTTTCATCGGCGCCCGAACTACAGCCACCGCCGTGAGCTCCGCTCTGGCAATCTCCGGCCACCCCTGCTCCAGCCGCCGCCACCCTGGATGCGTGCGAGGATGGGCGTCCCTCTGGTGCCTCCAACGCGTCGAACCGACTCCTGTAGCGTCGTCCCGGGCAACTCCGGCGATCATCCGCCATCGAGTTTGGTCGCCGGCGTCCAACTCCGGTGGCTGGTGACGTGGCACCATCATTAGCGCCTAACTAACCCCCTAGAGTCACTGACATATGGGCCCAGGCCTTAACTAAACCGGATTAGGTTTATTTAATTTTAATTAACCCTGTTAGTTAACTGTGTCACTGATGTGTGGACCCCACACGTCAGGTTTGACCTGGACCGAGCCGTTGACCTGCTGACATCACTGTGAGGACATGCTGACATAATAATTTCTTTCTGGAATTTAAATAAATCTTAAATGATTTATTATTTTCAGAAATTACCCCCAAACTTCTAAAAATCACAGAAATTCAACCGTAACTCCAAATGAAAAGATTTATATATGAAAAATTATCAGAAAAATTCAAGGAATCCATCTATACCATCTTCATGCATGTTTGAGCAAGTTAACCTCACTGTTTAGGATGAAACATGATTAGGACAAATTTGATAATAGACTTGGAGTTGGAATTTGATCTAGCTTTGGATTCCACTTCAACCAAAATGACTTCCTGTTGCATTAGTCCAAATCACATCATATTGCCATGTAATGATCATGCATCATATTGTGCATTGCATTGATCGTGTTTCTTCTCTGTTTGCCGGTGTTGTTCCCCCTCGGTAGACGTTGTTCCGACGTTGTGATCATTGACACTGATGAAGACTCAATGCTATCTTCAGAAGTGACAGGCAAGCAAAACCCCCTTGTTCATTCCGATACAATCCCACTCTCTTGCTCCTGCTCTCTTTTACTGCATTAGGACAACAACGATTCAACTATTACATGCTGCGGTAGTTGTACCCCTTTCCTCTGCATGACCTGTCATTGCCACAGTAAATAGATGAAACCCACTAGCATGAGTAGGAGTTGTTTGAGCCCTGATGTGCCTACTCATTCATGCTTGTTTGTCATGCCTGCTATTGCATAGAGTTGCGTCGGGTCTGATTCATCGGGAATGAATTGGAATGGTGATGAACATGTCCTACTGTGTGTGAGCTAAGTGTGTGAACACGATTTGGTAAAGGTAGCGGTGAGAGGCCATGTAGGAGTGAAAGTGCGTTATGTCGACTAGAGAGGGTGAATAGGCGATTTTTATGAAATTCTTCATTGAGGAATTTGCCGGTGAGGAAATTCCTTAGCGAAGAACTACTAGCAGCGAAATAAGTGCTCAAAGGTAAACATAACAGAATACAAGCATAGTCATCATGATGAAATGAAGATGGGCACAGAGTACAGGAAGCGTAATAACAGGATAACACAGGATGAAGACAAATAGACTGAAGAAATGGAACTGAGGAAATTGAGAAAGTCTTCAGTCAAGGTCTTCTAACACAGATATGAACAACATACAACATAGTTATGAGGAAATGAAAGAGTTGATGAAATAGAACCAGTAAGCTTGGTGAAGACAATTATTTGGTAGACCAGTTCCAACTGTTGTCTCAGTTGTACGTCTGGTTGGAGCGGTTGAGTATTTAAACTCGAGGACACACAGTCCCGGACACCCAGTCAAGGACACTTTGTCCAAGACACCCAGTCCTCACTGTATTCTCCTTGAACTAAGGTCACACAGACCTCGTCCAATCACTCGTGGTAAGTCTTCAGGCGACTTCCAAACCTTCACAAACTTGGTCACCCGGCGATCCACAATTCCTCTTGGATGCTCTAGACCATGACGCCTAACCGTCTAGAAGAAGCACAGTCTTCAAAGGTAACAATTGTCGGATCCACTCAGGATCAATCTCTTCAGTGATGCTCAATCACTTGGGGTTTGTAGGTGTTTGGGTTTTGGGTTTTTGGTTTTTCCTCACTTGATGATTTTCGCTCAAAGTCCTCGGAGGATGGTTGCTCTAAATTGACAAGTGTCGGTTTCTTTCGGAGCAGCCTCTCTTAGCTAGTGGTTGTCGGGGGCGGCTATTTATAGCCTAGGGAGCAGCCCGACATGATAAGACATAAATGCCCTTCAAGATATGACCGTTAGGTGGATAGATATTTTGGAACAGCGGGCGCATAGCACAGCAACGGTCGGAATTTTGAGTACCAAAATCCTCAGGGCTATCATGTTCCTCACTATGTAGGCAATCCGCACTGGCGAATTCCTAACTCCTCAGTCAGGACAAATTCCTCAGAGACCAGAAGAACTTCATCTCTGTCACTGAAGATATTGACTGAACTGTATGAGATTTCCAATGGCTTCACTCGAAGGGATTGGTAGGTGTAGGATTTTGAGTTGAGCATCACATGGAAATTTTTCCTTAGTATTTCCTCGACCCCCTTTAACAGTACGGTGTTTTCTATGACTCAAGAAAGAGAAAAACAAAACTATGAAAACGAAAGTCTTCAAGCTTCATATTCCTCACATGAATATCAAGTCTTCACGGACACACCAATTTCTTCACTTTCAAAGTCTTCATGAAAGTCTTCAGAAATACCAAAATCTTCAGTCGAAGATATTCATTTTTAGGGGTCGACTTTTCCTGTAAATATCAAACTCCTCATAGACTTATAAACATGTGTACACTCACACACGCATTAGTCCCTTAACCTGTAAGTCTTCAATACACCAAAATCACTAAGGGGCACTAGATGCACTTACGATCTCCCCCTTTTTGGTGATTGATGACAATATAGGTTAAGTTTTCAACGGGGATAAACATATGAAGTGTAAATACTGATATTGAGGAATTTGATTGCAAGATATAGAAGAACTCCCCCTGAAGATGTGCATAGTGAGGAATTTGCTTTTGAAGCAATGCACACTTGAAGAGTTGAATCATGGAGATCTCCCCCTATATCTTGTAATTCATACACGCATTTAACATATAATATGAAGAATTTGAAATGCATGATGAAATATGGTGCCTGATGAAATTCAGCATGCATGCAATAATATTAACAAGGAATAAGCATGCAGAAAAGAGTATCAGAGCATAGTGCATCAAAAGTATCAAAGCACCATCGGGTTTAAGATTACAACTCGATCCAATTAAGTTTTAGAAGAACGAGCGTTGTAACTTAGCAAAAAAAACATTGTATATGGGCGATAAAATAGACCCGCTTGAAGACTAACTCAAATTTCTCCCCCTTTGTCATCAAATGACCAAAAGGATCGAAACTGAGGACTAACGCCCCTGAAGATAATCAAGTTGATGAAGGAGCGCCAGTGTTGTTGGGGTCATTGGTTGATGTAGGGCCTGCCGCAGTGTCGTCTAAATCTTCATGTTCATCAGTGTCGCGCGATGAAGAATATGAGCTGGCCACCAGAGAAGGAACCTTGACCTTCTTGAATTTCTTTGGTGGAGGTGCAGAGTAGTCAAAATCTTCATTAAGACCCATGTTCTTCAGATCTTCTTCACCATACAGATGTGACAGGATTGCCCAGGTGCGACCGAAGACTTGATGGAGGTAGTAGTGGTTTTTCTTCACTGCATTGTGTGTGGCAGTCATGTTGTGAAGAAGTGAACCAAACTGACGCTTAACCCATTTGTGATTTCGATCCACCTTCTAGTGAAGACTAAGCAGAAGTTCACGGTCTGTCATCACGCGCGGAGCAGTGGCTTGAGGAGTGGACTTGGGAGCATTGGCAGAGTCATGCGTGGTAGAGTCATCATTGGTGGAATAAGATGCAGCTTTGCGAAACTGACCATCCAATGGACGAATGCCTTCATCAATTACAGCTGGTGCCTTGCAATTTCCATCAAATGAGGAATATGTCTGCTTGAGGACTTCAATTGGGGGCAAGTAGCTGAGATGATTCTAGAAATCAGCTTTGTAGTTGAGTGAAGACCTTGTCCTGAGGAATCTCATGATCCAAGGTGCATAAGGCTTCAGCTCAAATGGAGGCAGTGCAACATTGGCCATAGTCCTCATGAAGAAATCATGATAGTTGATAGGAATGCCATGAACGATGTTGAATACCAGATTCTTCATGATGCCAACAATTTCCTCATCAGATGAGTCAAGGCCTTTAACAGGACTGATTGTCCTTGTAAGAATACGATAGACAGTTCTGGGCACGTACAGCAATTCCTTCACGAGGAATTTTGTTCGTGGTGCCTGACCTGGTTTCAAAGGCTTCATCAACACTTGCATGTAATGATGTGTGAGCTCAGGTTCACTGTAGATGCAGCGAGCTTCTTCAAGGGGAGGACTGAGTGGTAGAGCATGAAGCAATTCAGAGGCTGGTGCAGTGTAGTGAGTGTTTTCAGACATCCAGTCCAGCACCCATGAATTCACATCTTCAGCATTTCCGGTGATGTGCAGCGTTGCATAGAATTGAAGAATCAGTTCTTCATTCCAATCGTAGATGTCAGAGCAAAAATTGAGCAGTCCAGCGTCGTGAAGAACACTGAGGACTGGTGCGAAGCACGGTAGAGATTCCATATCCACGTGAGGAATATGCTCATGGTAGAAAATCTTCTCCTTGTTGAACAACACTGAGGAATAGAAATTGGCTTGACTAGCAGTGCAGAAACGCCTCTTCCTAATGCGAGCAGAGTCATATGGATTATAATCTTCGAAGAATATGTGCTCGCCGAAGAAATCATCAGCCTTGAACTTTTGCTCGCGTGAGAATGGATCCTTTGGCTTTGGCAGAGGAGTGTCAGTGAGTTGCATCATGACCTCAGGAATCTCAATCGCAGGTTCTTCATGCTGAGGAATTTCTGGTTCTTCCTCAGTGGCAGTCTGCGTAGTTGGTTGTTCTAGAGCAGCAGTTTCTTTGGCGCTAGTGGCTGGAATTTCCTCATGGACAGATGCAGTGGGATGAGTTTCTTCAGAGCCCATGTGAATAGTTTGTGTGGGGGACTGAGGAATTTGCTGTAGAGGGGTGAACATTGGAGATTTTGGATGCTGACTTTCCCAGAATTCATCACTGATTACGGGTGTGGAGCAGCCAATGTCCACATCTTCATCTTCCATTTCTTCAACGCCAGCCTCTTCAGCTGTGAACTGAGGCATAGGCGAGGAGATGATAGGTGTTGAAGGGATCGCATCCACTTCAATTTCTTCATCCAATGGTTTACACGAAGTAGCAGAAGGAGTTTCTTCATCAGATCCGCTGGGGATCACATATTCTTCATCAAAAGGAACAAGGTCCTTTGATGGCCTGGTTGAGATGGGAACAACATCAATCGGATGTGCAAATGAGCTTGTCATAGGCTTCATTTTCTTTGGAGCTGAAGAATCTGAAGCAGCTGATGCTTTCCTTTTCTTCACTGCAGCACACTCTGCAGCCTTGGTCTTCTTCACATCTGATGCAGATGGAAGGATTGGAGTTGAAGTTGGTGCAGGAGCAGCTGAGGAATCTAGTTGATTTTCTTCAGGCACAACTGATGCAGTTGCCCTGAGTTCTTCAGTTTCTTCAGGCACACCACTAGTGGGTGCCCTGGAAATTCCTTCAGTGGCTGGAATGCAGTCATCAGCCCTGGAACTCACATTCAGCAGCCTGATTGTCATCAGCGGTGCTGGCATGTTCTTCAGTCGGCTGAGCAGATGCTTCAGCCTGAGGAATTTCCTGTTGCGTTGGGGCAGCAACATTTAAAGTGAACTGTTCAGTTATCTTTACAAATCTAACTGTGGCTCCTTGCCAATCAGCATAGTAGGCTTGGAAGTCATCACTGAGAGTTTTGATTTCAGATTGGATTTTTACAAGTTCATCAGTTGTCATAGTGACAACGTTGTTCTTCAGATATTTCTCCTTTCTGTACTGGGCCTTCTTGATCTGCCTGGCCTGATCATATTTCCATTTCTCCTCTTGGATGAAATGAGTCAGCATGTGATTTTGACCAGGCGTCAGCTTGAAGTCAGGCATTGGAGTATTTGGGTCCTTGTGCCAGAGATCAATGTAGTCGAGGATCAGCTTGGGATCCAAAAGCAGTGGCACATGTGTGCCTTTAGCTCTAGCGGCCCTAACTTGTCTGTCTTTGATGATTTCTGCAAGTTCATCATCATCAGCTACATCTTCTTCAGGTGGCACTTGGAAAGCGACTTGCTTCTTTTGAAGACTTGGCCGAGGACCTCGTCCAGCAGTTGCCTTGGTCTTCATTAGAGTGGGGCCAGATGAAGAATTTGGTGCAGCTGAGGAGCTTGCTGAGACACCAGAGGCAATGGAGATGCCTGTAGTCCTTTGGCATGAGGCCAGATGCGCAGGTGCTAAGGACTTTGTCGGAATAGCTGAGGACTTTGGAGGAGGTGCTGAAGATTTTGAAGGAGCAGCTTGAGGGATTGGTCGTGAGGACCTTGAAGAGTCTGGCCGTGAGGGCGCAGCCGAGGAACTTGGCCGTGAGGGCACTGTTGGTGAAGCACTTGTCTTACGAGCAGGCTTCTTAGGCATGGATTTCCTCGGCTTGACAGAGGCCTCAATAGAGGCAGCAGCAGCCACAACAGAGTCTTCATTGAATTTCCTCACTGCTTCTCTGGCTTGCTTGGCCAACTTGCCTTGGCGCTTGGCCCATTCATCGGGATAGTCCTCACCGCGCTTGAGGCTGGTGGGATCTGCTACTTGGCCAGGTGCCAATGGAGCTCTTGGGCATGGAGGATTGAGTGCGGATTTCTTCATGTACTTAGGAGTGACATATCTGTACTCCCTCCATTCTCTTTCCCATCTCCTCTCTATCCTCTGTTTGCGCACTTTGCGCTCATTCTTGGTTTCCTCAGTAGGTGTACAGTACCCAGCATATATGTCATCAGGGATCTCAAATGTTGTATTTACCTCAGGCCTCTTTCCTCCCTTCTGTGGCCTTTTACCATCAGCCATTTTCTTCAGTTGAGGAATTTGAACAATCGAATTCTCTGAAGAAGTATGCAACTTTTCTTCGAGGAACGCTGCAAATGAGTTAAGTTGATGAGAACCTAGTGATTCAGCAGCTGACATGTGTACCTGTGAACAGAGTATAGTTGCGAGGAATTTGGAGAGGTCATATGCGTTCTCAGAAGGTTTTTCAAAAAGAACAAGTTTGAGGAATTTGACCAGATGAGTCTTGAAGATTTTCACTAAGCGTTCTTTGTCTTAGGTTCCAGAGTTGTATAGATCGAAGATCCACACAATTGAGGAATCTTGAAGAAAAATGATGCTTAGAGAAACAAATCAAGAACAGATGACATGTGAGGTGTTTAGTGTGTGAAGATTTGAAGAATAAAACACCTTTGAAGATTTTATAGAGAAACTTTGAATCAAAGAGGGCAGTAAAAGTAACTTTTAATTACCCTGAATGAAGAACACGACGAACAGTGAGGTGAAACAGTGGAGTTCGTCGGTGTAGATCTTCCATGCCCTAACTTGGCGGAGGAAGACGTCTACGGTGGCGGCGGAGGTGAAGATTTCCGCGGTCGGCGCGAGTACGACGACGATGAGGTCGAGGCAGTGAAGCTCTTCCTTGCCGGCGACAATGGAGTAGCGGCGGCGCTAGGGTTTGGGAAGCTCGAGTGGGAGAGAGAGATCGAGCAGAGTAAAGGAAGTGAGGAAGGGATGAGGGGGTATTTATAGTAGCAGTGAAAAACTGTTCGCCCGAAGATTTGGGATGAACGTGCCCCTGACCCTTCTCCTTCGCACGACATGTGTCACCCACGTACTGTGTAGTGGAGATCGTGTAAGATCGTGGGTGAATTAAAAAAATTTATCGTGGGATGCGGAACGATTTGAGCGGCAAAACCGAAAATTTGTATAAGATTAGTTTTAAAGTTCCGTTCACAATTTCTTCAGCTAACAAGGACACAGTGAAGATTTTGAACGAGTTTCAAATAGAACGCACATGAAGAATTTGTGAACAGCTTGGGTTGAGTATAGCATAGAGGGGAAGGGTCCGATCACATTCACTTAGCAGAAAACCAACTTGAAGAAATAGCAATAAGTGAATGCTGTAGAGGACATAAACTCATATATATATATATATATATATATATATATATATATATATATATATATATATATATATATATATAGCCAATGAAGAAAAACAACGGAACCAGTGAAGATTATGCAAAGTTGAAGAATATGAATAATTTGAGGAATTTCAACTTTTGGTGGTGGCATGACCCACCGTATAAGAATGATGATTTCAGACACCGCGTACAATTATCATAGGGTTCTAAGAATCAAATTCTTCGTTAATTTCTTCACACTAAGAGTGTTATTCTTCATTGATTGAAGAAAAACGTTTCTTCATGTGTTGCACATCTACGTCATCAATTTTGCATAAGTGTTAGGATGAGTGTCCTTTTCAAAGAACATTCGAAGATTCTAGGATATTTAGCTCACACCGCAACTTGCTAAATCTCTTCCCATCCAAGGGCTTTGTGAAGATACCGGCTAGCTGTTCTTCAGTCTTCACATGCTCAATAGAAATGTCGCCCTTCAACACATGATCACGAAGAAAATGATGACGAATCTGAATGTGCTTTGTCTTCGAGTGCTGAACTGGGTTGTGAGCAATCTTGATGGCACTCTCATTGTCACAGAAGAGAGGTACATTCTTCATGTTGACGTCGTAGTCCTTGAGAGTTTGCTTCATGCATAGCAATTGGGCACAGCAAGAACCAGTGGCAATGTACTCAGCTTCAGCAGTAGATAGTGATACGCACTTCTGTTTCTTCGAGGACCAACAGACCAAAGAACGTCCAAGGAAATGACATGTTCCAGATGTTGACTTGCGATCCACACGATCACCAGCATAGTCAGAGTCAGAATATCTAACAAGATCAAAAGCCGAGCCCTTGGGGTACCATAATGCAAGTGTTGGTGTGTGAGCTAGATATCGAAGAATATGCTTCACAGCCTTATGGTGTGATTCCTTCGGTGCAGCTTGAAATCGGGCACACATGCAAACACTAAGCATTATATCTGGCCTAGATGCACATAAGTATAATAAGGAACCTATCATGGAGCGGTATACCTTATGATCGAAGTCAATACCATTTTCATCAGTGCACAGATGGCCATTTGTGGGCATAGGAATTTTGACGCCTTTGCAATCTTGCATGCCGAATTTTCTCAGTACATCCTTGAGGTATTTCTCCTGAGATATGAATATGCCATTGTGTTGTTGACGAATTTCAAGACCTAACAAGAGTTTCAACTCTCCCATACTAGACATTTGATATTCTTCACTCATCATATAGGCAAATTCATCACTATAACGTTGGTCAGTACAGCCAAAGATAATATCATCAACATATACTTGGCACACAAATAATTCACCATCATAAGATTTAGTGAAAAGAGTAGGGTCGAGTGAACCGGGTTTGAAGCCTTTCTTCATGAAGAGTTCCTTCAAAGTATCATACCAAGCCCCTGGGGCCTGCTTGAAGCCATAGAGGGCCTTGTTGAGTCTGAAGACTTTGTCAGGATTCTTTGGATCTTCAAAACCTGGGGGTTGAGCAACATATACTTCTTCCTCAAGCTTACCACTGAGGAATGCACTTTTCACATCCATTTGATATAGAGTGATATCATGATGGTTAGCACAAGCAAGTAATATGCGAATAGCCTCAAGTCTAGCAACAGGTGCAAAAGTTTCATCGAAATCAATTCCTTCAACCTTTGTGTAGCCTTGAGCTACAAGCCGTGCCTTATTCCTCACAACAAGGCCGTTTTCATCTTGCTTGTTGCGGTAGATCCACTTTCTGCCGATGATATTGTGCTTGCGAGGATCTAGACGTTTGACCAGTTCCCAGACATTGTTGAGCTCGAACTGATGTAATTCTTCTCGCATGGCCTGAATCCACTCATGCTCCAGAAATGCTTCATCTACCTTAGTGGGCTCTGTAATAGAGACCAAAGCATACTGCCCACAAAAGTTGGACAAATGTGAAGCTTTTGAGCGTGTGAGAAGACCTGGCGATTTGATGTCATTGATGATCTTTTCAACTTGCACTTCTTTTGCAATGCGAGGATGAGCTGGTTGTCATTGAAGAGTTTGATCAGCGTTTTCTTCAGCACCATTTTCTTCAGGTGCATTAGCTCGATGTTCTTCATGTTCTGGAATGAATTCTTCAGTAGATTCTTCAGTAGGAATGACATCCTCAGTAGCCTTGAACTTGATAGTTTCCTCAGGTGCTGGTTCATCTATCACAGTAGGTAGGTGCTCTCTTTGTGAGCCATTAGTTTCATCGAACCGCACATCTATAGTTTCAACAACTTTGTGAAGAACGTTGTTGAAGACTCTGTAGGTGTGCGAGTCCTTTCCATAACCAAGCATAAAACCTTCATGTGCTTTCGGTGCAATTTTTGAGTTGTGATAAGGATCTCTAATCCAACATTTAGCACCGAAGACTTGGAAATAACTTACATTGGGTTTTTTATCAGTGAGGAGTTCATAGGCAGTCTTTTTGAAGAATTTGTGAAGATATACTCTGTTGATGATGTGGCACGCAGTATCAATTGCCTCAGTCTAGAAACAACGAGGCGTTTTG
The DNA here is from genome assembly GCF_002162155.2 of Triticum dicoccoides. Taxonomy (NCBI): domain Eukaryota; kingdom Viridiplantae; phylum Streptophyta; class Magnoliopsida; order Poales; family Poaceae; genus Triticum; species Triticum dicoccoides. Next base: position 151,749,054 of record NC_041382.1, on the reverse strand, counting down.
TATTCATCAAGCATAGTGCGAGCCATCTCAGCAAGACTCCTGTTCTTGCACTCCACGACGCTATTCTGCTGAGGAGTGTAAGGAGCAGATAACTCATGAGTAATACGAAGTTCATCAAGATAGTCATCGAGACCAGAATTCTTGAACTCAGTGCCATTGTCACTTCTGATGTGATTGATCTTCACACCAAAGTTGGTTGAAGCCCTCGAGGAAAATTGTTTGAAGACTTCCTGCACTTCATGTTTGTAAGTAACAAGGTGTACCCATGTGTAATGAGAATAATCATCAACAATAACAAAGCCATATTGAGATGCCTCATTTGAGATAGCAGAATAATGATTAGGACCAAAGAGATTCATGTGAAGCAATTCAAATGGGCGAGTGGTGGTCATGCTAGTCTTCGCTGGATGCTTGGCCTTGGTCATCTTCCCAGCTTCACATGCTCCGCATAGGTGATCCTTGAAGAATTTGACATTCTCGATGCTAATGACATGCTTCTTCTTCGCAAGTGTGTGCAAATTCCTCATGCCTGCATGACCAAGTCGTCGATGCCAGAGCTAGCCTTTTGAAGCTTTTGCAAGTAAGCACACGGCTGGTTGTGGTTGTAGCGACCCGACCCGAATGGATCAAGTGCTCTGTGCTCAGGTGTCATCCCTGGATCAGTAATGCTGACACCACACAGTACATCGAAGGATTTATAGCAGAGTGGCAATCACACACTTATTACATCGTTGTCTCAAAGAGAACTTATTACAATAAATATGGCTTAAGGCCATCTAATAACGATAACAGCGGAAGACTCGGAAGATAAATGGGTCCATCAACTCCAACGGCATCACTGAGTATAGAACCACGACCTAAAAAGCACCTTACTCGTCATCTGAAAAGTCTGCAACATGAGAAGTTGCAGCCCGAAAATGGGTCAGCACATGGAATATTCTGGCAATGTAACACATAGAGAGTAATGGAATGAAACAGCTATACTATATGCATATATGGCTGGTGGAAAGCTCTATGGTTACAGTTTTGCGTAAAGCCAATTTTTCCCTACTGCAAAGGAATAAATTTATTTAACTATCATGGTAGTTGTTAAACATCGAGAATGGTTGACAGCATTCCGATCCCAATTAAGTGAACAATTAAAACCCAACAACATTAATTAGGAGTAACATGATGAGATTCACATGATATTCAAGTACTAGATACTCAAGTTGTCCATAACCGGGGACACGGCTAATCATGATTAGTTTGTACACTCTGTAGAGGTTTGCGCACTTTTCCCCACAAGACTCGATCGCCTCCGTTTGGTTTCTCGCACTGCAGGGTGTTTGAGAAGACGGATGACCGAGACACAGTCTTTCAGAAGCGCTAGCACCTTACATGTGGGTAGACCGGTACACCTACTTTCCCCTACATCTGCTAGTCTACCCGTAAGAGTTCGCACGACTTAGTCAACTATGCTAGAGCCCATAATGGCTTGTGGCTGCATACGGAAGTTTCTAGCATGAAAGATCTTATGATCCCTTTGAGCCTGGGTGGCGGTCCGAAATAAAAACAGGCAAGTCCTGATAGACATCAGGTGCCTCAATCCACCCAGATGTGTGTTTAAGTTGCCACCTTAGATAAACCATTAAAATTATCAACTCACATCTGTCATGGATATCACTCACCCAATCCACGTCTACTAGCATAGCATGGCATAAATAGCAAGCGTAGAAGTAACTCCCAAAGGTTTCATAATAATACAGGTAATAGGTACTACCTCATCTACTTCCCATCCCTCAATTTAATTAGATCCTAATCATGCAATGTGAGAGGATTGATCTAATGCAATAAAACATGGGTTGTAGAAAAGGTACGATCAAAGTGTTACTTGCTTTGCTGATGATCCGCGAGACCTAGGGTTTCGAAGTAACAGGCGGCGCAATCCGGGTGATCTATCGCAGACAAACAACAAGCATACAATAAGTACTCATCTAATGCATAGGTAAAACTCGAACAAGAGAACGAACCAGAAAGTTCAACTTAAGAACTCCGGTTGTGAACAAAGAAACGGAAAACAAACGGCGGAAGAAAACAACTCGGTTCTAGCAAGTTAAATCTAGGTCAAATTTTACTGTAGCATAAGCTTGTTTAAGTTGATTAGACGGAACGGCGGTTTCGAAACGAAATTCCAGGCGCTTGAATCACCTGATTCCGATAAACGAGCGAGAAGAAAGACTGGAACGAAGATCGGATCTGAGATCATGATCGCGGAATAAATCCGACGAAAAGAAAAGAGACGAACGGTTAAACAAACGAACGTCGTTAACCGGGAAAGAATCGGTGATCACGTTCGTTGAGACGAACGGTCCGAAAGAAGAACGAAAACCGATCTAGGGTTTTCGGAAAAGAAACCGAAAAAGAAACGGAAAACCGATCTAGGGTTTCGGAAGAAAACCGAAACAAAAATCGGAAGAAAAAGAAAACAATCGGAGAGAAAACGGAACGGTTATTTTTAGGAAAAATCGGACTGGGGAAGAAAAAGAGAGGCGCGGCTACCTCGGGAGGCGGGCTCCGGGCGGCGGCTAAGGGCGGCGGCGGCGGCTTAGGCGCGGGGCGGCGCGGCTATGGCGGCGGCGGCGCGGCTAAGGCGGCGGCTTGGGGCTGCACGCTGCTGCTTGCTGCGGCTTAGGAGGAGAGGGGCCTGGGGTTTTGATGTGAGGAGAGGGGGGTGTTGGTATTTATATAGGTGAGGGGAGAGGAGACTTGGGGTAGGGGGCAAGCAAAAGAAAAAGAAACAAGGAAAGAAGGGGGGCTAACCGGCCTAGAGTCCCGCTGGGACTCGGCCTAGAGCGAGAGGCGGCGGCTGCCTGCGCCTAGCGCCTGGCGCGCGCGCGGCTGGGGCTGGGGCCTGGCCGGCCGGCCTACTGGCTGGGCCTTGACCCAAGGCGCTGCGAAGATTTTTTTAACGGTTCCGCGCAGAAAAACAAAAAGAAAACTAACTAAACAAACTCCGAAAAACCTAAAGTAAATTTTCCCCGACTCGTGACAACGAGTCGAACAAAATGAACTTTACTCCGGGCCTAAAATGCAATTTTCGAAAACGCGCATTTTTCCCTATCCAAAGAAAACAAACAAACTCCGGCAAACAAAATTTGATCTATGTATTAAATCTTCATTTTTCCTCAATTTTGGGAAAGTCATATTATTCCCTCTCTTATATTTTTGATATCGGAAAAATTATTGAAGATGAAATAAATAAATCAAATGATCCTCTTTTCAAATTCGAGAAAACTCTCAAATATGAAAATAATGAAATCTCCAACTCTCTCCGAAGGTCCTTGAGTTGCGTGAAATTTCTAGGATCAACCAAAATGCAAGAAAAATATGTTATGCATGATGATCTAGTGTTTAACATTCCAAATTGCAAATTTGGGATGTTACAAACCTACCCCCCTTAAGATGAATCTCGCCCTCGAGATTCGGGTTGGCTAGAAAATAGGTGAGGATGGTCCTTGAGCAAATCTTCTTCTCTCTCCCAGGTGGCTTCATCCTCTGAGTGGTGGTTCCACTGAACTTTACAAAACTTGATAACCTTGCTGCGAGTAACTCTGCTGGCATAATCGAGAATCTTGACTGGCTTCTCCTCATACATTAAATCGTCCTTCAACTGAATCGCTTCGAGTGGCACGGTATCTCTTAGAGGTACCTCCTCCATCTCGGCATGGCATTTCTTCAGCTGAGAAACATGGAATACATCATGAACTCCTGACAGCTCCTCTGGTAATTCCAACCTATAAGCGACTTCTCCCATACGTTGCAAGATCTTGCACGGTCCAACGAAACGCGGTAATAACTTTCCCTTAACTCCAAAGCGCTTAACTCCTCGAAGTGGGGATACTCGGAGATAAACTCTGTCTCCAGTTTCGTAGACTGTCTCCTTGCATTTAGAATCTGCGTAGCTCTTCTGCCTGGACTGGGCTACCTTGAGCCTATCTCGAATCAACTTAACTTTCCGTTCAGACTCCTTAATCAAATCCGGTCCAAAGAATTGACGATCTCCAACTTCGTTCCATGACAATGGTGTCCTGCACCTCCTTCCATATAAAGCTTCGAAAGGTGCCATCTTCAAACTGGTTTGGTAACTGTTGTTATAAGAAAACTCCGCATACGACAAGTTATTGTCCCAACTAGATCCATAATCGAGTGCACAAGCTCTCAGCATATCTTCCAAAATCTGATTGACTCTCTCGGTCTGTCCATCCGTCTGCGGATGAAAAGCTGTGCTGAACTCTAGTCTGGTTCCTAAAGTTTCATGCAACTGATTCCAAAACTTTGAGGTAAATTAGGTTCCTCTATCTGATACGATACTCCTCAGAACTCCATGCAAACAAATGATCCTAGTCATGTATATCTTTGCCAACTTAGCACTGGTGTAAGTGGTCTTAACTGGGATAAAATGTGCTACCTTCGTCAAACGATCAACTACTACCCATATCGAGTCATAGCCTGCTTTTGTCCTGGGTAGTCCTGTGATAAAATCCATGCCTATCTTATCCCACTTCCACTCGGGTATCGGCAATGGTTGTAACAACCCTGCTGGCTTCTGATGCTCTGCCTTTACTCTCTGACATACGTCACAAACTGCTACATATGCTGCAATATCCTTCTTCATTCCGGTCCACCAGAATGTTTCCTTTAAATCCAAATACATCTTGGTATTCCCTGGGTGAATCGAATACGGTGAATCATGTGCCTCTTGCAAAATCAACTTCCTGATCTCCGGGTCATTGGGCACATAAACACGGTCCTCAAACCATAAGGTATCGTGCTCATCCTCACGAAATCCCTTTGCTTTTCCTTCGCTCAATTTCTCTTTTATAGAAGCAATCTCCTTGTCAGATTTCTGAGCTTCTCTGATTTTATCCATCAATGTTGACTGAATCTCCAATGCTGCTACATAGCCTCTCAGAACTATTTCCAAACATAGCTCACGAAGGTTTTCTGCTAACTCCTTTGGTATTTTCCCCGTCATTAGAGTATTGACATGGCTCTTACGGCTCAATGCGTCAGCTACTACATTAGCTTTTCCGGGATGGTAATGCAATCTCATGTCATAATCCTTGATGAGCTCCAACCATCTCCTTTGTCGGAGGTTCAACTCCTTCTGAGTGAAAATGTACTTCAAACTCTTGTGATCCGTGTACACCTCACAATGATTTCCAATGAGGAAATGCCTCCACGTTTTCAATGCATGTACTACGGCTGCTAACTCCAAATCATGCGTGGCATAATTCAACTCATGAGGCTTCAGTTGCCGTGAAGCATACGAAACAACTCTCCCTTCCTGCATAAGCACTGCTCCAAGTCCTCGACGTGAAGCGTCGCAATACACCTCATAATCCTTGGTATGATCTGGCAAAATCAATACTGGTGAGGTGACCAAACATTTCTTTAACTCCTGGAAACTAGCCTCGCACTCCTCAGTCTATTTGAACTTAGTATCCTTCTTCAACAACTCCGTCATAGGCTTCGCAATCTTTGAGAAATTCTCAATAAACCTTCGGTAGTATCCTGCGAGTCCAAGAAAACTCTGGATCTCTCCAACTGTTGTTGGTGCTTCCCATTCGGTTACGGTCTCAACCTTTGTGGGGTCAACTGCTATACCCTCTCTGGATATAACGTGTCCGAGGAATCCAACTTCCTTTAACCAAAACTCGCATTTGCTGAATTTGGCATATAACTGATGTTCCCTTAGTTTCTCCAAAACCAAACGCAAATGTTCCTTATGCTCCTCTTCATTCTTTGAATAAACCAGGATGTCATCAATGAACACTACGACGAACTTATCCAAAAACTCCATAAACACTTTGTTCATCAGGTTCATAAAATAGGCAGGTGCGTTGGTCAATCCAAATGACATAACGGTATACTCATACAGTCCATATCTTGTGGTGAATGTTGTCTTAGGTATGTCCTGCTCTCGAATCTTCAATTGATGGTACCCTGATCGCAAATCGATCTTGGAAAACACTTTAGCTCCTTGCAACCGATCAAACAGATCGTTGATCATTGGCAGTGGGTACTTGTTCTTGATGGTTACTTCATTCAATCCCCGATAATCTACAACCATCCTTAATGATCCATCCTTCTTTTCCACTAGAAGTACGGGTGATCCCCAAGGCGAAGAACTTGGGCGAGTGTAACCTTTATCCAATAACTCCTTAATCTGATTCTTAATTTCCACCAAATCCTTTGCTGGCATTCGGTACGGTCGCTTCGATATTGGGCCTGTACCTGGCAATAACTCAATCAAAAACTCAATGTCTCCATCCGATGGCATGCCTGGTAATTCCTCAGGAAATACATCAGGAAAATCCTTCACCACTGGTACTTCCTCTTGCACAACTCATGTTAAGCAGTTCACTTGTGTCCTGTTTGGCACATGCCGGGATACATACTTGATCCTTCTTCCTTCTGGTGTGGTAAGCAAAATTGTCTTACTAGCACAATTGATGTTTCCTCCATACATCAACAGCCAATCCATACCAAGAATCACATCCAGACCTTGGGATTCCAGAATAATTAAATCTGTTGGGAAAACATGCCTTCCTATACTTAATGGTACTTGGAAACATCCTTGTTTGGCCATGTACTCTGCTCCTAGCGAGCTTACTAGCATAGGTGTTTTAAGAATCCTAGTGGCAGGCTATACTTTTCCACAAATCCCCTTGATATGTATGAATGCGATGCACCGGTATCGAAAAGAACGAATGTGGTAAATGACTTAACCAAAAACTTACCGATTACTGCATCGGGCTGATCTTCAACCTCCTCCACATTAACGTGGTTCACCTGTCCCCTATTGAAAGGGTTCGGCTTCTTCCCAGAGCTTCCATTGCCATTTCTATTCTGGCCTTCGGGACATTCATTGGCATAATGTCCGGTCTTGGAACACTTGAAACAGGTGACTTGACTCAGATCTCTCTTGGTTGGGGTCGATGGGGTGGTCCAGTTCTGGCAGTTGCTTCCTCCATTCCCATTACCATTCTTGTGGCCATTATGGTTGTGCGAACTACCTCCTCCATGGGTATGCTGAAACTGAAATCCCGGTTTAGGGGGAAAACGGGGCTTCTGCTGGGCTCCAGAGTTATACTTCCCCTGTCCATACTTCCTCTTACGGTTTTCAATCTGCTGTTTCTTTCCTTCAATCATGATGGCACGATCTACCAACTCCTGGTAGTTGTTGAAACTTGCTACCATCAATTTCATGCTTAGTTCATCATTCAGCCCTTCCAGAAACTTCTCCTGCTTAGTTGCATCCGTAGCAACGTCATCCGGGGCATAACGTGCTAACTTGCTGAAATCGTCAACGTACTGGCCAACTGTCCTTCCTCCTTGGCGTAAGTTGCAAAACTCACGCTTCTTCATGGCCATAGCTCCTGCTGAAACATGGGCAGTGCGGAAAGCTTGCTGAAATTGATCCCATGTGACAGTGTCAACTGGGTAAGTGGCTGTGAAATTCTCCTACCATGCTGCCGCGGGTCCGTCAAGCTGGTGAGCGGCAAACTTTACTTTCTCAGCATCTGTGCATCCTGCAGTGGTCAACTTCCTTCCTATCTTGCGGAGCCAATCGTCTGCTACTATTGGCTCGGTGCTACTAGAAAACACCGGCGGATTCAGCCTAAGGAAATGGGCTAAGTGGTCAACAGGTTGTGGTGGTGGTGGTGGTGGGTTGTTGTTGTTGTTGTTCTGCTGGTTCTGGACTAACATCTGCATCAATTGATTCTGCTGCTGGATCAACTGAGTGAGCTCCGGTGGGAATCCATTGTCACGTCTCGGAGGCATCTGAGGGTTTAGAAAAGACGAGAATTAAGAATAGAGTGAGGTCTAAAGGGAAAACACTACCCCAATGCACATGAGCAAATGCACACAAAATCACTTCATTCAATCAAACAAGGGCTTACAATCGGTCTAAAACTATCGCAAAAGTGCTCGACTATAATGTTTACAGGGGGGAATGCTACTACTATCTGGTGGTCATCTAGAAATTTGAACCGGTGGAAGACTCCATGATATCTGCTCCGGCTTCGTCTTCAAAGTCGGGTTCACTTGGATCCGTATCGGTGTCGTCGATGATGATGTAGTTGTCCGGACATGCGACGTACTCGTCTTCCTCTTTGGATGCTAACTTCCTCTTGAGTTCTTCAATCTCCTGCTTAAGATCGCCATTGTGTCTTGCTAGAGCTACGATCTCGTCCATGTAGTCCTTGCGTGTAGACTTCAGTTCTCCTTCTAGCTCGATGATCCTTGCCTTTGCATTCTTCAACTCTATCATATCATTGCACATCTGGTTCTCGTGGCGTCGAATGTGCTGGTTTAACTCCTGGATGAAAGATGCAATGGATCTATCCTTCTTGGTGCTGACTAACTCCCATTGTTCATCTCGGCGTCCGCAAATCTGGTAGATAGTGTCCTTGAGGTCTTCTTGATAAACTTCTCCAATGCGTCCTATGGTGATATGAGCTGCCATGCTCTTTCCCAGACTCCAGGTTGGTGCATTGAAAACACTATCTATAGGCTTCGTGATTGGCACGAATGTCCTTCCCGGAACGTGAGCTTGAATCTTCCAGCACTTCTCTTCAGGCAAAGTGGCGTTGAAGGTTCCCGTGAAGCTTGGTAGTCCAATGTTCAGGTACTTGGTGACTTCCTTCAGGTGAAATCCAAAAGGTGTGCCTTCATCCGGTTGAGCGTACTTAATCTTCGCACTCGTCATCCTAAAAGAGTAGAAAAGATGAGGAGTTAGAAAATGAGAAGAGAATGGTGTTCTATGGCTGTAACTTAGTGGTCGTGTCCTACAGTCAGCGTGTGCTCTGATACCATCTCTGTAGCGACCCGACCCGAATGGATCAAGTGCTCTGTGCTCAGGTGTCATCCCTGGATCAATAATGCTGACACCACACAGTACATCAAAGGATTTATAGCAGAGTGGCAATCACACACTTATTACATCGTTGTCTCAAAGAGAACTTATTACAATAAAAATGGCTTAAGGCCATCTAATAACGATAACAGCGGAAGACTCGGAAGATAAATGGGTCCATCAACTCCAATGGCATCACTGAGTATAGAACCACGACCTAAAAAGCACCTTACTCGTCGTCTGAAAAGTATGCAACATGAGAAGTTGCAGCCCGAAAACGGGTCAGCACATGGAATATGCTGGCAATGTAACACATAGAGAGTAATGGAATGAAACAGCTATACTATATGCATATATGGCTGGTGGAAAGCTCTATGGTTACAGTTTTGCGTAAAGCCAATTTTTCCCTACTGCAAAGGAATAAATTTATTTAACTATCATGGTAGTTGTTAAACATCGAGAATGGTTGACAGCATTCCGATCCCAATTAAGTGAACAATTAAAACCCAACAACATTAATTAGGAGTAACATGATGAGATTCACATGATATTCAAGTACTAGATACTCAAGTTGTCCATAACCGGGGACACGGCTAATCATGATTAGTTTGTACACTCTGCAGAGGTTTGCGCACTTTTCCCCACAAGACTCAATCGCCTCCGTTTGGTTTCTCACACTGCAGGGTGTTTGAGAAGACGGATGACCGAGACACAGTCTTTCAGAAGCGCTAGCACCTTACATGTGGGTAGACCGGTACACCTACTTTCCCCTACATCTGCTAGTCTACCCGTAAGAGTTCGCACGACTTAGTCAACTATGCGAGTGCCCATAATTGCTTGTGGCTGCACACGGAAGTTTCTAGCATGAAAGATCTTATGATCCCTTTGAGCCTGGGTGGCGGTCCGAAATAAAAACAGGCAAGTCTTGATAGACATCAGGTGCCTCAATCCACCCAGATGTGATTTTAAGTTGCCACCTTAGATAAACCATTAAAATTATCAACTCACATCTGTCATGGATATCACTCACCCAATCCACGTCTACTAGCATAGCATGGCATACATAGCAAGCGTAGAAGTAACTCCCAAAGGTTTCATAATAATACAGGTAATAGGTACTACCTCATCTACTTCCCATCCCTCAATTTAATTAGATCTTAATCATGCAATGTGAGAGGATTGATCTAATGCAATAAAACATGGGTTGTAGAAAAGGTATGATCAAAGTGTTACTTGCCTTGCTGATGATCCGCGAGACCTAGGGTTTCGAAGTAACAGGCGGCGCAATCCGGGTGATCTATCGCAGACAAACAACAAGCATACAATAAGTACTCATCTAATGCACATGTAAAACTCGAACAAGAGAACGAACCAGAAAGTTCAACTTAAGAAGTCCGGTTGCGAACAAAGAAACGGAAAACAAACGGCGGAAGAAAACAACTCGGTTCTAGCAAGTTAAATCTAGGTCAAATTTTACTGTACCAAAAGCTTGTTTAAGTTGATTAGACGGAACGGCGGTTTCGAAACGAAATTCCAGGCGCTTGAATCACCTGATTCCGATAAACGAGCGAGAAGAAAGACTGGAACGAAGATCGGATCTGAGATCACGATCACGGAATAAATCCGACGAAAAGAAAAGAGACGAACGGTTAAACGAACGGACGTCGTTAACCGGGAAAGAATCGGTGATCACGTTCGTTGAGACGAACGGTCCGAAAGAAGAACGAAAACCGATCTAGGGTTTTCGGAAAAGAAACCGAAAAAGAAACGGAAAACCAATCTAGGGTTTCGGAAGAAAACCGAAACAAAAATCAGAAGAAAAAGAAAAGAATCGGAGAGAAAATGGAGCGGTTATTTTTAGGAAAAACCGGACCGGGGAAGAAAAAGAGAGACGCGGCTACCTCGGGAGGCGGGCTCCGGGCAGCGGCGGCTAAGGGCGGCGCCGGCGGCTTAGGCGCGGGGCGGCGCGGCTATGGCGGCGGCGGCGCGGCTGAGGCGGCGGCTTGGGGCTGCGCGCTGCTGCTTGCTGCGGCTTAGGAGGAGAGGGGCTTGGGGTTTTGATGTGAGGAGAGGGGGGTGTGTTGGTATTTATATAGGTGAGGGGAGAGGAGACTTGGGGTAGGGGGCAAGCAAAAGAAAAAGAAACACGGAAAGAGGGGGGGCTGACCGGCCTAGAGTCCCGCTAGGACTCGGCCTAGAGCGAGAGGCGGCGGCTGCCTGCGCATGGCGCCTGGCGCGTGCGCGGCTGGGGCTGGGGCCTGGCCGGCCGGCCTGCTGGCTGGGCCTTGGCCCAAGGCGCTGCGAAGATTTTTTTAACGGTTCCCCGCAGAAAAACAAAAAGAAAACTAACTAAACGAACTCCGAAAAACCTAAAGTAAATTTTCCCCGACTCCTGACAACAAGTCAAACAAAATGAACTTTACTCCGGGCCTAAAATGCAATTTTCGAAAACGCGCATTTTCCCTATCCAAAGAAAACAAACAAACTCCGGCAAACAAAATTTGATCTATGTATTAAATCTTCATTTTTCCTCAATTTTGGGAAAGTCATATTATTCCCTCTCTTATATTTTTGATATCGGAAAAATTATTGAAGATGAAATAAATAAATCAAATGATCCTCTTTTCAAATTCGAGAAAACTCTCAAATATGAAAATAACGAAATCTCCAACTCTCTCCGAAGGTCCTTGAGTTGCGTGAAATTTCTAGGATCAACCAAAATGCAAGAAAAATATGTTATGCATGATGATCTAGTGTTTAACATTCCAAATTGCAAATTTGGGATGTTACAAACCTACCCCCCTTAAGATGAATCTCGCCCTCGAGATTCGGGTTGGCTAGAAAATAGGTGAGGGTGGTCCTTGAGGAAATCTTCTTCTCTCTCCCAGGTGGCTTCATCCTCTGAGTGGTGGTTCCACTGAACTTTACAAAACTTGATAACCTTGCTGCGAGTAACTCTGCTGGCATAATCGAGAATCTTGACTGGCTTCTCCTCATACGTTAAGTCGTCCTTCAACTGAATCGCTTCGAGTGGCACGGTATCTCTTAGCGGTACCTCCGCCATCTCGGCATGGCATTTCTTCAGCTGAGAAACATGGAATACATCATGAACTCCTGACAGCTCCTCTGGTAATTCCAACCTATAAGCGACTTCTCCCATACGTTGCAAGATCTTGTACGGTCCAACGAAACGCGGTGCTAACTTTCCCTTAACTCCAAAGCGCTTAACTCCTCAAAGTGGGGATACTCGGAGATAAACTCTGTCTCCAGTTTTGTAGATCCTCTCCTTGCGTTTAGAATCTGCGTAGCTCTTCTGCGTGGATTGGGCTACCTTGAGCCTATCTCGAATCAACTTAACTTTCCGTTCAGACTCCTTAATCAAATCCGGTCCAAAGAATTGATGATCTCCAACTTCGTCCCATGACAACGGTGTCCTGCACCTCCTTCCGTATAAAGCTTCGAAAGGTGCCATCTTCAAACTAGTTTGGTAACTGTTGTTATAAGAAAACTCCGCATATGGCAAGTTATCGTCCCAACTAGATCCATAATCGAGTGCACAAGCTCTCAGCATATCTTCCAAAATCTGATTGACTCTCTCGGCCTGTCCATCCGTCTGCGGATGAAAAGCTGTGCTGAACTCTAGTCTGGTTCCTAAAGTTTCATGCAACTGATTCCAAAACTTTGAGGTAAATTGGGTTCCTCTATCTGATACGATACTCCTCGGAACTCCATGCAAACAAATGATCCTAGTCATGTATATCTTTGCCAACTTAGCACTAGTGTAAGTGGTCTTAACTGGGATAAAATGTGCTACCTTCGTCAAACGATCAACTACTACCCATATCGAGTCATAGCCTGCTTTTGTCCTGGGTAATCCTGTGATAAAATCCATGCCTATCTTATCCCACTTCCACTCGGGTATTGGCAATGGTTGTAACAACCCTGCTGGCTTCTGATGCTCTGCCTTTACTCTCTGACATACGTCACAAACTGCTACATATGCTGCAATATCCTTCTTCATTCCGGTCCACCAGAATGTTTCCTTTAAATCCAAATACATCTTGGTATTCCCTGGGTGAATCGAATACGGTGAATCATGTGCCTCTTGCAAAATCAACTTCCTGATCTCCGGGTCATTGGGCACATAAACACGGTCCTCAAACCATAAGGTATCGTGCTCATCCTCACGAAATCCCTTTGCTTTTCCTTCGCTCAATTTCTCTTTTATAGAAGCAATCTCCTTGTCAGATTTCTGAGCTTCTCTGATTTTATCCATCAATGTTGACTGAATCTCCAATGCTGCTACATAGCCTCTCAGAACTATTTCCAAACATAGCTCACGAAGGTTTTCTGCTAACTCCTTTGGTATTTTCCCCGTCATTAGAGTATTGACATGGCTCTTACGGCTCAATGCGTCAGCTAATACATTAGCTTTTCCGGGATGGTAATGCAATCTCATGTCATAATCCTTGATGAGCTCCAACCATCTCCTTTGTCGGAGGTTCAACTCCTTCTGAGTGAAAATGTACTTCAAACTCTTGTGATCCGTGTAAACCTCACAATGATTTCCAATGAGGAAATGTCTCCACGTTTTCAATGCATGTACTAAGGCTGCTAACTCCAAATCATGCGTGGCATAATTCAACTCATGAGGCTTCAGTTGCCGTGAAGCATAAGAAACAACTCTCCCTTCCTGCATAAGCACTGCTCCAAGTCCTCGACGTGGAGCATCGCAATACACCTCATAATCCTTGGTCTGATCTGGCAAAATCAATACTGGTGAGGTGACCAAACGTTTCTTCAACTCCTGGAAACTAGCCTCGCACTCCTCAGTCCATTTGAACTTAGTATCCTTCTTCAACAACTCCGTCATAGGCTTCGCAATCTTTGAGAAATTCTCAATAAACCTCCGGTAGTATCCTGCGAGTCCAAGAAAACTCCGGATCTCTCCAACTGTTGTTGGTGCTTCCCATTCGGTTACGGTCTCAACCTTTGTGGGGTCAACTGCTATACCCTCTCTGGATATAACGTGTCCGAGGAATCCAACTTCCTTTAACCAAAACTCGCATTTGCTGAATTTGGCATATAACTGATGTTCCCTTAGTTTCTCCAAAACCAAACGCAAATGTTCCTTATGCTCCTCCTCATTCTTTGAATAAACCAGGATGTCATCAATGAACACTACGACGAACTTATCCGAAAACTCCATAAACACTTTGTTCATCAAGTTCATAAAATAGGCAGGTGCGTTGGTCAATCCAAATGACATAACGGTATACTCATACAGTCCATATCTTGCGGTGAATGCTGTCTTAGGTATGTCCTGCTCTCGAATCTTCAATTGATGGTACCCTGATCGCAAATCGATCTTGGAAAACACTTTAGCTCCTTGCAACCGATCAAACAGATCGTTGATCATTGGCAGTGGGTACTTGTTCTTGATGGTTACTTCATTCAATCCCCGATAATCTACAACCATCCTTAATAATCCATCCTTCTTTTCCACTAGAAGTACGGGTGATCCCCAAGGCGAAGAACTTGGGCGAATGTAACCTTTATCCAATAACTCCTTAATCTGATTCTTAATTTCCACCAAATCCTTTGTTGGCATTCGGTACGGTCGCTTTGATATTGGGCATGTACCTGGCAATAACTCAATCAAAAACTCAATGTCTCTATCCGATGGCATGCTTGGTAATTCCTCAGGAAATACATCAGGAAAATCCTTCACCACTGGTACTTCCTCTTGCACAACTCCTGTTAAGCAGTTCACTTGTGTCCTGTTTGGCACATGCCGGGATACATACTTGATCCTTCTTCCTTATGGTGTGGTAAGCAAAATTGTCTTACTAGCACAATTGATGTTTCCTCCATACATCGACAGCCAATCCATACCAAGAATCACATCCAGACCTTGGGATTCCAGAATAATTAAATCTGTTGGGAAAACATGCCTTCCTATACTTAATGGTACTCTGAAACATCCTTGTTTGGCCATGTACTCTGCTCCTGGCGAGCTTACTAGCATAGGTGTTTTAAGAATCCTAGTGGCAGGCTATACTTTTCCACAAATCCCCTTGATATGTATGAATGCGATGCACCAGTATCGAAAAGAACGAGTGCGGTAAATGACTTAACCAAAAACTTACCGATTACTGCATCGGGCTGATCTTCAACCTCCTCCACATTAACGTGGTTCACCTGTCCCCTATTGAAAGGGTTCGGCTTCTTCCCAGAGCTTCCATTGCCATTTCCATTCTGGCCTTCGGGACATTCATTGGCATAATGTCCGGTCTTGGAACACTTGAAACAGGTGACTTGACTCAGATCTCTCTTGGTTGGGGTCGATGGGGTGGTCCAGTTCTGGCCGTTGCTTCCTCCATTCCCATTACCATTCTTGTGGCCATTATGGTTGTGCGAACTACCAACTCCATGGGTATGCTGAAACTGAAATCCCGGTTTAGGGGCAAAACGGGGCTTCTGCTGGGCTCCAGAGTTATACTTCCCCTGTCCATACTTCCTCTTACGGTTTTCAATCTGCTGTTTCTTTCCTTCAATCATGATGGCACGATCTACCAACTCCTGGTAGTTGTTGAAACTTGCTACCATCAATTTCATGCTTAGTTCATCATTCAGCCCTTCCAGAAACTTCTCCTGCTTAGCTGCATCCGTAGCAACGTCATCCGGGGCATAACGTGCTAACTTGCTGAAATCGTCAACGTACTGGCCAACTGTCCTTCCTCCTTGGCGTAAGTTGCGAAACTCACGCTTCTTCATGGCCATAGCTCCTGCTGAAACATGGGCAGTGCGGAAAGCTTGCTGAAACTGATCCCATGTGACAGTGTCAACTGGGTAAGTGGCTGTGAAATTCTCCCACCATGCTACCGCGGGTCCGTCAAGCTGGTGAGCGGCAAACTTCACTTTCTCACCATCTGTGCATCCTGCAGTGGTCAACTCCCTTCCTATCTTGCGGAGCCAATCGTCTGCTACTATTGGCTCGGTGCTACTATAAAACACCGGCGGATTCAGCCTAAGGAAACGGGCTAAGTGGTCAACAGGTATGGTGGTGGTGGTGGTGGGTTGTTGTTGTTGTTCTGCTGGTTCTGGACTAACATCTGCATCAATTGATTCTGCTGCTGGATCAACTGAGTGAGCTCCGGTGGGAATCCATTGTCACGTCTCGGAGGCATCTGAGGGTTTAGAAAAGACAAGAACTAAGAATAGAGTGAGGTCTAAAGGGAAAACACTACCCCAATGCACATGAGCAAATGCACACAAAATCACTTCATTCAATCAAACAAGGGCTTACAATCGGTCTAAAACTATCGCAAAAGTGCTCGACTATAATGTTTACAGGGGGGAATGCTACTACTATCTGGTGGTCATCTAGAAATTTGAACCGGTGGAAGACTCCATGATATTTGCTCCGGCTTCGTCTTCAAAGTCGGGTTCACTTGGATCCGAATCGGTGTCGTCGATGATGATGTAGTTGTCCGGACATGCGACGTACTCGTCTTCCTCTTTGGATGCTAACTTCCTCTTGAGTTCTTCAATCTCCTGCTTAAGATCGCCATTGTGTCTTGCTAGAGCTACGATCTCGTCCATGTAGTCCTTGCATGTAGACTTCAGTTCTCCTTCTAGCTCGATGATCCTTGCCTTTGCATTCTTCAACTCTATCATATCATTGCACATCTGGTTCTCGTGGCGTCGAATGTGCTGGTTTAACTCCTGGATGAAAGATGCAATGGATCTATCCTTCTTGGTGATGACTAACTCCCATTGTTCATCTCGGCGTCCGCAAATCTGGTAGATAGTGTCCTTGAGGTCTTCTTGATAAACTTCTCCAATGCGTCCTATGGTGATATGAGCTGCCATGCTCTTTCCCAGACTCCAGGTTGGTGCATTGAAAACACTATCTATAGGCTTCATGATTGGCGCGAATGTCCTTCCCAGAACGTGAGCTTGAATCTTCCAGCACTTCTCTTCAGGCAAAGTGGCGTTGAAGGTTCCCGTGAAGCTTGGTAGTCCAATGTTCAGGTACTTGGTGACTTCCTTCAGGTGAAATCCAAAAGGTGTGCCTTCATCCGGTTGAGCGTACTTAATCTTCGCATTCGTCATCCTAAAAGAGTAGAAAAGATGAGGAGTTAGAAAATGAGAAGAGAATGGTGTTCTATGGCTGTAACTTAGTGGTCGTGTCCTACAGTCAGCGTGTGCTCTGATACCATCTCTGTAGCGACCCGACCCGAATGGATCAAGTGCTCTGTGCTCAGGTGTCATCCCTGGATCAGTAATGCTGACACCACACAGTACATCGAAGGATTTATAGCAGAGTGGCAATCACACACTTATTACATCGTTGTCTCAAAGAGAACTTATTACAATAAATATGGCTTAAGGCCATCTAATAACGATAACAGCGGAAGACTCGGAAGATAAATGGGTCCATCAACTCCAATGGCATCACTGAGTATAGAACCACGACCTAAAAAGCACCTTACTCGTCGTCTGAAAAATCTGCAACATGAGAAGTTGCAGCCCGAAAACGGGTCAGCACATGGAATATGCTAGCAATGTAACACATAGAGAGTAATGGAATGAAACAGCTATACTATATGCATATATGGCTGGTGGAAAGCTCTATGGTTACAGTTTTGCGTAAAGCCAATTTTTCCCTACTGCAAAGGAATAAATTTATTTAACTATCATGGTAGTTGTTAAACATCGAGAATGGTTGACAGCATTCCGATCCCAATTAAGTGAACAATTAAAACCCAACAACATTAATTAGGAGTAACATGATGAGATTCACATGATATTCAAGTACTAGATACTCAAGTTGTCCATAACCGGGGACACGGCTAATCATGATTAGTTTGTACACTCTGCAGAGGTTTGCGCACTTTTCCCCACAAGACTCGATCGCCTCCGTTTGGTTTCTCGCACTGCAGGGTGTTTGAGAAGACGGATGACCGAGACACAGTCTTTCAGAAGCGCTAGCACCTTACATGTGGGTAGACCGGTACACCTACTTTCCCCTACATTTGCTAGTCTACCCGTAAGAATTCGCACGACTTAGTCAACTATGCCAGAGCCCATAATTGCTTGTGGCTGCACACGGAAGTTTCTAGCATGAAAGATCTTATGATCCCTTTGAGCCTGGGTGGCGGTCCGAAATAAAAACAGGCAAGTCCTGATAGACATCAGGTGCCTCAATCCACCCAGATGTGTGTTTAAGTTGCCACCTTAGATAAACCATTAAAATTATCAACTCACATCTGTCATGGATATCACTCACCCAATCCACGTCTACTAGCATAGCATGGCATAAATAGCAAGCATAGAAGTAACTCCCAAAGGTTTCATAATAATACAGGTAATAGGTACTACCTCATCTATTTCCCATCCCTCAATTTAATTAGATCCTAATCATGCAATGTGAGAGGATTGATCTAATGCAATAAAACATGGGTTGTAGAAAAGGTATGATCAAAGTGTTACTTGCCTTGCTGATGATCCGCGAGACCTAAGGTTTCGAAGTAACAGGCGGCGCAATCCGGGTGATCTATCGCAGACAAACAACAAGCATACAATAAGTACTCATCTAATGCACAGGTAAAACTCGAACAAGAGAACGAACCAGAAAGTTCAACTTAAGAACTCCGGTTGCGAACAAAGAAACGGAAAACAAACGGCGGAAGAAAACAACTCGGTTCTAGCAAGTTAAATCTAGGTCAAATTTTACTGTAGCAAAAGCTTGTTTAAGTTGATTAGACGGAACGGCGGTTTTGAAACGAAATTCCAGGCTCTTGAATCACCTGATTCCGATAAACGAGCGAGAAGAAAGACTGGAACGAAGATCGGATCTGAGATCACGATCGCGGAATAAATCCGACGAAAAGAAAAGAGACGAACGGTTAAACGAACGGAGGTCGTTAACAGGGAAAGAATCGGTGATCATGTTCGTTGAGACGAACGGTCCGAAAGAAGAACGAAAACCAATCTAGGGTTTTCGAAAAAGAAACGGAAAACCGATCTAGGGTTTCGGAAGAAAACCGAAACAAAAATCGGAAGAAAAAGAAAAGAATCGGAGAGAAAACGGAACGGTTATTTTTAGGAAAAACCGGACCGGGGAAGAAAAAGAGAGGCGCGGCTACCTCGGGAGGCGGGCTCCGGGCGGCGGCGGCTAAGGGCGGCGGTGGCGGCTTAGGCGCGGGGCGGCGCGGCTATGGCGGCGGCGGCGCGGCTAAGGCGGCGGCTTGGGGCTGCGCGCTGCTGCTTGATGCGGCTTAGGAGGAGAGGGGCTTGTGGTTTTGATGTGAGGAGAGGGGGGTGTTGGTATTTATATAGGTGAGGGGAGAGGAGACTTGGGGTAGGGGGCAAGCAAAAGAAAAAGAAACAAGGAAAGAGGAGGGGGGCTAACCGGCCTAGAGTCCCGCTGGGACTCGGCCTAGAGCGAGAGGCGGCGGCTGCCT
Organism: Triticum dicoccoides; assembly: GCF_002162155.2. NCBI lineage: Eukaryota > Viridiplantae > Streptophyta > Magnoliopsida > Poales > Poaceae > Triticum > Triticum dicoccoides. Next base: position 151,729,677 of record NC_041382.1, on the reverse strand, counting down.
GGGCCTAGCGCCTGGCGCGCGCGTGGCTGGGGCTGGGGCCTGGCCGGCCGGCCTGCTGGCTGGGCCTTGGCCCAAGGCGCTGCGAAGATTTTTTTTAACGGTTCCGCGCAGAAATACAAAAAGAAAACTAACTAAACGAACTCCGAAAAACCTAAAGTAAATTTTCCCCGACTCCTGACAATGAGTCGAACAAAATGAACTTTACTCCGGGCCTAAAATGCAATTTTCGAAAACGTGCATTTTTCCCTATCCAAAGAAAACAAACAAACTCCGACAAACAAAAATTGTTCTATGTATTGAATCTTCATTTTTCCTCAATTTTGGGAAAGTCATATTATTCCCTCTCTTATATTTTTATATCGGAAAAATTATTGAAGATGAAATAAATAAATCAAATGATCCTCTTTTCAAATTCGAGAAAACTCTCAAATATGAAAATAACGAAATCTCCAACTCTCTTCGAAGGTCCTTGAGTTGCGTGAAATTTCTAGGATTAACCAAAATGCAAGAAAAATATGTTATGCATGATGATCTAGTGTTTAACATTCCAAATTGCAAATTTGGGATGTTACAGTGGTCGTATAGAGAAATCAACAATATACAGGTCTCCTCTCCTAAAGCCTTCGAAGACTTTGGAATTGTCAGCTTCCATAACCACAACACAACGGTACTTGCCGAAGACAACAACCATATTAAGATCACAAAGCATTGAAACAGCCATAAGGTTGTATCCTAAGGACTCAACAAGCATGACTTTGTCCATGTGTCGATCCTTTGTAATCGCAACCTTACCTAGACCCAATACCTGACTTTTGCCTTTGTCAGCAAAGATGATATGCTTCAGATGCGACGGTGATAATGGAGCATCCATCAATAGATTCTTGTCACCAGTCATGTGGTTTGTACATCCACTATCGAGGACCCACTCAGTGGCTTTGGGTTGATCATCCTGCAGATGAATTAGTGCAGCTTACAAACTCATATACTTCATTACTGAAGAATATGACATCAATTCATCAGATCAATTTCATCAAGTAAAAGAACTGATAAAGCAATACGAGGACGTGAGAAATGAAGGTTCATTTCTTCATGATTAGCCTACGTCCTATCAGGCATGCTCAGGTCTCCAGCAAATTCTTCAGACAATTACGTGCGTCTGGAGACCTGACGCTGCAGAAGAGATTAGTTCTTTTTCTTCACCACCCTCATCTGAAGGGGTGGCAAAGAGTTCATCATTCTGCGAGCTCCATACGAGAAGGATGGCATAGAAGCCAGTCCATTTCGTCTCATATAAGAGGGGTTAGAGTAAGCATAAGAGTAAGCAGAGAAATTCTTCGAGGACTTATGGACATAATGATTTGAAGAATAATGCACATATCCATAATCCTTAGATCTTCCCTACAAAACAGACGGGTTAGCACGATGATGTTCATATGAGGACTTTGATCCATATGAAGAATTTGGTCCATATGAAGAATTTGATCTGGGGTTCCTATTCTTCACAGGTGCCGTCATGATGACATTCACCTGAAGATTTTCAAGGCATCTTTTGGGAACCCAGATTTTCTTCACAGGGGAGCCGTTCCTGCAGTTAGTGCCAACATATCTAGCAAATACTTCACCATTCTGATTTTTAAATAGCTTATAGTTGGAGTCAATTGACTCATCATCAGAATGAGGAGATTCACATGCAAATCTAGATAAGTTAGATGGAACAACTGGAGGTCCCTTTGCAGCAACCCATGTAGTTTTGGGGTACTGCTCAGGCTTCCAATATGTACCATCAGCATTGAGTTTCCTCTCAAAGGCGATACCCTCTTTCCTAGGGTTCCTGTTGAGGATTTGCTTTTTAAGCACATCACAAAGAGCCTGATGCCCTTTGAGGCTTTTGTATATGCCTGTCGTGTACAATTCCTTCAGCCCTGCATCGTCAGTGATACTAGCAATATCCTTAGATGAGGAATTAGTGATAGCAGAGGCATGTGAAGAATTTGAAACATTAGCAGCATTTGAACATTCAGGTGAAGAATTAGCAGATTCATGTTCAATGCACTTCAAGCATGGAGGAACAAATTCTTCCTGAGATGCGCTGATTTGTTGAGCATGTAATGAATCGTGCTCCTTCTGAAGATCTTCATAACTCACTCTTAGCTTCTCAAGGTCTTGCTTTCTTTGAAGAAATTCATAAGAAAGCTTGTCATGATCCGATAAGAGAGTGTTATGATGACTTTGAAGTTTGTCAAGCTTGGACTGAAGTCTCTGAAGATTTTCAGTCAAAGTTTCAGTGCGATCCATTTCTTCACCCAACATATCATCACTTTTATTTAGCATGTTTTGAACCTTTTCTAAAGCCCTTTGTTGTTTTATAGCAATCTTAGCAAGTTTAGATTAGTTGGGCTTAAGGTTTTCATCAGATTCATTCTCACTTGATTCAGAGGAGGTATATTTGAGTACCTTGGCACCCTTTGCCATGAAGCAATAGGTGGGAGCATAGTCATCATCCCCTTCATCAGCCTTGTTGGTGAGGTCATTTTCCTCAATGTTGAAGATAGACTTGCTGACGAATGCAGTAGCGAGAGCAAGGCTCGCCACTCCGGATTCAGACTCCTCAGATGACTCCTCTTCCTCATTTTCTTCAGATTCAGCCTCAGAGTCCATTTCCTTGCCAATGAATGCCCTGGCCTTCTTGGAGCTGCTCTTCTTGTGATATGAAGGCTTTGAGGATTTTGATGATGAGGATTTTGGGGATTTCTTCTTTTTCTTTGCATCATCAGAACTGTAATCCTTGTATTTCTTCTTCTTTGATTCCTTTTCCCACTGAGGACAATCTTGAATGAAATGTCTAGGTTTCTTGCACTTATGACAGAGCCTCTTCTTGTAGTCACTGGATGAGGAATCATTGCTCCTTGAGGATCTTCCAAGGCGACCACGTCTTGAGAACTTTTGGAACTTCTTCATGAGCAGAGCCAGATCATGGCTCAGTTCTTCTGGATCACGAAGGCTGCTACCAGAGTCTTCATCTTCGGACTCAGATACTGCCTTGGCCTTCAGTGCACGTGTTCTGCCATAGCTTGAACCATAGAGATCTCTCTTTTCAGCAAGTTGGAACTCATGAGTATTTAGCCTCTCGAGAATATCAGCGGGATCAAGTGACTTGTAATCAGCACGTTCTTGTATCATCAATGCCAGAGTGTCAAATGAAGAATCAAGCGATCTCAGCAATTTCTTCACCACCTCATGGTCGGTGATGTCAGTGGCACCAAGTGCTTGAAGCTCATTTGAGATGTCAGTGAGGCGATCGAAGGTTTGTTGAACATTTTCATTGTCGAGTCTTTTGAAGCGGTTGAAGAGATTGCGAAGAACATCAACTCGTGAGTCACGCTGAGTTGAGACTCCTTCATTCACTTTGGACAACCTATCCCAGATAAGCTTTGCGGTTTCCAAAGCACTCACTCTGCCATACTGTCCTTTGCTCAAATGGCCACATATGATATTCTTCGCTTGAGACTCGAGTTGCTTGAATCTCTTCACATCGGCAGCATTCAGAGAAGGTGTGACTGAGGGAACACCATTTTCCACAACATACCAGATATCATTATCAATTGCTTCAAGATGCATTCACATCTTATTCTTCCAGTAGGGGTAGTCCGTCCCATCGAAGGTAGGACACCCATCAGAGACCTTGATCATACCTGCGGTCGACATAACTAAAACTCCAAGCAGTTAAACCAAAATCACACAGAACAAGGGAGTACCTTGCTCTGATACCAATTGAAAGTGCGTTATATCGACTAGAGGGGGGTGACTAGGTGATTTTTATGAAATTCTTCACTGAGGAATTTGCCGGTGAGGAAATTCCTTAGTGAAGAACTACTAGCAGCGGAATAAGTACTCAAAGGTAAACATAACAGAATACAAGCATAGTCATCATGATGAAATGAAGACACACACAGAGTACATGAAGCGTAATCACAGGATAACACAGGATGAAGACAAACAGACTGAAGAAATTGAACTGAGGAAATTGAGAAAGTCTTCAGTCAAGGTCTTCTAACACAGATATGAACAACATACAACACAGTTATGAGGAAATGAAATAGTTGAGGAAATAGAACTAGTAAGCTTGGTGAAGACAATGATTTGGTAGACCAGTTCCAACTGCTGTCTCAGTTGTACGTCTGGTTGGAGCGGCTGAGTATTTAAACTCGAGGACACACAGTCCCAGACACCCAGTCAAGGACATTTAGTCCAAGACACCCAGTCCTCACCGTATTCTCCTTGAACTAAGGTCACAAAGACCTCATCCAATCACTCGTGGTAAGTCTTCAGGCGACTTCCAAACCTTCACAAACTTGGTCACACGGCAATCCACAATTCCTCTTGGATGCTCTAGACCATGACGCCTAACCGTCTGGAAGAAGCACAGTCTTCAAAGGTAACAAGCGTCGGATCCACTCAGGATCAATCTCTTCAGTGATGCTCAATCACTTGGGGTTTGTAGGTGTTTGGGTTTTGGGTTTTTGGTTTTTCCTCATTTGATGATTTTCGCTCAAAGTCCTCGAAGAATGGGTTGCTCTAAATTGACAAGTGTCGGTTTCTTTCGGAGCAGCCTCTCTCAGCTAGTGGTTGTAGGGGGCGGCTATTTATAGCCTAGGGAGCAGCCCGACATGATAAGACATAAATGCCCTTCAATGATATGACCGTTAGGTGGATAGATATTTTGGAACAGCTGGCGCATAGCACAGCAACAGTCGGAATTTTGAGTACCAAAATCCTCAGGGCTACCATGTTCCTCACTATGTAGGCAATTCGCACTGGCGAATTCCTAACTCCTCAGTCAGGACAAATTCCTCAGACACCAGAAGAACTTCGTCTCTGTCACTGAAGAAATTGACTGAACTGTATGAGATTTCCAATGGCTTCACTCGAAGGGATTGGTAGGTGTAGGATTTTGAGTTGAGCATCACATGGAAATTTTTCCTTAGTATTTCCTCGACCCCCTTTAATAGTACGGTGTTTCCTATGACTCAAGAAAGAGAAAAACAAAACTATGAAAACGAAAGTCTTCAAGCTTCATATTCCTCGCATGAATATCAAGTCTTCACGGACACACCAATTTCTTCACTTACAAAGTCTTCATGAAAGTCTTCAGAAATACCAAAATCTTCAGTCGAAGATATTCATTTTTAGGGGTCGACTTTTCCTGTAAATATCAAACTCCTCTTAGACTTATAAACCTGTGTACACTCACACAAGCATTAGTCCCTTAACCTGTAAGTCTTCAATACACCAAAATCACTAAGGGGCACTAGATGCACTTACAAGGAGTACATGGTGGGTTCTCTCATTGAAACCGTTCTTAGGAACTGAGTTCTGTGTCTGTGATCCATGAACAGCTACTACCACTCATTGGGATCCTTAATTGACCCTCTCGGCTTCTTAATCACCCTAGTACTCTGTCCAGAAGTTGCAACTAGTTTCTGGTGTTTGTAGGTTATGTGTTGGCGGCCGTGCGTAGCGCTGGCCCTAGGGGTCGGCTATGATGCGGTAGATACACCGTGGCACGGTGTACCGGGCGCCCGTTTGGTGTCTCGGGAACCCTGTTCACATCGTTCGGGACCGTATGTGGAAACCTCGGCCGGACTCCCTGCGGATGGAACCTGGATAGGCGATAAACCTGGACTAGAGACTTGAGTGTTTAGGTAGGCCGTGGCCGACACCCTCGTTGGGCTTCCGCTTGAAGGTTGCCGAGTACATGTCATGTAAACGACGGTAAGTGGTGGGAGCATGTGTGAAGAAGTACACCCCTGCAGGGTTATCATTATATATTCAAATAGCCGGATTCCTCGGATATGGAAACTTGGACCCCTTGCATAGTTCATAGACAAGTGAAAGTGGATACTCTAAAACTCGCAAGATAAGCGTGAGTGCTATGGATGGCCTTCTTGTAGGGAGACGGGAGTGGATCCATAGTGGTGTATTGATATGGTGAATATGTGGACTCGTGTGCGCCACCTCAAAAGAGTTGCTTGTAGACGTAGTTCAGGTTAGCCACTGAGTCAAAGCTAGCTTGCTGCAGTTAAACTCCACCACCCTCTTTATTGATACTGATGCATATGTAGTTAGTTCTGATGTAAGTCTTGATGGGTACATTTGTACTCACGTTTGCTTAATTTATGTTTTTGCAGAGAGACTTCAGTCTCGCTAGTAGTTCCGTGTGGACTTCAACGTTTAGCTTGATACCTCAGCTATGATCTTGTGCCGTCGGCAGGATCTGGTAGATAGTCAGGCTTCTCAGCCTTTTTCATTTGTAGATGTCTGTACTCAGACATGTTAAGCTTCCGCATGTGCTTTGACTTGTATGCTCTGAATGTTGGGTCATGAGACCCATGTTTGTTTTATCTGGCTCTTCGAAGCCTAATGAATAAATACTTGAGTCGTAGAGCTATGTTGTGATGCCATGTTGTATTTACACATATCGAGCATATTGTGTGTATGATTGAAATGCATGGTATGTGTGGGATCCGACAATCTAGTTGTTTATCCTTGGCAGCCTCTCTTATGGGGAAATGTACTCTACTGCTTCCATGAGCCATAGTTGTCTGCTACAGCCTGGTTCACCGGAGTCCTGCTAGCCCAGCACTACTGCTCCGGAACACTTGACTAGCCGGCATGTGATTCACTTCGTTCCTGTGTCTGTCCCTTCGGGGAAATGTCACTCGGTGACATCCGGAGTCCTGCCTAGCCTGCTACAGCCCAGGTTCCCGGAGTCCTGTTAGCCCAGTGCTATAGCCCGGATTCACACGCTGCTGACCGACATGCTCGATGTGATTCATGTATGCCTGTCCCCATAGGTTAGTGCCGCTTTGGGTTCACAACTAGCCTTGTCGGCCCGGGTTCTCTGTCATATGGATGCTAGCGACACTATCATATACGTGACCCAAAAGGCGCAAACGGTCCCGAGCCATGGTAAGGCGACACCCGTGGGAATACCGTGCATGAGGCCACAAAGTGATATGAGGTGTTATCGGCTAGATCAATGTGACTTGGAATCGGGGTCCTGACATCGGCAAGTTCCAAGTACCAATCATTGATGAATTGCTCGACGAACTGGCCTGCAAAATGGTTCTCGAAGCTCGACCTGTGTGCTGGATTTCACCAAATAAGAATGGTATAAGGTGAGGAGTATAAAACAGCATTCCAGACACACTCCGGGCGCTGGGAATACCATGTCATGACCTCCAGACTGGCAGGAGGCCCGGCCACATTCAATGGATGCATGCACACTACTCTGCACCCAGTCATGCGCAAATGTGTCATATCCTTCTTTGATGATATTCTCATCTTCAGTAAAACCTTGACCGAGCACATCCAACACATCGTGTGCGTGCTTCAGCTGCTCAGAGACGACCACTGACAAGTTAAACAGTCCAAGTGCTCCTTCGCACAGCGCCAGATTGCCTACTTGGGCCATGTGATCGACGAGCGTGGCATCCCTACCGATCCCAGCAAGGTTCAAACAATTCAGCATGGCCTGTCCCTCAATGCGCCAAAGATGTGCGTAGCTTCCTCGGCCTGGCTGGATATTACCGGAAATTCGTCCAACACTTTGGGATCATCGCAAGACCTCTATTCACCTTGCTCAAGAAAAACCACTAGTTTGTCTGGACAAGTCACACACAGAAGGTGTTCGATGTTCTGAAACTGAAGCTCACTTCAGCACCTGTATTGCAACTTCCCGATTTCAGTAAGATGTTTGTGATTGACACTGATGCATGCGCTTATGGTATTGGAGCTATTCTTCAGCAAGATGGGCACCCGATCGCGTACATTTGCAAACCTCTCGACCCCAAGAACCGCGACCTCTCCACTTACGGAAAAGAATGTATTGCCATCCTCATGGCCGTGGAGCAGTGGCGCCCCTACCCGCACAACGACGAATTCGTCATTTGTATAGATTAGAGGAGCCTCATGCATCTTGATGATCAGCACTTGTCCACCCCCTGGCAGCAGAAAGCATTCACCAAACTGCTCGGGATGTGCTACAAAATCTGCTATCACTCCGGGTCTTCAAACACTGCAACTGACGTGCTCTCGCGCCGCACCTCTGAAGAGATAGTGTCAGCCGTGTCAGTCTGCACACCTGCCTGGCTGGACGACATCGCGGCAAGCTACAACACAAATCCTCAGGTTTAGAAGATTCCGGAAGACTTGTCCAAATGACCAGACCCCAAAGGGCGTTTCTCCATGCGCAACAGACCGCTCTACTTCCGCGATCGGCTCTGGTTGGGCGGCTCCTCCGCCCTACAGCAACGGATGCTCCATGCATTTCATGACAGCACCATGCGCGGTCACTCCAGCGTGCCAGTCACATATCGCCGCCTGTGACGCCTCTTTACTTGGCCCAAGATGAAGGAACACACCCACCAGTATGTCCAATCCTGCTCCGTCTGGCAACAAGCAAAACCAGAGCGCGTTCGCTACCCAGGACTGCTCGAGCCACTTCCGGTGCCTGACCGCGCCTGGAAAGTGGTCACCAGGGACTTCATCGACGGCCTCCCCTCTTCGGGCAGATACAACTACATCCTCGTCGTTTTCGACAAGTTCACACGCTACGGCCATTTCCTCTCTCTGAGCCACCCCTTCACGGCGGCCAAAGTCGCGCACGCCTACCTGGAGAACATATACAAGCTCCATGGACTTCCCGAAGCTATCGTGTCAGATAGGGATCCCGTGTTCACAAGCAAATTCTGGCAAGAGCTTTTCAAGACCATTGGAACTGAACTCAACATGAGCACGCCGTACCACCCACAAACTAACCGCGAGACGGAGTGCGTCAACCAGTGCCTGGAAATTTACTTACGGTGTTTCACGCATGCCTACCCAAGCAAATGGCACCAGTACCTCGCCCTGGCAGAATTCTGGTACAACTCTTCCTTTCACTCTTCTCTGGGTACCTCACCTTTTGTTGCTCTATATGGACACGAACCTCGCCATTGGGGCATTGAGGCGGCCTCTACTTGCTCCATTCCCTCCCTTAGGGACTGACTCGAGGAGCGCAAGCACATGCAGCAAGTACTGACCAAGCACCTCCACCGAGCCTGGAACATCATGAAGGCCCAGGCCGACAAGAAGCGCACGAACCGCTCCTTCGCCGTGGGGGACACCGTCTTCGTCAAGCTCCAACCCTACGTGCAGACGACGGTGGCACGCCACACCAACCACAAGCTCTCCTTCCGCTACTTCGGGCCTTACAAGATCATCCGCGTCGTCAACCCCGTCGCCTACGAACTCAAGCTTCCCGCTGGCGCCAAGGTCCATCTTGTCTTCCACGTCTCTCAGCTGCAGCGCGTGCTCTCCAACAACACAACGATGGAGGACAAGCTACCCATCCCACCGGAGGAGCCACTGTCTCCGGTTGAGATCATCGACACACGCTCGCGCAGCACTCCCTAGGGGTGGCATGAACAAGTACTTGTGTGCTAGTCCGACCCGTCCGTCCTCGACGCCACCTGGGAAGACACCAAGTCCTTGCGCGAGCGCTTTTCGACACTACTGGCTTGGGGGCAAGCCAGCTCTCAAGGAGGAGGGGATGTCAGCGCACGTACCACCAAGGCGATCGATGGCTTCACCCGGAGACACGTCGACAGCAGGCCCAAGAGGATCACGTAGCCCAACAGAAGATTCGTTGGGCCGGAATGGGCCCGCTAAGCCCGCTTGCCTAACGGCTCGCTACTTAAACCCAGGGTAACAGTGGGATCGGCATCCAGGCTAGGATCAGGACGAACGACTACTTCCCCTTTCCCCCACCTACCTTCCTCTCTTCCTTCCCAAGAACAACGAGGCTGCATTGTAATTCAAAGTCGAGACTTGTACTATGAGTTAGTGATAGATCGATCTGGTGCCTAACATAATATATGTTAAATTTCACATTTAGAGAAAAGATAGCGTGCGAATAATTGGGTAATAATTGAAGTCCACTTCACTTGCAATGTAAATTGATTAAAATAGCAATTTGATAATGTATACATATAGAGCAATTGTCTAACTAAAAATATGTTACAAATTAAAATTTACTTGATGCACTTAAGAAATATCATAATCAGGCATGTTGTCTATCCAGTTTTTTAGCTTACCTGCCCAGCCTTATTCTGACCTCAGCTACTCTCTCACCACAACCAGCCCTCTCACTCTCTCACCCCACGCACCCCTCACTCTATGTGTTCCTATGCCGATAAGGCTGACAATACGTAGACGATGAAAGTGACCGTCATGAACTACATTATTCCTCATCTCTTCACCCAAATAGATCTTTCTAACATAGTTCCACCAATTTCTTCTATTTTTCGTGATTGCTCGGGATGGATGGTGCAAACAAAATGCTATAACATGATGTGTCGGCATCCCTCTAAACACTACCACCATCTCTTCCACCTGAGATATCCTATACCCTACCTTCAATTTGTTAATCCCCTGCCCCTTCTCATCCAATAATGACCCGCCTCTAGTTCTTCGTCTTCGTCCCGTAGTCGCATATTTTTTATTAGCCACTCTGTCGACCCGCCCGCCTCTCCCTGCCTAAGCACCTGTCACCGCCACCCTACAGCCGGGGAGTGTTGCCACAAGTCGCCACTTGCTCAGGTCACCACCTCTGTCAACGTTGATGCTAGTCATCCCTCTAAAATATACCACCATCTTTGGTGCGCATTACCCCCGCACCCTGCACTCGAATAAATGGAGGAGCAGGCATACCCGAACTGCACTGTGGAAAGAGTGGTTGATTACTTTTCATGCTTATTCCCCAATAGGTATTTTTATCAGATCGATCAAATGAACTCTATCGATAACCCGCCATTCTTGGTATGGTTTGTGGCACAGGATGGTGGCGTCACACTCCTGCAATTGACATGTGGTTAAAGTATGACCAGCAGCTACATTCACCTCAACATAACTCAGAAGAAAAATCCCCACAAAAGGAAATTCAAAAGGCAGGTAATAATTGATAGAAACCTAGATCAAACAGAGTAAGAAATACCTTAGGTTAAGCATTCATAATTTTATTTGCAGTAAAAATCATAATTTGGTCAGAAAATAATACCTTAGACTCTACTGTATGGGATTTAATAATATGTCATGCACGGTATCCTAAATTCAGCACCAAAGGATATGTTCTTAGATTTTAAATCACCACAATCATGTGGAAAGAAATAATCATCACTATCTATTTTCACTAGGCATTACCCCAAACACAAGGTGAGCAAGTCCAACAGGTAGATAGAGGGATGGCTAGAATTGGGCACAGGAGAAAAGGGCACGGTGCAAAAGTTTGTTCTGTCGGGCGTGAGGAGCAATGCTTGCAGCTAGCTATCTATTTTCTACTCGATATGTCATTGACAACCAAGTGAAGCTGCTACAATTTGTAACGCACACGCATGGTGGGTGTCTTGCCATGGTTGCAGCAATGCTAATCTTTCCCTATGTCGTGGTCCATACTAGGGAAACAAATAACCTGCATACTAATCGTGAACATACTCAGAAAATGCATGCAAGGACTAAATATATGGAAGTAAAAAATTGTCGACCGTGCGCCACTGCTACTGCATCATTGCAACAATAAGAATTTACACCCACATCTTGTAGAAAGAAATCTGCACACAACATTAGCTATCAAAATTAAGTACCTTTAGCGGTCATCTCTCATATAGAATTTTATCCCATTTTTTGGCTTTTATGCACAATCATCCGAAGAGAAACAACAATAGAGTATATCTTTTCTTTAAGCATTACCAAATCTCCACATTCATCTGAAAAGAAATAACAATTTGCATAGCTATTTTATTCAAGCATTACTTCAAACACATGAGTAGGTCCAAGTGTCCAATAGGTAGACCCAAGGGGGATGACTGAATGTTCATAATCATGATGTCATCCAAGGTGAAGTGAGGTTGCTGCCGCTTGTATGGTACACGCATGGTGGGCGTCCTGCCGTGGTTGCAGCTAACACTGATCTTTCCCTCACTTTGGGGCCGCAATTCCGGCTCGCGGATGGCCGGCGAGCCACCGGCGAGTAGCAGCAGGACAACCGCCACACCTCACCGCTCCCTTCTCTCTTCCTCCGGCCTCCCATCTCCTTCCTCACGTGCTCCCTTTTCTCTCCGGCTCATCTCTCTCTTCCCTCACAGTTAACTGACACCATGTCACGCCCGCCAACCGTCGTGCTCCGAGCTCCGGTCGCCTTCCTTCCAGATCCACCGCCCAAGCGCCACTTCCCACCGGATCCGGCGAGATTCGGTAGGTCCTTGTCGGTCGCGCCACCGCAGTCCCTTGCAAGGCCGCTTCCAGTCTCGCCTCTCCTCGCAATTATGGATGGGGTATCTAGTCATGGAAAGGATATGGAGGTGTTTGGGTTGCGGCCGCGTCGGCGAGATGGCGGAGGTGCGGCAGCCACGGGGTGAGCTGGCGGAGGTGTGACGGCGGCGACGACGGCGTGAGGATGGCTCGGCTAGGGCACGGGTGAGGGGTCAAGGAGGCAAATGCGTATGGGTGTTTTGTTTTTTGTTTTCCAGCGAACCGTTTTTTCTTTTTACTGCGGGTTGAATTCTCGCAAATGGGGAACTTTTTTGCCAAAAGGCCGATGATGGACAACCAGAGACAATTGTTGGTTTATTATTAGGGAAACATTCACACATTATTATTATTATTTTAAATCGGTTATTTGTTTCCTAATTAATTTGATCGACCTATATTTCTTAAAATCGATTATTTATTTCCTAATTAATGTGATTGAGTGATTTAAGGTAAGGTTAATTAATTTAGATTTGATCTTTAGAGATTTGTCGTGATTGATTCTTTCACATAAAGACATTACTAAATAATTTACGCCATTATGGAAAGTTTTGATCCGTTTAGATTTTTTTTTCATTGTGTGAGAGGGTGACATGAAAATAAACCTGTGGGGGTGGGGGAAGGGGACGAAAAAAACATGCGAAATAAAACGGTTGAAAGTGGTGGGACAAAAATAAACCGTACTATTCAACCAACTCACACATTAGGAGTAGAGATATCGCATTCGGTTTCAGAACCAGCCGACCGACCCAAATATCCAAATGTGAATTCGGGGCCAGGGTGGCATTGGCGTTTTGTTTTCAATATTGCAGAAACTCAAATACTGAATCGTGTAGCTGCGCCCAATGGACATCACGAGCGCATGCGCTACCGGATAAAATCCCATCGTACGTACGTCGCTAGTAAAACACATTATCTCCCCCTGAAAGGAACGCCTATCCTAAATCCCATTTCCTCGTATTTACACGGTGGTGGAGAAGAACCAGCCGCCGCTAGTGGCGTACCTGGGAGGTCGAGTGGAGGCGACGGACCGGAGGAACCAGGCGAGACGGTCCGGATCCAGCCCCAGCCCACCACCACTAGCCCCACTCCCCTTAAATTTCCGCCGCCCGCCGAAGCCATCTCCAGCGACGCTGCCTCTTCCCTGGTAGCCTGCCCGCGGCCACGTGCCCCCTTTCCCCCTCCCCCCGTGCTCTGGCCGTGGCCCGCCGGTCGGCTCCTCCTCTCTTCGCCCGTGGGCCCGGGTGATGCCTCCCACCTCGCCTTCTCACGCCTGGTTTGGATTTGCTCGTCCTCGGTTCATCGTCCGTTTAGGCTTAGAAATAGCACCAGATTTGATTTCGCTCGTGCTTGGTTCGTCGATTCAGAGGCCGCGCCTGGTTTGATTTTGCTCGTCCTCGTCGTCGCCCATTTGGGGTCGCCTCCGGTTTTGTTTTGCTCATCCTTGCCGTCGCCCGCTTGGAGTCGCGTCCAGTTCAATTTATCTCGCCCTCGCCATTGCGGCGGTCTAATCCGTCAAGTAGAGCACAGACCTAGCTGATCTTCGACTTCCTCGTCAGAGCAAAGACCTACACATCTAGCATGCTAATGTTATAGGTGTATGTGCACCTAGCCTGCTACCGCTGCCGCTGGTGTATGCATACATGTGTTTGAGCTGCTTTTGCTTTTGTGTGCGTACATGCAACACATGTGTGAGGTGATTAGCTTAGACAACACATGTTTTTATGGGATTAAGTTCATCTATGAAATCCTAATAAGACGAACATGTGAATGTTCTTATACCCTTTTCAGATGTTATAGTTGCCCACAATCACCCATACAGTTGCCTAGAATCATGTATCCAGTTGCCCGGTCCTCATGAACAGAAATATTACCAAGACCATAATTTGGCTAATATTTAAAGGTTTTAAATACCTTTCAATTAAGATTGTGTCATAGATATGCATCAAAAAAATTCACCTCCTCGGGATGGGATCCCTTGGTATGATCGTAAATACTTGACGAATAATCATAGAGGGGGAGCAGTGTGTAGCTGGTCATGGGGACATAACTAAAACCACAAATTATGTTTAAGGGATTAAGTTTATTTATGAGCCACCGCCAAAAATGAATATGTGTATGTTCTTTATCCCTTTTTAGGTGTCACAGTTGCCTACAATCAGCCATCCTGTTGCCTAAAACCATGTATCCAATTGCCCACAATCAACCATACTGTTGCCTAAAACCATGTATCCAGTTTCCCACAATCGACCATACAGTTGTCTAAAAGCATGTATTCAGTTGTACAATCCTCATGAACAGAAACATTGCCAAGACCATAATTTGGCTTATATGTAAAGGTTTTAGATGCCTTTCAAGTTTGTGTCATATAGATGCGTCAAGAATTTATCTCCTCGGGATGGGATCCCTTGGTATGATCGTAATACTTGACGAATAATCATAGAGGGGAAGGATGGTGGAGTTGGTCATGGGAACATAACTAAAACCACGAAGTGTTTTTAGAAGATTAAATTTATCTGCGAACCCTCCAAAAATGAACATGTGTATATTCTTTATCCATTTTTAGGCATCATAGTTGCCCACTATCAACTATACAATTGCCTAAAATCAAGTATCCAGTTGCCCACAATCAACCATACAATATGCATAAAACCACGTATCCAGTTGCCCAATCCTTATAAAAAGAAACATTACCAAGACCATCATTTGGTAAATATCTGAAGTTTTTAGATACCTGCAATTAAGTTTGTGTCATAGAGTTGGAGTCAAGATTTTCCTCTCCTCGGTGGGATCCCTTGGTGCTACCGTAAAGGGGAGCCGGGTGGAACTGGTCAGGTTTCCTAGCTGGAGATATGGGGCACATGACTGTGTGTGTGTGCGGGCGCGTGTGCACGCGTTTCCTCCTCTGCTACTGCCTAGTTGCCCAAGGAAAATAATGGAGTTGTTCAGAAAAATGCACAGAGTTGCTTGCTAATCACATCTCATCAGGATCACAGGCACCCACAAAACTGGGGGAGGGGCTATGTTGGGCTGCCCCATATTTTCTCATAAGTTGTCTACCACGACTTTGATTGTCAGCCATATCTGGACCAAATTAGGATTAAAGTTAGAAAAACAAATAAGGTAGGAAACTTCACTAAAATCTTTATCCCTCTTCCAGGTGTTATAGTTGCTCACAATTAATCATTCAATTGCCTAAAACCAAGTATCAAGTTGCCCACAATCACCAAATAGTTTGCCTAAAACCATGTATCCAGTTGCCCAATGCTCATGAAGAGAAACATTTACCAAGACCATTGTTTGGTAAATATCTAAAGGTTTTAGATACCTGTAATTAAGTTTGTGTCATAGAGGTGGAGTCAAGATTTTCTTCTCCTCGGGTGGGATCCATTGGTGCGACCGTGGATGGGAGCAGATGGAACTAGTCAAGTTTTCTAGCTGGAGATATGAGGCGACTATGTGTGTGCACGTCACGCGTGCGCGCGCGTGTGTGTTTTCTCCTCTGCAACCGCCTAGTTACCCAAGGAAAACTATGATGTACCAGGGACATCTACTTGTTTCTGCTACAACAGTTTTCCACTTATTGTGTTTCTTTGTAATTGAGTTGCTTTGATCTTCTGCTACAACATACGAGAAGGTGGATGAGAGGGGGGTAGATCAAATATTTGTCCATAAAGGCTATTCAAGTTGCTCATACATTTTTTCTTCTTCCTAAAATAGAAGCTAGGGGAGTTGCTTGGTTTTGCTAGGACAATTTCTTGGTTTTGTGAGGGAAGTTGCTTGTTTTTTTATAGAACAATTTTTCATTTTTGTGTTTTTATATTGAGTTATAAGCAAAAGGGTCGCTCAACCTGATGCTTCACAGGGCGAAAAGGTCGATCAACAGGAGGTACCTGTGGTTTTTTCAGATTTTGTTTATGAAACGATGAAGATGAAGAAGGAAGGCAACCAGAACGGGCGAAGAGAAGTCGATAGGAAGTAATTCTAAAAAATATTGTATTAGTTGCATCACACGATAGAGGGAATCGCTCCTATTCTAAAAAAATAAAATATTAGTAGACTAAGTTGCATCGGAATATATATGGAGCTGCTCAGTTCACATCAATAGTTGCATAAAAATGCCTAGAACACATTTTTATTTTTTTAATAGTTTCCCATGAATCACACTACAGTTGCCTATGTTAGAGAATATATATGCATTAGTGCCACCTATATATGTTGTCTCCACTTCTTGGTTTTGTGGTTCTTTTTTGCACAAGGGTTGTCTGATATTACTGCAAGGAGCTTATGGGGCAACAACCCCTCTTTTAATGCATGACACTAGTTGCTTCAACTTTTACTAGAGTTGTCTGAAATCAAAGCAAAGTTGCTCAATGTTTTTACTTTTGCATAGGGGATGTATGCTATCTTTTACTGCAAGGAACTCATATGGGGTAGCAGACCTTTTTTACATGCCTGGTAGTAGTTGGACTCATTAGATGGTTAAAAGTGTCTAGAGAGGCCAATTCTGATATTTGGGGCGTATTGGTGATCCAGGTTGGAGTTGTCCTTATGGTAGGCGATTTAGGGGTGAAGCTAGACAATTGGTAGTCATGGTAACCAACTTACAAGGATCCTCCGTTGATAGTTAGTCATACTAGGGGGGAGGAGTTGCTTTTCTATAGCACTAAAGTTGCCTTTGTAGCACACAAGTTGCTTGAAAAAAATCATTGAAACCTACTCATATTGGATGTAGTTTTGAAGAACTCGTCGCGAGAAACCCAACGGTAAAAACGGATTTGAATTTTGACATTCTAATCAAACGTTACACATTTTTAAAGTTTTTGATCCCCTAATAAATGCAGGTGGTGAAGGAAATATGCCCTAGAGGCAATAATAAAGTTGTTATTTATATTTCCTTATATCATGATAAATGTTTATTATTCATGCTAGAATTGTATTAACCGGAAATTTAGTACATGTGTGAATACATAGACAAACAGAGTGCCCCTAGTATATGCCTCTACTTGACTAGCTCGTTATTCAAAGATGGTTAAGTTTCCTAACCATAGACATGTGTTGTCATTTGATGAAAGGATCGATAAGGTTGACTAGAGGGGGGGGGGGGTTGAATAGGCAACTACCAATTTTTAGCTTTTCTTTACCAAATTAAACTTTGCATCAAAGTAGGTTGTCTATATGTGCAACTAGGTGAGCAACCTATATGAGGCAATAACAACACGCATACAAGCAAGCAAGGGTAGAGACACTAAAGAGCTCGCACAAGTAAAGGTAAGAGATAACCAAGAGTGGATCCGGTGAAGACGAGGATGTGTTACCGAAGTTCCTTCATTTTGAGGGGAAGCACGTCTCCGTTGGAGCGGTGTGGAGGCACAATGCTCCCCAAGAAGCCACTAGGGCCACCATATTCTCCTCACGCCCTCACACAATGCGAGATGCTGTGATTCCACTATTGGTGCCCTTGAAGGCGGCGACCGAACCTTTACAAACAAGGTTGGGGCAATCTCCACAACTTAATCGGAGGCTCCCAACAAGACCACAAAGCTTCACCACAATGGAATATGGCTCCGAGGTGACCTCAACCGTCTAGGGTGCTCAAACACCCAAGAGTAACAAGATCCGCTAGGGATGAGTGGGGAAATCGAAAATCCCTTGGTGGAAGTGTAGATTGGAGCATTCTCAACCACTCCCGAGCAAATCAACAAGTTTGATTGGCTAGGGAGATAGATCTGGCAAAATGTAGCTTGGAGTATTTAATAGAGCTTGAGCAATAAATGAAGCTTGGGGGAGGAAGAGGTAGGTGAGAAGGAGGAAGGGGACTCCCTTTTATAGTGGGGGCAACAATCCCGTTGCCCCCCACCAACCAGCCCCGCACAGGGCGGTACTACCGCTGAGAGGGGGCGGTACTACCGCCAGGCGACGGTACTGCCGCGCCAGCCAGCGGTACTGCCGCGCTGAGGAGACTTAGTAGGGAACAGACCCAAATGCGGTACTACCGCCCCTACAACCGTGACTAGTGCCGCAAAACCCGACACGAGAAAAAGACCTCTCGAATCGAGGCGGTAGGAGCCAGACTACCCAGCGGTACTACGGCAGTGGGGTCAAGGGCGGTAGTACCGCTGTGGAGTGGTACTGCCGCTTGTGACCCTTCGGCCGTAGTACCGCAGGCAGTGCGGTACTACCGCTAGGGCGAGAGAGAGAGAGAGAAGGGATCTCTCAAATATGCTGAGGACAAGGCGGAGGTGCCAGGCCCCCAGCGGTACTACTGCTGTGGAGCCAAGGGCGGTACTACCGCTGCGGATCGGTACTGCCACTTGGCTCCTCAGCGGTACTACCGCTGGATGCGCGGTACTACCGCTTAGACCCAGACAGGACAAGGAAGAGAGGAGAGATCTCTTCAATGGAGAGGAAATGCTCGGAGGGTGAGAAGCTGATGTGTACGTGATGATTCCACCCATGCAAAACCCCAGCGGGCCCCCTCTTGATAGTACGGTGCCCTCTACGCAACTGGTCCACCGAGAAAGAAACGAAAGAGCTACACCGTCTTGAAATACACTTCGAGGGGAAGAAGGCGTCTCGTGCCAGGGGAGAATCTGTGAATTATTCAAAGCACAAGATTAGTCCGCAAACATGTTGTCATCAATCACCAAAACTACCTTGAGAGAGATATGCCGTAACAATCTCCCCCTTTTTGGTGGATTGATGACAACTAGGGATTTGCGCAAGGAAAAGAAATAAAGCAAAGAAAGCTAAGAACTACAAAATATAGACGGGCTCCCCCAGAAGGTGTGCACCAAGAGATGGCACGACACACACATTCGGATCAACACTCCCCCTATATTTTATAGTCCAACAATACTAAGCACAAGATATATGAGAGAAGAGAATAAGCAGGACAAGCATGCATCTCACAATAAACTACAGTACTCTGAAATGACATAAGTAATAAGGTAGCGATAGGGAGCATATGTCTCACACCATATGTCTAGAACTTAGGTCTCACACCAAACCAAACCAAAGAAAGACACCGAGAGAACACACAAGAAACCACAAGACAACCCAAAGCACGACACAAGAAGCAAATCCCTACACTCTCTCCCCCTTTGGCAGTGAGGCACCAAAAAGGGCAAAGAGAGACACTACGACTCCAGGTGATGGGAGGAGGAAGATCTCAAACATCACATCTCTGCATCTTCATCGTGGGTCGAAAACTGCTCGGCATCGGAGTCGGTCCAGTGGCAATTCTGTTGAATCCAGTCCTCCTCTTTAGTGATCTGACCCTCAGACCCACTGGCAACTATTGCTCCCATCTGACGCATGAGCTCCTTGTGGCGCGTCCTGGCATGCTTCTCCGCCACATGAGTCATGTACTGACCATGAGGCTCCATGCAGAAAAGCTTCTTCATCTTGCGCTTAAGCTTCTGTGCCCACGACGGTTCTGCACTAGAGGGGCCAAAGTCCTCCTCATGAGCATCAGTAGCAGCCTCACTCTCAGTCCCCATGGCAGCAGCAGCAGCAGACGGACCCCCCGTGGCAGCAGTAGCAGATGGACCCCCTGTGGTAGGCGCTGTCCAGTTGTCCTTCTTCCTCGGACGCTTGATCTCATGAGAAACCAAGTCTCCAGTCTCTAGCAGCACTCTGGGATAAGTCTGTGCCCAGGCCCTCTCAATGAGCCTCATGATGAATGGACCATAGATAGGACACTTGCGCACAGACACGGCAGATAGAAGTTCAGACCACATAACAGGAGAGATATCCAGGCTCTCTCTAGTGCTTGCTTCCTTCTCATGCTGACAGAAGAGGAGCATGTCCACGAGGTAAGAATGGACCATATCCAGATTCCCAATCCGAGGGAAGAGAGTCTCACGGAATATGCAATGAAGAATGCCCAGATACGGAGACAGCTCATAGGTCTTCTTCTCAGTTACTGGGTGAACCTTCACAGTGCAGTAGGGCCAAAGGGCTTGCTTGTGGGTGGATGTAGCATTGCGGTGAGGACGGAAACCGACAGGAGTCTCAAGCCCGGTATCCACCACATCAAGTAACTCCATGAAAGCCTTCCACTTGACAGAAAGCAGCTTGCCATTGGTCATCCATGTTAGAGTCCTGTCGACATCCGTCCCAAGATGGACGGTGGCATAAAATTGAGCCACCAAATCTGCATCAAAATCCTTGTTGAATTGCATGATCCTGAGAATGTTCAGCTGAGTGCACATCTGATGAGCTTCACCAAAGTACTCCGGGTCCTTCTCCATAGCATCAGTGTCAATGGAGCGAACATCAAAAAAAAGATTCTTCTTGGCCTTGATCACATCAAAGTAGATGGCAAACTGAAAACGGTTCCAGAACGGGCGATTGACCAAAGTGGGTTCTTGGTCCACCGCATAGGGGTTGCGGCGACGCTTCTCCCAAAACTCCTTGTTTGTCATCTCAGTCACAGTCTTCCCTTTGGGCTTGTGGGCGGCTCGCTTCGATTGCTGAGGAGGTGGAGGAACACTGGCAGATGCACTTGTTGGAGGCGGTTGGGTGCTCGAGGAACCACCGGCTGGCTCTAAGGTGCGGTAGCGTTTTGATGTGGCACGCCCGGGGTTGATACAGCGACCTTGCTGCTCGGAAGGGTCATCACCTGGAGCGAAACACAAGAACACGCAAAACAACCAGAAAGAACGAGCATAAGCCAACAAACTCAACAAAAAGATCAAGGTAAGGCAGGAAAATGATGGAAATTGGCATGCAGCGGTAGTACCGTGACCTGCCCGCGGTAGTACCGCCCCAAAGGGAGCGGTAGTACCGCTCTAGGTCGAGCGGTAGTACCGCTTGAGGCGGAGAAACAACAGTTTCTTAGCACGAGGCGGTGAAACCGCGGGTCCTACTACCGTGGTCAGATCCGGCACTATCGCCCTACCAAATTCAAAAATAATCCTACCAAACTCTAATCGAGATAGTCTAGTTGCTTTCCCCAACCAACTCAAGCCTAGATTTAGCCAAAAATCTAGAGATGCAACCACCATTGCCCCTAAGAAACAAGATCTAAAAAAGAGACAAAACGAAAGAAGGAACGGGGGCAATACCGGTATCCATGGCAAGAGGACGAGGTGGGGATCGACTCCACCAAAGGGAATGGAGAGGGACGCCCCGGAGACGGAGATCCGCCGGAGCCCTCCCGCGGCGAGTGGAGGCTGGAGAGAGGAAGAGAAAAGAGGGGCGAAGTGAATGGGTATGGGGGAGAAGAAACCTCCCCCTGCCCCGACTTAACCCCCTGTTCTCGTCCCCAACGGTAGTACCGCGCTGGGGGGCGGTAGTACCGCTTATAAGCGGTAGTACCGCGCACCACCAGCGGTAGTACCGCCTAGCATGCCACGGCAACTAAACAAACACGGCTTTAGCTCGACGAAACGACAAAAACGGCGAGAGGAAGAACAAACACACCAGCAAACGACCAAGACACACCTCTTCAAACGAGGGCGGTGGCCGAGGCCACCTATGTTTGAGTCAAAAGGTATGGCACCGCGAAGATTTTAACCTTGGGCCCATGACCAAAACTCGTCTTTGAAGCACAAGTGCCATTAACAATGGCTAAAGTGAAAGACTTGATCAATTTATGCATAATGGGGGGAGGGAGAGTTCATTGAGAGAACAACACTCCCCCTATGTCCATGCCTACACCTAGACTAGACAACAAATTGAGCGTGGTAGGGTGTGCACGGGTTCAAGCCACATTGCTCGAATCAATGATATTGAGCTCATGCCTTAACTCGCGAAATCTTGCTTCATCCAAGGGCTTCATGAAAATATCTGCAAGGTTGTCATGAGTGTTGACATAGTTGAGCTCGATCTCTCCTCGCTTAATGTGATCCCGGATGAAGTGATACCGAATCTCAATATGCTTTGTCTTGAAGTGTTGCACTGGGTTGAGAGAAATCTTGATGGCACTTTCATTGTCACACCAAAGAGGCACTTTGTCACAAGTGACACCATAATCCTTTAAAGTTTGCCTCATCCATAGAAGTTGTGCACAACAACTACCGGCGGCAACATACTCCGCCTCAGTGGACGAGAGAGACACACAACTTTGCTTTTTGGAAGACCAACTTACCAAAGAGCAACCAAGGAATTGGCACCCTCTGTAAGTGGACTTCCTATCCACTTTGTATCCCGCCCAATCAGAATCCGAGTACCCTACAAGCTTGAAGTTTGATCCTCTTGGGTACCATAAGCCAAAGTTTGGGGTATGAGCTAAATATCGAAAGATTCGTTTGACCGCCACATAGTGACTTTCCTTAGGTGCAGCTTGAAACCGTGCACAAATTCCCACACTCAACATGATGTCCGGTCTAGATGCACAAAGGTAAAGCAAGGATCCAATCATGGAACGATATACCTTTTGATCCACCACTTTACCATTGGGATCTAAGTCAAGTTGGCACTTGGTGGGCATTGGAGTGGAGGGCGGCTTGACGTCACTTAGCTTGAATCTCTTGAACATGTCTTGAGTGTACTTGGATTGATTGATGAAGGTTCCTTCTCTTCTTTGCTTCACTTCGAACCCTAGAAAGAACTTCAACTCTCCCATGGAGGACATCTCGAACTTTGAGGTCATGAGAGCGGCAAATTCCTCATTGAAAGCTTTGTTAGGAGAACCAAAGATAATATCATCAACATATAATTGGCACACAAACAACTCCCCTTTGACCTTCTTAGTAAAAAAAGTGGGGTCGATTAGCCCAACTTCAAAACCACGGTCTTGTAACAACTCGGTAAGGTGGTCATACCACACACGTGGGGCTTGTTTAAGGCCATAGAGTGCCTTATCGAGTTGATACACATGATCGGGAAAGTAGGGATCCTCGAACCCGGCGGGTTGCTTGACGTAAACCAATTCATTAATGGGACCATTAAGAAAATCACTCTTCACATCCATTTGTTGTAACTTAAAGTTATGATGAGAAGCATATGCAATCAACATGCGAATGGATTCAAGATGAGCAACGGGAGCAAAGGTTTCACCGTAGTCGATACCCTTGACTTGGGAGGCCTTGTGCTACCAAACGAGCCTTGTTGCGAATGATAATCCCATGGGCATCTTGC
The DNA here is from genome assembly GCF_002162155.2 of Triticum dicoccoides. NCBI lineage: Eukaryota > Viridiplantae > Streptophyta > Magnoliopsida > Poales > Poaceae > Triticum > Triticum dicoccoides. Next base: position 151,706,244 of record NC_041382.1, on the reverse strand, counting down.
TTGTTCTTGAATATCCACTTGGTTCCAATGACATTGTGGTTCCCCGTTGGCCTTGGCACCAATCTCCACACTTTGTTGCGCTCGAAGTTGTTGAGTTCTTCGTGCATGGCATTGAGCCAATCCGGATCTTCTAGCGCCTCATAGACCTTGTGGGGTTCCACACAAGAGACAAACGCGTGATGCTCACAATAATTTGCTAATTGTCTACGAGTGCTTACCCCCTTTCTTAAGCTTCCAAGCACATTCGTCATGATCGAGATGATCCTTGGTGGACAGCTTGGAAGCAACCTTGGCGGCACGACGCTCTAATTCCTCCTCGGTGGTGAGTTGAGGAGTGGTTACTTGATCATCTTGAGCATCGTCATGAACTTGTTCTTGATCTTGAACTTGTTCGGGGGAGAGAACTTGACCTTGGGCATCACTTGGTGTGTCAACACCCTCTTGAGAATGATCTTGCCCTTGGTCTTGTTCATGAGGTTGAGGGCCTTCACTTTGTTCTTCGGAAGCGTGTGGGCCTTGGGTTGGTGATGGCTCCACTTGAGTGGAGCATTGTCCTTCTCCTTCGGCCACAAGGGGTTCCTCAATGGGTAGGATGAAACCAACACCCATTCTTCTTATGGCTTGAGGAAGAATTTCATCACCTACATCACAAGTGCCACTTTGCTCCACTTGGGAGTCGTTATTCTCATCAAACTCCACGTTACACGTCTCCTCAATAAGTACCGTGGATTTATTGAGGACACGGTAAGCATGAGAGTTTGTAGCATCACCAACAAATATGCCCTCATAAGCTCTAGCCTCAAATTTAGACAACCGAACACCTTTCTTGAGAATGAAACACTTACACCTGAATACCCGGAAGTACTTGAGGTTGGGCTTGTTACAGGTGAGTATCTCATATGGAGTCTTGTTCAGGCCCTTGCGAAGGTAGAGCCGATTGGATGCATGACACGCGGTGTTGATGGCTTCGGCCCAAAAGTTGTACGGAGACTTGAACTCCGCCATCATGGTCCTTGCCGCATCCATCAACATCCGGTTCTTCCTCTCCGCAACACCGTTTTGTTGAGGGGTGTATGGTGCGGAATATTGATGCTTGATTCCCTCATCACTAAGAAATTCATCCAAGGTGTAGTTCTTGAACTCGGTGCCATTGTCACTTCTTATTGTCAAGATCTTTACATTGTGTTGATGTTGTGCTTCATTTGAAAAGTCAATGACTGTTTGTTGGGTCTCGCTCTTCCTCTTGAAGAAATACACCCACGTGTACCTTGAGTAGTCATCCACAATCACCAAGCAATACTTCCTACCTCCAAGACTATCGAAGGATGGGGGCCCAAAAAGATCCATGTGAAGGAGCTCCAAGGGCCTCTTTGAATAAATGATAGTAGTGGGAGGGTGAGCCTTCTCATGTAGCTTTCCTTTGATACAGACACTGCAAGCACGATCTTTAACAAAACTAACATTCGTTAGTCCACGGACATGGTCCCCCTTGAGAAGACTTTGCAAAGATCTCATATTGACATGGGCTAAACGGCGATGCCAAAGCCATCCCACATCAACTTTAGCCATTAGGCATGTCGCGGTTAATCACATATAGACCGTTCTCGACATATTGACCGTGCCAAAGCTCCGAAAAGTTAATCACATATAGACCGTTCTCGACATGCCCAACAAAAGCTACTTTAAGAGTCTTGCTCCACAAGAGGGCCACGGTATCGATATCAAAGAAAGTGGCAAAGCCCATGATTGCAAGTTGACGAACGGAAAGTAAATTGTATGAAAGGGACTCAACAAGCATGACCTTCTCGATCGTGAGATCATGAGAGATGACCACCTTGCCAAGTCCCAATACCTTAGAGGATGAGGCGTCACCCCACTCGACATTGGTGGGCATAGATGGAACTTTGTGCACATCCACCACCAAGTCCTTGCTTCCGGTCATATGATTTGTAGCTCCGGTATCGAGCAACCATGATCCACCACTGGAAGCAAACACCTACAAGAGATCAATGCTTGGTTTTAGGTACCCATTTTGTAATGGGTCCTTTGATGTTAGTAACAAGGGTCTTAGGAACCCAAATAGACCATTCGATGTACTCATGAAGAGAACCAACAAATTTGGCATAAACATGCCCATCACTAGCACGGCATAACACATAAGAAGGATTAAAATCGCCGGCTTTGTTGGGAGAGGTGGCATTGCCCTTCTTGACATTGTTCTTCTTCTTCTCCTCGGGGGTACTCTCTCCCTCCCTCACAAAGGTTTGCATGAGGGGAGGAGGTCGTTTGGTCTTGTCATTCTTCTTCTTGTTCTTGGAGTCGGGCACGTACCCAACCCCTTCCTTGGCCACACCTCCCTTTTGGTTGATCAAAAGATCGTTGAGGTTCTTCTTGCCTTGTATGCAAGTCGCAAGACCTCTCTCAAGTTGCTCCTTCAACTTAGAATTTTCCTCAACAAGATGTATATGCTCACAACACGGGTTAGTAGCATTTGCATTTGTATTATCAATTAAAACCATATGAGGAAAAGTTGCTTTCTCCTTAGTTAGCTTCACTTGGAGTTGATCATGAGACTCCTTGAGACTAGCATGAATACCCTTCAAGGCCTTGTGGGCCTTGTCAAGTATATCAAACTCCTCTTTGAGTCTAGCAAGATCAACCCCGACTTTGGCCTTCTCGGAATTTAGCACACGAGAAACAATGAGGGCATGATCATAATCTTTCTTTAACTTAGCATGATCAACATTGTGTGACTCCTCAAGATCCAAATGAAGACCACGCTCTTCCTCAAGAGCATTGGAAAGATCCGAAATCTCATCGGCATAGTCACGACTATGCCCTTCCATCTTAGAGATGGTGTCTTCGTGAGCCTCGATCATGTCATTGGCCTCACCAAGTTGTTCCAAGAGAGAAACAAAGTGCTTCTTGGATTTTCCCTTGAGTTTGCCCATAAAGGCCTCAAACTCGTTAGCCTCCACATTAGCTCCCTCAAGTTCATTAATGCTATCCGTTTGGGAAGGATGATTAATGATGGTAGTTTGATGTTGGAGGTTACCTTGTTGGTGGATTTAGCCATGAGGCACTTGGCGGTGATGCTCTCGTTGGGTGAGTCGAAGAGAGACACCCGTGACGTTGTTGCAATGGCAACGGAGGCCATGGCAACCGACTCATCATCTTCATCATCGTCATCATCCTCATTGTACTCTTCTTGCACAACCAAAGCCTTGGGAGGAGTCTTCTTGGTGAAGTTGTTCTTGTTAGGGAACGACTTGGCCTTGTCCTTTCGGATGAGTTTGCCACCATTGTCTTCCCTCTTCTCATACGGGCATTCCGCAATGAAATGACTCACATTGCCGCAATTGTAGCAAGTCCTTACACGTTGCTTGCCTCTTGTGCCACTCGAGTTGTTTTTGCTAAAGTTGGGCCTCGAGTTTTTCTTGCTCCAAAATTTCCTTGAAGCAAGTGCCATGTGTTCATGATATGCATACTTCGTATCTTCGGGGTTTCTCTCCTCTTCTTCCTCTTCTTCTTCTTCCATGGTGAGCTTGGCCCTCAAAGCAAGGTTAGGCTTCTTTGCCCGTTGAGAACGGAGCACCGCATTGTCGGCGGTCTTGTCCAAAATGTTCATGGCCACAAACTCATCCAACACTTCGCTTGAGGTCAAGGTGTGGAAGTCCGGTCTTTGATGAATGACGGAGGACATGGCCTTGTGGTAGGGCATCATTGCCTTGAGGAATTTGCACTTGATCCAATTGTCATCCGTGTCCTTGCTCCCATGATCTCGTAGAGAGACCGCGAGTTTGGTTAATCTCCGATAAAGCTCACGAGGTTCTTCATCTTCCTTCATTGCAAACTCATCGGCCTCATCTTGTACCACTTCATAGTTGGAGCGTTGAATGCTTGCGCTTCCCCTGTAGAGAGACACGACACAATGCCATGCATCTTTGGCCAAGGTGAAGGGACGAAGATGAGGTAGGTCTTCGGGTGGATTTGCATCTTGAATGATAAAGAGAGCATTCTCATTGAATTGATTGTCCGCGGCTTCTCGAGGAGTGAAGTTGCTTGGATCATGTGGATAGAAACCTTCTTCAATGATTCTCCAAAGGTTAGTGTTCACATGATTTAAATGACGTTTAAAGCGGTAAACCCAAGAATCAAAATCCTCATTTTTCACATCTTAGGGGGAGCACCGGCATGATTCAAATGAGTGGATGGAACCGGTCCACCATAAACAAGTGGTGGTTCCACATGGGCAAAGATGTCGGTGCCATTCTTGCCACTAGAAGAAGGAGCCTTTTCACTACTAGCTTCCCCCTTGTCGGGGATAGCATCCGACACCTTGTTGGCGGGATCACCCACTTTCAATGGTGCGGTGGATAGTTTAATCCCCTCAAGAAATTTAGTAAACATGCTTTCAACTTCGGTCGTCATGGAGGTTTTCAATGTCTCCAAGGCCACATTGAACTCCTCACGAGAGACCGAAGTTCCCCCATCTCCCGTAGACAAGATCGGATTCACACCGGAGTGTTCCTCCACACCGTCTACGGTATCAACCATACTCTTTGGACGGTAAATTCCTTAATAAAGAGACGAGGCTCTGATACCAATTGAAAGGATCGATATGGTTGACTAGAGGGGGGTGAATAGGCAACTACCAATTTTTAGCTTTTCTTTACCAAATTAAACTTTGCATCAAAGTAGGTTGTCTAGATGTGCAACTAGGTGAGCAACCTATATGAGGCAATAACAACACGCATACAAGCAAGCAAGGGTAGAGACACTAAAGAGCTTGCACAAGTAAAGGTAAGAGATAACCAAGAGTGGATCCGGTGAAGACGAGGATGTGTTACCGAAGTTCCTTCCTTTTGAGGGGAAGTACGTCTCCGTTGGAGCGGTGTGGAGGCACAATGCTCCCCAAGAAGCCACTAGGGCCACCGTATTCTCCTCACGCCCTCACACAATGCGAGATGCCATGATTCCACTATTGGTGCCCTTGAAGGCGGCGACCGAACCTTTACAAACAAGGTTGGGGCAATCTCCACAACTTAATCGGAGGCTCCCAACAAGACCACGAAGCTTCACCACAATGGAATATGGCTCCGAGGTGACCTCAACCGTCTAGGGTGCTCAAACACCCAAGAGTAACAAGATCCGCTAGGGATGAGTGGGGGAATCAAAAATCCCTTGGTGGAAGTGTAGATCGGAGCCTTCTCAACCACTCCCGAGCAAATCAACAAGTTTGATTGGCTAGGGAGATAGATCGGGAAAAATGTAGCTTGGAGTATTTAATGGAGCTTGAGCAATAAATGGAGCTTGGGGGAGGAAGAGGTAGGTGAGAAGGAGGAAGGGGAATCCCTTTTATAGTGGGGGCAACAATCCTGTTGCCCCCCACCAACCAGCCCCGCACAGGGCGGTACTACCGTTGAGAGGGGGCGGTACTACCGCCAGGCGACGGTACTGTTGCGCCAGCCAGCGGTACTGCCGCGCTGAGGAGACTTAGTAGGGAACGGGCCCAAATGCGGTACAACTGCGGTGGTAGGGCGGTACTACCACTCCTGGAACGGTACTACCGCCACTACAACCGTGACTAGTGTCGCAAAACCCGACACGAGAAAAAGACCTCTCGAATCGAGACGGTAGGAGCCAGACTACCCAGCGGTACTACGGCAGTGGGGTCAAGGGCGGTAGTACCGCTGTGGAGCAGTACTGCCGCTTGTGACCCATCGGCCGTAGTACCACAGGCAGTGCGGTACTACTGCTGGGGCGCGCGCGAGAGAGAGAGAGAGAAGGGATCTCTCAAATATGCTGAGGACAAGGCGGAGGTGCCAGGCCCCCAGCGGTACTACTGCTGTGGAGCCAAGGGCGGTACTACCGCTGCGGAGCGGTACTGCCGCTTGGCTCCTCAGCGGTACTACCGCTGGGTGCGCGGTACTACCGCTTAGACCTAGACAGGACAAGGAAGAGAGGAGAGATCTCTTCAATGGAGAGGAAATGCTCGGAGGGTGAGAACATCACCATCACCATGCCGTCGTGCTGTCAGAACTCTCCCTCGACGCTCTACTGGATCAAGAGTTCGAGGGACGTCATCGAGCTGAACGTGTGCTGAACACGGAGGTGCCGTACCTTCAGTACTTGGATCAGTTGGATCGTGAAGACGTTCGACTACATCAACCGCGTTAACCTAATGATTCTGCTTTCGATCTACGAGGGTATGTGGACACACTCTCCCCCTCTTGTTGCTATGCATCTCCTAGATAGATCTTGCATGATCGTATTTGAAAATTGCATGCTACGTTCCCCAACAGGTGGGATAGTTATGCACGCGCATTCGGCTTCCTTTTTTGGTTGTCCTCGATAGCGCGGGGTGGTCCTTCCTTATATGGGAGAGCGCTCTCTCCCGCGTATGAGCGCACGAGCGCTAGCGAGCCACGTCCTTGCAGAAATCACCACCTTTGAGGATTGATTTTGTACATATTGATTATTTTTCATGTTTTTTACACGAGGGAGTGGATTTTCAGCTCTTGGAAGCACATTCTTTCCTTATTTCAAAAGAAGAACTTAGGATTGTTGTCTCCAGCCTCACGTCTGCGATGTTGTCATTGTATCTCTCTCATGTTGCTTTAGGGACTTGGAAACAAGGTGAATCCCAAACCTTGCCGATGTGAGGGCCCCATTTTAGGTGTGTTTTTGAGTTTAGTTAGGTTTGTGTCTTGCTCAGAAAGACAAGATGAAGGTTTTTCCTGTCTAAGCCCTGTCCTGGCGGTGCATCTGGCGTCGTCGGAAGGCATGTGTGTTATTGTAGAACTGCATACTAGCCTGTTCACCCAAAAGCTCAAGATATAGCATAGGGTCGGACATTATACTCCAATACTCCCCTTCACGTCTATGCTCCGTTGGAGTTTATAACATGGGCAGCGAAAGCGAGGGCATGCCGCAATTATTTAATGCGTTTACTAGGTGTTGAACTATGAATATCTTGGTTGCAAATTTATGCACCTAATCAGTTCACCCATAAGCTCAAGCTGATGAGGAAAGGTAGGCTATGCATTTACACTTCAACACTCTCCCTCGCGTCCCTCAGGCCTAAACGTGGACCAAAAGTGGGTTGAATTCTTTTATTTTCACATTGTGTTAGCCGGGTCTTGAACTCAAGACCTCTCGGCTCCGATACCATATATAACTGCATGCACCAGAAAGTTAACCCAAAAACTCAAGCTATGGGACAAGGTTAAACATTATACTCCAGTAGTTACGTTGTATGTGTGCATGTGCGTTGTGTTGTACCCCTTCCATCTGGAATTACTTGTCGCTAAAATAAATAGAAATGGATGTGTCTAGAACTAAAAAAACGTCTAGATACATCCATTTCTACGACAAGTAATTTCAGATGGAGGGAGTACAAGGCTGGGATCAAGACTACTAACAACCTGCCGCACATTGTAATCTTGTCAATCTATTTCTATACTACTCTATAGTGTACGAGTTTTGAATTTGGTTCCCTTCTATCTCCTCCTATCATCCCAAACCAAATATCAGCCGTTGATTCAGCTCGTTGTGCTAAAATCGACCGTCAGATATTAACTAGACTCAATCGAACGGCTAAGATCTCACGGATTTGCAGTCGTCCCGCGCGCGCTCAAGTTTTGGGCGCCATCATCACGCGCGAATGGTTTTCTGGAAGCACCTAGAGTGTCCCCACCTAAATAAAATACTGATACAAAAAACAAGCCCCGCACCATCTCTCTTCGCTGAAGCAGACTCTGTTTCTTCGGATCTGCACGCCCCCGCTGTCGCTCCGTACTCGCGCCGCCACAACTCGACAGCTCGGCCCTCCACCGCCGGCCGCCGGCCGCCGGCCGCGACAAGAGCTCCCCAGTTTCTCATCTGTGCCAATTCGACTCCAATCGCTCAAACTTGGGCTGCCCAGAAGTTTCCCCTCAGGCGCTTACCATCCCTGAGTACTGTTCCACGTGCTCACCGCCACCGCTTCCTGGCATCTCCGCCCATACGTGCCTCAGGCCAATCCACCCCGGAAGTTGCTGCCTCTGCAGGTGCTAGCAGCCGGATGGTATACCAGTGAAGCCCAACCGATATGAGCACAACCTCACGCGCCGGCAGCTTCGATGTGAAGAGGTAAGATACCATTGAAAAATTATAGAGGTGGTGCTAAGTTCTTTAATTTCTATATATCTTCTATTACTGTATATTAGATGCCATGAATCTGAACCCATATTTTGTATTTCAGTGTAGAAATCAAGAAATATGTCAGAGCATATTCTGCCCACCACGTGTTTGAGTTTATGTCCACAAAGTTTTTTTTTCGTTTCATTTCTGATATACTTCTGTGTAAGTGTTATAGCCATTT
>NC_041382.1:151521256-151697389 GCF_002162155.2 Triticum dicoccoides | reverse complement strand
AAAGCATCAATACTGTCTAATATTATTGGAGTTTGTATCAAGCAATATGCAAAAAGAAAATGGTTTGTTGCAATAATTTTGATGTAACTTAAGCTTGGCGCGTATATACTGCTGCATTATCTTCCTATGCTTGTGCTAATGGTGTCTACTATGTTGCTCAGTGACTTATATTGCGGACAATTATCTAGGAAGCAAGTGAAAGGAAATTCAAGTAACCATACAACATCCATTGGAATGCCAAGACGGGCTCCTTTTCAAGATATTACAAATGTGGTTGACTCACATAGTTTATCAAAGAGAAAACAAGGTATATTTTTAATATTTTTTGTCACCATATTTTTTAAACAATATTACAGCTTCTTAGATGTTGATATATAAATGAAAATAAACCTATGCCTTGTGTGTTAAAAAGAATGCTCACAGATTGTTCGAAATATTCCATTCATTTCAGCGCAAAATATTCTTGGTTCAGCGGATCATCCAATTACTGGGACGAAACGATTTGTCACCTCCTGTCCTACAGTTACAGGTCCATTTGCCAAATTTGCATACGGTCTGTTATAAAGACTGCGATAATTTGGAAAATGTGATTAGTATAGAATCATCTTCCAAGACAATGCTTACCGAGTTTTTTAGAATGAATTCCATTGATCCATATGCTAGAAATTTCCTATATAAGGAATTCCCTGAATTTTATACATGGCAAAGGAACCGCAAAACATGGAAATGACGCACCCAGAGAATTCAAATAGGTCGACTTGTTGCGGCTCACCCTGCAGAAGGAGAACGCTATTACTTGAGAATATTGCTAAACCATGTGAGGGGGCCCACATCTTTTGATGATTTACGTACTGTTGATGGTGTTATTTTCTCCACATTTAGAGAAGCTGCGGAGAGAAGGGGTCTCATAGAAGCGGATAATAGTATTTTTGACTGTCTCACTGAAGCTGCTACATTTCAAATGCCCTATGCACTTAGACGGCTTTTTGCTACAGTTTTGGCATTTTGCGAAGTTACAAATGTTCGTGCATTATGGAACAAACACTTTGAAGCAATGTCTGATGATTTTCTTAGGGAGAGCATAAGTGATGAAGCAGTCGAGAAACTGGTGCTTGGAGATATTCAAGATTTGTTATATTCCATGGGAAAGGACATCAAGACCTTTGATCTTCCAAATCTATTGGATGCTGATGACCTAGATAGCTTAGAGGCTAAAGAACTGACTGAAGAAATGTCTATTAAAGTTGCTAAAGAAGACCTGGAGCTGGAGGCAACTCTAAACAATGAACAACAACTTGCTTTTGATGAAATAATGGATCATGTGTTGCACACGAAGGGTAAGGTCTTCTTCATCGATGGTCCAGGAGGTACAGGAAAGACGTACCTTTATAAAGCTTTATTGGCTAAAGTACGATCCATGGGGTTGATAGCCATTGCAACAGCAACATCTGGCATTGCAGCTTCTATCATGCCTGGTGGCCGGACTGAAGATGATGTGCTTCCCTTCAAGTTCAAGAGAAAGCAATTTCCAATTCGTCTTAGCTTTGCAATGACAATCAATAAAGCTCAAGGCCAAACCATTCCACATGTTGGTATCTACCTTCCAGAACCTGTTTTCTCTCACGGTCAACTATATGTTGCATTGTCTCGAGGAATATCAAGGCAAACAACAAGAATACTTGCCAAGCCAAATAAGGATATTGACCCATCGGGAAAAAGTACCAAAAATATTGTCTATAAGGAGTTTTTGGCATGATTAGTGTACAGAATGCAGCACTGCCTCTGTTTCATATATGTGAGCATGCTTTGCTTTGTCTTATAATATTGGTATGTTGATAACTGTTGTGATCTTTTTATATAAGTATAAGCATATATCAGAATCATGAATAGCAATAGGATTTATATTCTAATCTGTTCTACAAATACTTGAACACATACTGTTTTCTCTTCAGAGAAAGTATGGATGGAGTGTTGCGCTACTATTGTCAACTTTTTTATTGGTGTAGTTATAGGTTTGTGTCTAGAATATCATCTATTAGATTCAGGTCCTTGTTCTATGATGAATACACTGAATCATTTTTATGTGCAAGCCATGAATTTGCTTCACTAAGCTGAAATTTAGACATACATTGTTTGATTCTGCTAGCCTTAGATTGCACAGAACCATGTTTGACATTGCAGACTGGTTTATACTATAGAAGGCGTCGTTTCTATATTGTCGTTAAATACTTCTTCACCTAAGAATTTTTTGTCTCATTAATTAATTTGACACTCTCTTTGTTGGCAGGGTCAATTGGAATCATGTGCCTTTCTGGATCTTGAACTGGCGATCTCCGTGAATAAGAGGGATTTCTCCTCCTTGTGTTTCCTGTTCGACAAAGTAAAGAAGAAACTTGCTTCTCCATGCTATTTCAGGGTTTCTTTCAAGGGTATAAGGAGAGTGTAATCCTTTAGTAGTCCATAGTTTAGCTATGCAGGCGTCATTGGTTTCTGGTTAGATGATACCAAGCGCCTTGCCTTGGAATATTTTGTAAATTGTTTAACAGCGTGTTGCAATAAAGTTTTCTCTTTCATGTAAAAGAAATGTTAGCCATGTGCTTTTATGATCTGTGTGGTAATGCCAAGCTGGTCAAACTACTCTATGTGAGAGTGAAATGTTAAAATGAGCAAACTGCTTTATCACGTTTCACTGAATATGCACCATACATCACGCCCATTGCACCTACAGGCAGAATCACTGGTATATTTAATGCCATTTTCATTTCACACAAGATAACTTCAACATTACAATTTCATCAACAAAATACTGGCATTTCATTCCTATAGTTTGGACCATCCCCACTACCACACTTTGACAAAATAATAATACCGTTGTCATTGCAGATCTCAGTAATTCTTCGCACACAAAAGAAACTTTATGTTCGTCTACAGGGAGGACCCCCCCCATATGATGTGCTATCTTTGAAACTTTGCTCCCTGATGGCCTGGCGGATTTTCCCAAGCATCAGGGTCAGCGGCTCAGGATGGTGGGGGGCGTCGCAGTTTTGAGAGAGGCGAACCGTTCATGCACTTTCACAAACTGAATTTTCAGAAGCCACTCTCTTAGTATTATTATTACTAATTTTATTTGTACTGATGAACATGTGGAGACGTGCATTGCACGTGCACTTTTACTAGTAACACACACGTGTCCGTGCTGATGATGCATATGCCTCACGTATATACTTTTACATGGTAATCAGAGCTAGCCTCACAATCATCTTTCCTTTGCTTCAATCGCCAACTTGCACTTCCTTATTCCAGTATTGCGTCTCTGGCTAGTTCTTCAAGTTCCTTCCCCTCATCTCCATTTGCTCACTTCACATCCGAGAAGCTCACCAAGGGGGATCGGGTGTTGTGGTGGGTGACCGTCCTCTCTGGCATTAGAGGAGCACAGATGGCGAACTACCTCGACACCATAAAGAAGCCCCCTCCCACAACCAATAACGCCACCTCCGATGACGACAAGACGACATCCAAGACGCCTAACCCTGACCTCCAAACGTGGTATGCGCAAGATCAACATGTTTTTTGCTACTTGCTGACCACGATACCACGAGAGATGGCAATCTAGGTGGCTTCCTGACACACAGCGGCAAAGCTGTGGAACACCATGGAGGGCATGCTCACCTCCCGAACCCGTGCAAGGACTGTCAATGTCCGAATGGTGCTCGCAAACTTGTAGAAGGGCAATGCATGCATCATAAAGTACGTGGGTAAGATCAAGTATCTTTGTGATGAATGAATGGCTGTAGGAAATAAAGTAGAAGAGGAAGACACCGTATCCCACATCGTCCTCGACGGGCTTGATGAAGAATTCGACCCGGTAGTCTCCACCATGTGTTTGAGGGTGGAGCCAGTCATTATCCCAGAGTTGTACTCTCAGTTCCTCAACTTTGAGACACGCATGAACCTCTGTGGTGGGGACTCTCAATCGTCCACCAACGCCATTGCTCGCGGCCACTTCACCAAACAATCCAACGTCATCAGAAACAACGGTGGCCATTGTCGCAACTTCTCCAAGCTAGGCGGCGGAGGTGGCAAAAACAACGGTGTTGGAAACTACAATGACAGTGGTGGTAACTACAACAACAATACCGCCGCAACCAAGGTCATCTATCAAATTTGTGGCAAGGGAGGGAATCTGGCATGGAAGTGCTGGAAAAGGTTCGACTCTTCCTACCAAAGGACAGAAGAAAGGTCAACCAATGTTGTTGCACCCTAGTACGAGGTAAATACCAACTGGTATATGGACAATGGGGCGCCTGACCATATCACCAACAATTTGGAGAAGCTAACGGCCCATGAAAAGTACTCCGACGATTCATACAGCTGGTGGATCAGGTATGACTATCAATCATGTTGTTCATTCAACTAGTCATACCTCTGATTTTGACATTCATCTAAACAACATACTTCATGTACCTGAGGCTACTAAGAGTTTGATTCTTTTCCAGTCACCTTGCCATTGATAATGATACTTTCTTTGAAATTCACCCTTATTATTTTCTTGTAAAGGATCAGGGAACGAGGATGGTTCTCCAATAAAAGCATCTTTACACTTAGTCCAAGAATCAATGCTATTTTTAGTTTAAGACACTAGCCATTCCTTAGTCTATCTCTTAAGGAAAAGGAAATAATTTCACTTTTATAATATCATTGTCCACATCTTTATTTTTTTTGCATATCACAAAGTTCAACAAAAGTATTGAGATGAGAAGAGCATCTTCATTGTAATTTCCAGAAAATTGTTCTTTCATAACAAGATTCACCAAAGCAGCTTTAATTTCATAAGACTCTACACTAGTGGCGAGAGGACCAATAGGAGTACTAGTAAAATCATTATTATTAGTACTAGTGAAATCACATAACTTAGCATTATTAGCAGTAGACATGATTGCAACAAGATAAGAAATAACAACAAAAGGTATTTTTGAAGATTTTCGCAAGCAAAAGAGGCAAAAGTAACTAGGCAAGATAGATAAAAAGAATGCAGTGTGATGGTACGAAGGCGCCTATTTATTAAGTAGAAGACACGCCGACAACTATGCTAGAAATCTTGCTTGCTCGAGCAGAACTTGGTGGGATTCCCAATGTGTAAGGGTGAAGCAGAACAGTAGCAAGTATTTCTCTCAGTTAGAGAACTAAGGTTATCAATCTAGTAGAAGTCCCACAAGCTTACAAAGTGAACATCACCTGCACACACGACACAAACACACTTGTCCCCAACATGGCAATAGGGTTGTCAAGCCCCTTGTCTTGCTAATTACAAGATTAAATGCAATTGATAGAGATAAATAGTAGCAAGGTAGAGCAATACCAACATCAATTGTGTAGAAGAATTCAATAATGGAGAATAGACCCAAGGGACCATAGGTTCACTAGTGGCATCTCTCTTGAAAACAAGCAAATAGCATGATAAACAAATTCCAGTTAGGCAGCTATTAAATTGCAATATTTATGACTATGCTCATTCATGCTATAATCTCATATAGTCATTACGCCCGTGATAAGTAGACTGTTAATCCAACTATATCTACTACTACACTCCATCCCAAAACCGCTATCCAGCATTCAACTTGAGGTATTAAGTTCGCAAGAAACACATCATTGCAATAAGCAAGATGACATGATGTAGACAGAATAACATCAATCAATATGACGAGACCCCTTCATTTTGTCCTTAGTGGCAACAATATAATACGTGTCTTTGCCCTTATTGTCACTGGGTTAGCAAGATTGAACCCAACTGCAAAGCACTACTCCATTTTAAGATAAATAAATCCATCGAACTTTGCCAAAGAAGTGATGTCTACTACACAACCTTCTTCTTGTAGACGTTGTTGGGCCTCCAAGTGCAGAGGTTTGTAGGACAGTAGCAAATTTGACTCAAGAGGGTGACCTAAGGTTTATCAATCCGTGGGAGGAGTAGGATGAAGATGGTCTCTCTCAAACAACCTTGCAACCAAATAACAAAGAGTCTCTTGTGTCCCCAACACACCTAATACAATGGTAAATTGTATAGGTGCACTAGTTCAGCGAAGAGATGGTGATACAACTGCAATATGGATGGTAGATATAGGTTTTTGTAATCTGAAAATATAAAAACAGCAAGGTAACTAATGATAAAAGTGAGCGAAAACGGTATTGCAATGCTAGGAAACAAGGCCTAGGGTTCTGAAAGTGCAATTATCCCTGGGTGGTTTTGGTAATTCCTAACAACATATAGCTCATTGAGCTAACATTATTCCAAGATTGATATTTCAGGAAAAGCTCAATGAATGGCATGGCATGGACGAGGAAAGTGGATCACTCAAAATTCTAAGGACAAAAAGTTTGGCTCAAGCCTGAAGCTCAAGACTCTACATTTTATATTTTAGTGATCCAAGATCACATTGAGTCTATAGGAAAAGCCAATACTATCAAGGATGGATGAGGTGTTCCTTAATGGCTTGCTTGCTCAAAATGCTTAGTGATATGCTCCAAAATCCTCAACTACCTTCCCACATCCACATATGACCTAAACCAAAAGTCAAACTCGGCCCCACCGATTCTTTCTATCCGGCGCCACCGAGTTTCAAATGTCATAGCCACTGCCACAAACCCTAGGCAAATCGGTCTCACCGATAGGGATCTCGGTCTCACCGAGATGGGATTGTAATCTCTCTGTTTCCCTTCGTAACGTTTCATTCTTACCAAGATGAGCGATCGGTCCCACCGAGATTGCAATGTAAACTCTCTGTTTCCCTTTTGTAACACTTCGGTCTCATTGAGATGAGCGAATCAGTCCCACCGAGTTTACCTGACCAACTCTCTGGTTAGCTTATTACCAAAATCGGTCCCACCGAGTTTGAGTAATCGGTCACACCGAGATTATGTTATGCCCTAACCCTAACCATATCGGTCCTACCGAGTTGCATCTCAGTCCCACCAAAAATCCTAACGGTCACTAAGTTTGCTGAATCGGTCCGACCGAGTTTAACCATTCGGTCCCACCGAAGTTGGAAAATTGTGTGTAACACTTAGATTTTGTGTGGAGGCTATATATACCCCTCCACCCACTCTTCATTCGTGGAGAGAGCCACAAGAACATACCTACACTCCCAATACACATTTTCTGAGAGAGAACCACCTACACTTGTGTTAAGGTCAAGATATTCCATTCCAACCATATGAATCTTGATCTCTAGCCTTCCCCAAGTTGCTTTCCACTCAAATCTTCTTTCCACCAAATCCAAATCCTGTGAGAGAGAGTTGAGTGTTGGGGAGACTATCATTTGGAGCACAAGAGCAAGGAGTTCATCATCAACACACCATTTGTTACTTCTTGGAGAGTGGTGTCTCCTAGATTGGCTAGGTGTCACTTGGGAGCCTCCGACAAGATTGTGGAGTTGAACCAAGGAGTTTGTAAGGGCAAGGAGATCGCCTACTTCATGAAGATCTACCGCTAGTGAGGCAAGTCCTTCGTGGGTGACGGCCGTGATGGAATAGACAAGGTTGCTTCTTCGTGGACCCTTCGTGGGTGGAGCCCTCCGTGGACTCGCGCAACCGTTACCCTCTGTGGGTTGAAGTCTCCATCAACACGGATGTACGATAGCACCACCTATCGGAACCACGACAAAAACATCTGTGTCTCCAATTGCGTTTGAATCCTCCAAACCCTTCCCTTTACATTCTTGCAAGTTGCATGCTTTACTTTCCGCTGCTCATATACTCTTTTGCATGCTTGCTTGAATTGTGTGGAGATTTCTTGACTTGTGCTAAGATAGCTAAAATCTGCCAAGAACTAAAATTGGGAAAAGGCTAGATTTTTATTTGGTCAAGTAGTCTAATCACCCCCCTCTAGACATACTTTCGATCCTACAAGTGGTATCAGAGCGTTGGTCTCCATTTGCTTTGATTTCCATAGCTTTTGGCGGTCATAGCCTTGGTTTCACAACCTAGGAGAGTATGGCGTCTAGCGAGGGAAATTGTCACCGTAGAGGTCCTTACTTTGATGGCACTAATTTTGCTAGTTGTAAGCATAAGATGAAAATGCATATTCTTGGACATAACCCCGCCGTTTGGGCTATTGTGTGTATTGGCTTGCAAGGTGAATTCTTTGACGGGAAAGAACCGAACCGTGAAGCCACCGCGGAAGAGTTGAAAATGCTGCAATACAATGCTCAAGCTTGTGATATCCTCTTTAACGGATTGTGCCCCGAAGAATTCAACAAAATCAGCCGTCTTGAGAATGCAAAGGAAATTTGGGATACTTTGATTGATATGCACGAAGGTACCGACTCCGTCAAGGAATCCAAATTGGATGTGTTTCAAAGTCAACTTGACAAGTTCAAAATGAAGGATGGTGAAGGTGTTGCTGAAATGTACTCTAGGCTTGCTCTTATCACAAATGAGATTGCCAGCTTAGGGAGTGAAGAGATGACCGATAGATTCATCATCAAGAAGATCCTAAGAACCTTGAATGGAAAATATGATACCGTGTGCACATTGATCCAAACGATGCCAAATTACAAAGATCTCAAGCCAACGGAAGTCATCGTAAGAATTGTTGCTCATGAGATGTCACTCAAGGATAAAGAGGAACTTCACAACAAATCAAGTGGTGCTTACAAAGCCTCATGTGAAGCCCCCACATCATCAAGTGAGAAAAAAACCTTCAATGAAGAATTGAGCTTAATGGTGAAGAACTTTAACAAGTTATACAAGAGTAGAAGCAAAGAGAGAAGCTCCAAGTCAAGGTCCTACAATGACAAAAGATCTTCTAGTCGAGAGCGAAACTGCTACAATTGTGGAAGGCCCGGACACTATTCCAATGAGTGTATGGCCCCCTGCAAGAGAAGAGAAGATTCTCCCAAGAGAAGAAGTAGAAGAGAAGAATCACCATCTAGAGAAAGAAGGAGTAGAGATGATCGTTATGAACGAAGACCCTCACGGAGAAGCAAGGATTCGGAAAGAAAGGACAAGTCATCAAGGAGCTACACAAAACGAAGACATCAAGCTCATGTTGGTGAATGGGTATCCGGCTCCAACTCCGACAACCACTCCGAGAGAAGCTATCACTCTGACTCCGAATATACTCAAGATGAAGGTGTTGCCGGTCTAGCACTTGTGACAACCAACTCCTACGACATATTTGACTCACCAAATGAAGGAGTTGGAACATGCTTCATGGCTAAAGGCCCAAAGGTATCACACCCCGAGTATGTTGATTTCAATAGTGATGAAGATGACTTGTTAGGTGATGATGATTTACTTGTTGACAACTCTAGTGATGAATACTGTGATGAAACATTGATTAATCATGCTAATCAATATAAAACGAATGACAATGATAAGGAGAAGATTGAGTCTCTAACTAAAGAACTAAACACTCTTAAGTTAGCTCATGAAACTATCTTAGGAGATCATCGAGAACTTTTAAGGACTCATGAGAAATTACGCTTTGAAAAGCTCAACCTTGAGCAAGAGCATGAGTTCTTAAAAGCAATCAATGATGATCTTCGTAAGAGAAGTTCTTCTTACATTGCCAAGCGTTTACTCTTATCCACTTACATGCCTCAACTCAAGTCTAGTAACAAGAACAAGAAAGATTCTTCCTCTAGTAGTAACAATAATCATGCTAAATCCAATATTGTTGCTTCTAGTAGTTCTCTTGATTCCACTAATGATTCTCTTAGCCAAGTTACACTTGAGCAAGAAAAAAGCTTATTGAAGGGAATTATAGAGAAAGGTGTTTACAAGAGCCTTGCCGGAAGTAAGCAATTCGAGGAAATTGCACGCAAGCAAGGAAGGCACCGGAATAATCAAGGTGTTGGTTTTGAACGAGAGTTCAATGCCAATGGAGTTGAGTGGGAAGAAGATCAATACCCCAAGACAAAGTTTGTTCCTCAACAAGAGAAGTATGATCCTACTTCTTTCAAAGGGACACAAGCTCAAGATGATCTTCCACCACAAGACCACAAGCAAAAAGGCAAGGACAAGCTTCAAGAGGAAACTGATGCATTTGAAGAAGCTCCTAAGGCCTTGGTCAAGTGGGTTCCCAAGACTATTTCAAGTTCCACTTCATCAAGTACAACTACAACATCGAGGATTCCCATCAAGATGGTGTGGATCCCGAAGAAGAAGAACTAGAGAGTTCTTGAGGGTGACTCCGCCAACATACTTCACTCTTATCATCTTGGCAAGAACAAGTGCAATCAACTTCCACATTTTGCACTAGTTCAAGGAGTCACAAACCCTCTTGTTGGTAAGACAAGGGACAAGGTAACCTAAAAGCTTTCATAGACATCATCTTGTGTGTGCATCACTTTATTTCTATGGATATCCTTGTTTGTTCCTTGTGGGACTAACCCGTGTAGGTATTGAAAGTGCAACTCACTCCAATGGATAGCTCCAAATGATCTACATCAACATTGAGCATCCACATCTTCAACATCTACATGAAGTCATCATTGACAAAACCCAAGGTTAGTTCATCCCTCTTAGGGGGGGATCTCACATCTAGGGGGAGCTTTACTCTAAGAATTGAGCTAAAGCAACTCTAATGGTGTGAACACAACAATGCTTTATGTCAAAGTGGTGTAACACCCCGGATATGACTTTCCAATATGTATTCCAACTCTTGCCGTTTCCGGTGTTAAGTTATTTTATTTTCTCGGGTTCGGGTTTTTGTCTCCGTGTATTGTTGTCGTTGTCATGCATCTCATATCATGTCATCATGTGCATTGCATTTGCATACATGTTCATCTCAGAGAGTATATCATTTCATTCCATTGCATCATTTTCATTTGAGTTCATCTTGATGCCCGAAATGCTGTTAGAAGAGGGCTACTTGAGATAATTGTCAGATCTGCTACTTCATTTAGATATTTGTCATTTTTGCCATGTTTATTGTGTGCATGATATGCCCATGAGCTCTACATATGTTTTGGTAAGGGTTTTGCCATCTTTCCAGAGGTGCAACCCATCTATTTTTGTGATGTGTGTGGTGACTAGCACAAGCTTGCAAAGTGAGGCACTTGGTAATGCTGATTTCAGGGACTTAGCATTTCCACTAAGTCCTTGACCTGTTTATCTCATAGGGCCATATGTTCATGTTGTTTCCTAGTGATCCGTGCCTCTTTTGAGGATGATCAGTAAGGATGTTTTGTTAATCTTGTAGTGCTCTATCCATCCATGTCTTTGTTTGCAATTATGGAGCACCCTAGCTTGAGTCAATCGAGCACTACTTTTGCTACTTCGTGAATCTGGGCAGATTGTCTACTTGTTAGCGATTTTGCCGATGATGTTGTAGTTGATCGTGCATGCTATGTTATTGTTATTGCCATGTCTAGCTTGAATTTTGTGTATTCTTGATGGGTGTATGCTTAGTTTATCATGACTTGCTCCGTAGTGAGTGCATCGAGCTCGTGAACATGCCTACTTGATATCTGTTTTCAGCATGCTCCAGTTTTCACTAAGTCTGAGAACTGATTATGTTTTTGCCATGTTCACATGCTTGCAATTGTGTTTTCTGATCCCTTTTGGCTCAAGGTCACTAAGGGACTTTTGTTAAGTTCTTTGAGTAGCTCCATGCCATGCTTTGCTTTGCCATGTTCAGGTCCTGTAGAATGTAGTTTTGTTGCTCCGAAGACTGCTACCTGATCTGAAATACCAGACAAGTGTTAATTTCACTAAGTCTGAAATCTGTTTGCCATATGCATTTTTGCCATGCTTGTTTGAACCTGTTAATACATGAATTGGCCGTAGCTCAGTCCTAGACTTTTGTTAAGCATCTTGAATGCATCCCTGCCAAGTATTTTTATGCCATGTTTGGGTGTTGTAGCTTGTTCATCTCATTGCATTTAGATGGCTACTTGCTGTAAATCGCAGACCGGTGTCATACTTGAAACGCTTGCCATTTCCAAACCGTAACTCCGATTCCAACGTTCTTTATATCGTTTTCAAGCGATTTCATCTCATCTTTCCAGTGGCACACTTGGATTCCCAAGTTGAGGCCAGGTTCATGTATCCCTTGTAAAATCTTGCATATGCATCCCGCATAGCATATCATCTTTGCATCATATTGTTTGATCCTTGCACGTGGTTGATTGTGTCCTTGTTGCTTGTTTGTCTTGTTTGGGTAGAGCTGGGAGACAAGTTCGCTAATGAGGAGCCCGTTGAGTTTGCTTTCGAGGATCCAGTCAACTCTGACAACTTTTCAGGCAAGATGATCATACCCTCGAAATCACTACTATCTTTGCTTTGCTAGATGCTCGCTCTTTGCTATGCCAATGCTACGATGCCTACCACTTGCTTTCAAGCCTCCCAAATTGCCATGTCAAACCTCTAACCCACCTTGTCCTAGCAAACCGTTGATTGGCTATGTTACCGCTTTGCTCAGCCCCTCTTATAGCGTTGCTAGTTGCAGGTGAAGATTGGAGGCCGTTCCTTGTTGGAACATTTACTTACTTGTTGGGATATCATTATATTGCCATGTTATCTTAATGCATCTATATAATTGGTAAAGGGTGGAAGGCTCGGCCTCTCGCCTAGTGTTTTGTTCCACTCTTGCCGCCCTAGTTTCCATCATATCGGTGTTATGTTCCCGGATTTTGCGTTCCTTACGCGGTTGGGTTATAATGGGAACCCCTTGATAGTTCGCCTTGATTAAAGCTTTTCCAGCAATACCCAACCTTGGTTTTACCATTTGCCACCTAGCCTCTTTTTCCCTTGGGTTTCCGGAGCCCGAGGGTCATCTTATTTTAAACCCCCCCGGGCCAGTGCTCCTCTGAGTGTTGGTCCACCTGTCAGCTGCCGGTGGCCACCAGGGGCAACTCTGGGTTGGCCTACCCATACCTAGGACAATCTGAGTGTGCCCTGAGAAAGAGATATGTGGAGCTCCTATCGGGATTTGTCAGCACATTCGGGCGGTGTTGCTGGATTAGTTTTAACCTGTCGAAGTGTCTTGAAGAACCGAGGTACCGAGTCTGATCGGAACGTCTTGGGAGGAGGTCTATTCCTTCGTTGACTGTGAGAGCTTGTCATGGGCTAAGTTGGGATTCCCCTGTAGGGATTTGAACTTTCGAAAGCCGTGCCCGCGGTTATGGGCAGATGGGAATTTGTTAATGTCTGGTTGTAGATAACTTGAACCTTAACTTAATTAAAATGAATCAACTGAGTGTGTTACCGTGATGGCCTCTTCTCGGCGGAGTCCGGGAAGTGGACACGGTGTTGGAGTAATGTTTGCGCAGGTTGCTCTCTAGTTTCTCGCTCGCGCTTTGCCTCCTCTTCTCGCTCTCTTTTGCGAACAGGATAGCCACCATATTTGCTAGTCGCTTGCTGCAGCTCCACATATTTACCTTGCCTTACCTATAAGCTTAAATAGTCTTGATCGCGAGGGTGCGAGATTGCTGAGTCCCTGTGGCTCACAGATTACTATTACACCAGATGCATGGCCTGATGATTCCGCTCCAGGTGACGCGCTCGAGCTCAAGTGGGAGTTCGACGAGGACTCTCAACGTTACTATGTTTCCTTTCCTGATGATCAGTAGTGGTGCCCAGTTGGGGGTGATCGGGACCGTGTCGCATGTTGGGTTATCTTTTATTTTGGCATCGTAGTCGGGCCATGAGTGTTTGGATGATGTAATGTTATTTATGTACTTGATTGACGTGGCGAGTGTAAGCCAACTATGTTATCTCCCCTTTTATTATCTATATTACATGGGATGTTGTGAAGATTGCCTAACTTGCGATGTATGCCTTCAATGCGATTATGCCTCTAAGTCGTGCCTCGACACGTGGGAGATATAGACGCATCGAGGGTGTTACAAGTTGGTAATCAGAGCCTTCCCCGACCTTAGGAGCCCCATTGCTTGATCGTTTTTAGCAACCGAGTTGTGTCTAGAAAAATGTTTTGAGTCATTTAGGAATTATATATCGGAGAGTTTAGGAATTCTTTTTTACTTCCCAGTCTCCTCATCGCTCTGGTAAGGCATCCTGACGTAGAGTTTTGACTCTTCTCTTCTCAAATTTCACTAAAAAAAATTTAGGATCACGCGGGTATCTGGGACTCGTTCCGATGGTTTTATGACGAGAACATTGTCTTGGTGCCTCCTGTCAGGGGTTTTGTGGAAGTGTCCCGGGGAGTTGAGCTCTGAGGTGTTGTCTTCATAATTTTATCGTTGCAGTTCTGGAATACCTGAGTTTAGTACGCCGATATCGAAAATCTCTTTTATGCAGTTCGTTGGTGAGATAACCTCGACGCCACCCAGTACTGGAGCGGGAGTTTGGGAGTATCGCCATAACTTGTATAACTGATGCTTTTCGAAGGTTGAGGTAGATGGTTTCCGAAGTTTTTCTCGGTTATGTGTTGAAGGATGGATACAGCTGGATGTAGGATTTGCTAGATTTGGGTGAGATATTATGCTTCCCCTGTATCCCCAACACCTGATTGCATAACCGGAAAGGTTTGGGAGTTTCATAGGTGGGAATTCTTGTAGCTCTAGTTC
Organism: Triticum dicoccoides; assembly: GCF_002162155.2. Classification (NCBI taxonomy): domain Eukaryota; kingdom Viridiplantae; phylum Streptophyta; class Magnoliopsida; order Poales; family Poaceae; genus Triticum; species Triticum dicoccoides. The sequence goes on along the minus strand of NC_041382.1, from coordinate 151,682,858 downwards.
TTCTTCCACAAATATTTGGTTTGAGATTGGGATTTCTTACTGATTATTCGTTCTTGATCCGTACCTTGTTGATTTATTTCTCTACCTTAATTCTACGTGGCTTCTCAATTTATGGATATGTGACCATTTCAAGAGGAATGCATTTGTTCATTTTGTCGGGATGTGAAGACTATATGTTGCAATTTTCATTCCGTTGGATTCAGCTTCAATATTTGTCTAGCAATGTGCTAATGGATGTCAACCTCTTCAGGATGGCTCCTCCAATGCGCATGACTCCGAATCCTGATCCGCCACCACCTCCACCTCCTCCGGAGGCATGGCAAGCTGTGATGGCCGCAATCAATGCAAACACATAGTTGATCATGCAAATTCTCCAAGAGCGCAATCAAGGCAACCAAGGGAACCAATGCAACAATCAGAATCACTTTGCTACACTCAACCAGTTCCTTGCTAATGGGCCAAAGACTTTCAGCAATTGTGTTGAGGCAACCGATGCTGACGATTGGCTTGTGGATCTGTGCAAGCATTTCGAGTGCAGTAACATCAGGCCTGAGGACTTTGTCAAGTTTGCTTCCTTCCAACTCAAAAACCAAGCCGCGGAATGGTTCCAGCAGTACAAGGATTACAGAGGTGGATGTGTTATCACTTGGGATGAATTCCGTCAAGATTTCAGAGCTCACCATATCCCTCAGAGCGTGGTTGAAAGCAAGCGTGAGGAATTTCGCAACCTGAAGCAAGGCTCTTTGTCTGTCTATGACTACAACAAGTTGTTTCAGAAGCCCGCCCGCTTTGCTAAGCCGGACGTGCCTGATGAGAAGAGCATGATATACCAGTTCAGGGGTGGTCTCAGAGAAGAAATCCAGCTCACTCTTGTTCTCTTTGAGCCCTTGAGGTACGATGAGTTCTATAACATGGCATTGAAGCAAGAGGCTGCTCAACTGAGGTGTGATGCTTCCAAGAAGCGAGTCAGAGATGTTACTCCTTCTTCCCCTACTCAAGTGGCCAAGCAGCAGAAGTATTGGCTTCCTCCTCCTCCATTTCGTCAGCCGTATCAGCAGAAGAGCAAAGGTGGCAGTGGATCTTCCCACCCACCCAACCCTGGCTTTCAGAACAAGACTTCGTCTCAAGATCCAAGATCGAGTGCTCCGTATCACCGTCCGCTTTCAGAGGTCACGTGTAACAAGTGCCAACAGAAGGGTCACTATGCCAACAAGTGTTTCAACCAGAGGCGTCTTCCTCCTCCTCCTCCTGTCAGATCGGCAAGTACAGCTGTGGTCAAGCATAACCCCAAGCATGCCAAGGTCAACTTGATGAATGCAACTCAGGCAGAGGATTCGTCAGATGTCATCATGGGTAACCTTCCAGTTAACGATATTCCTGCAAAAGTTCTTTTTGACACTGGTGCATCACATTGTTTCATCTCGATACCGTTTACATCTAGGCATGAATTGGTTTCGCAAGTTTTGCCTAGTCCATTAGCAGTTGTCTCTCCTGGTAAGCGCATGCATGCTAACTCCATCGTTCCGGATGTTACTATCACCTTGGGTGACTACAAGTTTCTGGCTTCTCCAACGGTTCTTGGTGACTCAGATATTGATCTTATTCTCGGAATGGATTGGCTTTCTAAGCACAAGGCACATCTTGACTGTGCAGCCAGGCAGATTCAATTGACTCATTCGTCTGAGGATGTCATTGTCTTTGCCGCTCGTGATGATACCATCCATCTGTTTTCTCTCAATGAGAAGGGTGAATTGGATGCTATCTCGCAAATTCCAGTCATTTGCGAATATCAAGACGTCTTTCCAAAAGAGCTTCCAGGAATGCCTCCGCACCGCCAGTTGAATTCGTTATTGATCTTGAGCCCGGCACGGAACCTGTGTCCAAGCGTCCTTACAAGCTCGGACCTGAAGAGCTGAAGGAGCTGAAGAAGCAACTCGATATTCAAGAGAGAATGGGTCTCATCCGGCCTAGTTCTTCTCCGTGGGGTTGTGGTGTTCTTTTTGTGAAGAAGAAGGATGGAACGGACCAACTTTGTGTTGATTACCGCCCATTGAACAAGAAGACCATCAAGAACAAATACCCACTTCCCAACATCAATGAGCTGTTCGAACAACTCAAAGGTGCCCAAGTATTCTCCAAGCTTGATCTCCGTATGGGTTATCACCCGATTCGAATCCGTGAGCAAGATATTCCCAAGACGGCTTTCAGGACAAGCTATGGTTCATATGAATACACTGTCATGTCTTTTGGCCTCGTCAACGCTGCTCCGACGTTCTCTCGCATGATGAACTTCATCTTCAACACCTACACCAATGACTTCTTTTTGGTCTATCTCGACGACATTCTGGTTTTCTCGAAGAACAAGGAAGATCATGCCAAGCACTTGCGTTTGGTACTCGATAAGTTGAGGGAACATCAGTTCTACGCCAAGTTCTCCAAGTGTGAATTTTGGCTCGATGAGGTTCTTTATCTTGGTCATATCATCTCTGCCAAGGGCATTGCTGTGAATCCTGAGAAGGTGTCTACAATTGTGAATTGGGAACCTCCTCAGAACGTGAAGCAACTCTGCAGCTTCCTCGGTCTCGCAAGCTATTGTCGAAGATTCGTTGAAAACTTTTCTAAGATCGCGAAGCCTCTCTCAAATCTTCTCCAGAAGCACGTCAAGTATGTTTGGTCTCCGGAGTGTGACATTGCTTTCAACACTTTGAAAGAGAAATTGATCACTGCTCCAGTTCTGACTCCGCCTGATGAATCCAAGCCGTACGAGGTCTTTTGTGATGCCTCTCTCCAAGGTCTTGGAGCAGTGTTGATGCAAGAGAAGAAAGTTGTTGCTTATACCTCTCGCCAGTTGAAGCCTAATGAGAAGAACTACCCCACTCATGATCTCGAGTTGGCGGCAGTTGTGCATGCTCTTTTGACTTGGAGACATCTCTTATTGGGAAGAAAAGTGGACATTTTCACTGATCACAAGAGTCTCAAGTACATCTTCACTCAGCCTAATCTCAACCTCAGGCAAACTCGATGGGTCGAAATGATTCAAGAGTATAATCCAAGTATCGAGTATACTCCAGGAAAGGCCAATGTGATTGCTGACGCATTGAGCAGGAAGGCTTATTGTAACAGTCTGATTCTCAAGCCTTATCAACCCGAGCTTTGTGAAGCTTTCCGCAAACTTAATCTGCAAGTTGTTCCTCAAGGTTTCCTCACCAACCTTCAAGTCTCTCCTACCTTGGAAGACCAGATTCGCCAAGCCCAGCTTCTTGATGCTATGGTGAAAAAGATGAAGATTGGGATTGCCAAGAGTCAACCCAAGTACAAGTGCTACCGCTTTGATGACAAGGATACTCTCTTCTTCGAGGATCGTATTGTTGTACCCAAAGGTGACCTTCGTAAAGTGATCTTGAACGAGGCTCACAATTCTCTCCTCTCCATCCACCCAGGGAGTACGAAGATGTATCGGGACCTCAAGCAGGCTTATTGGTGGACTCGAATGAAGCGCGAGATTGCTCAATTCGTGAATGAATGTGATGTCTGCAGAAGAGTGAAGGCAGAACACCAAAGGCCAGCCAGTCTCCTCCAACCTCTTGACATTCCAGAATGGAAGTTTGACCACATTGAAATGGACTTCATGACTGGGTTTCCAAAGTCCAAGCGTGGCAATGATGCTATATTCGTTGTCATCGACAAACTCACTAAAGTGGCTCACTTTCTGCCTATCAAAGAGTCGATCACTGCAGCTCAATTGGCGGAACTCTATACCTCTCGAATTGTCTCTCTCCATGGTATTCCACAAGTGATCTCTACAAACCGTGGCAGCATCTTTACCTCCAAGTTTTGGGATTCTTTTCAGAAGGCCATGGGCACCAACATCCGCTTCAGCACAGCTTTCCATCCTCAAACTAGCGGTCAAGTCGAGCGTGTCAACCAGATTTTGAAGATATGCTCAGGGCTTGTGTGATCTCCTTCGGCATGAAGTGGGAGGATTGTCTTCCTTATGCTGAATTCTCCTACAACAACAGTTTTCAAGAAAGTTCGGGCAAGGCCCCATTTGAAATTCTGTATGGCAGGAAGTGCCGTACCCCTCTCAGCTGGTCTGAAACCGGTGAACGTCATCTTTTGGGTAATGACTTAATCACAGAGGCAGAGGAAATGTGCAAAGTCATTCGCGATAACCTCAAAGCAGCCCAATCCCGCCAGAAGAGCTACTATGATAGTAAGCACCGTGATTTGGCTTTCAAGATCGGGGATCATGTTTACCTCCGCGTCTCTCCTATGAAAGGTACTCGTCGCTTCGGTATCAAAGGGAAGCTTGCCCCCAGATACGTGGGACCTTTCAAGATTGTCAGCAAGAGAGGCGACCTCGCCTATCAACTCGAGCTTCCTTCAAACTTTGCAAATGTTCATGACGTGTTCCATGTCTCTCAGCTCCGAAAGTGCTTCAAGACTCCTGACCACACCATCAACTTCGAGGACATTGAGCTCCAAGAAGATCTCTCATATTGTGAGCACCCCATTGCTATTCTTGAAGAGACTGAACGCAAGACTCGCAACAAATCAATCAAATTCCTCAAAGTCAAGTGGTCACACCATTCCGACCGTGAAGCTACCTGGGAACGCGAGGATCACCTTCGTTCTGAGTACCCGGCCTTCTTTCATTCCTAGATCTCGGGACGAGATCCTTTCGTAGTGGTGGAGTGTTGTAACACCCCGGATATGACTTTCCAATATGTATTCCAACGCTTGCCGTTTTCGGCGTTAAGTTATTTTATTTTCTCGGGTTCGGGTTTTTGTCTCCGTGTGTTGTTGTCGTTGCCATGCATCTCATATCATGTCATCATGTGCATTGCATTTGCATACATGTTCATCTCAGAGAGTACATCATTTCATTCCATTGCATCATTTTCATTTGAGTTCATCTTGATGCCCGAAATGCTGTTAGAAGAGGGCTACTTGAGATAATTGTCAGATCTGCTACTCCATTTAAATATTTGTCATTTTTGCCATGTTTATTGTGTGCATTATATGCCCATGAGCTCTACATATGTTTTGTTAAGGGTTTTGCCATCTTTCCAGAGGTGCAACCCATGTATTTTTGTGATGTGTGTGGTGACTAGCACAAGCTTGCAAAGTGAGGCACTTGGTAATGCTGATTTCAGGGACTTAACATTTCTACTAAGTCCTTGACCTGTTTATCTCATATGGCCATATGTTCATGTTGTTCCCTAGTGATTCGTGCCTCTTTTGAGGATGATCAGTAAGGATGTTTTGTTAATCTTGTAGTGCTCTATCCATCCATGTCTTTGTTTGCAATTATGGAGCACCCTAGCTTGAGTCAATCGAGCACTACTTTTGCTACTTCGTGAATCTGGGCAGATTGTCTACTTGTTAGCGATTTTGCCGATGATGTTGTAGTTGATTCGTGCATGGTATGTTATTGTTATTGCCATGTCTAGCTTGCATTTTGTGTATTCTTGATGGGTGTATGCTTAGTTTATCATGACTTTATCCGTAGTGAGTGCATCGAGCTCGTGAACATGCCTACTTGATATCTGTTTTCAGCATGCTCCAGTTTTCACTAAGTCTGAGAGCTGATTATGTGTTTGCCATGTTCACATGCTTGCAATTGTGTTTTCTGATCCCTTTTGGCTCAAGGTCACTAAGAGACTTTTGTTAAGATCTTTGAGTAGCTCCATGCCATGCTTTACTTTGCCATTTTCAGGTCCTGTAGCATGTAGTTTTGTTGCTCCGAAGAGTGCTACCTGATCTAAAATTCCAGACAAGTGTTAATTTCACTAAGTCTGAAATCTGTTTGCCATATGCATTTTTGCCATTCTTGTTTGAACCTGTTAGTAGATGAATTGGCCGTAGCTCAGTGCTAGACTTTTGTTAAGCATCTTGAATGCATCCCTGCCATGTATTTTTATGCCATGTTTGGGTGTTGTATCTTGTTCATCTCATTGCATTTAGATGGCTACTTGCTGTAAATTGCAGACCGGTGTCATACTTGAAACGCTTGCCATTTCCAAACCGTAACTCCGATTCCGACGTTCTTTATATCGTTTTCAAGAGATTTCATCTCATCTTTCCAGTGGCACACTTGTATTCCATGTTGAGGCCAGGTTCATGCATCCCTTGTCAAATCTTGCATATGCATCCCGCATCGCATCCCGCATAGCATATCATCTTTGCATCATATTGTTTGATCCTTGCACGTGGTTGATTGTGTCCTTGTTGCTTGTTTGTATTGTTTGGGTAGAGCTGGGAGACGAGTTCGCTAACGAGGATCCTGTTGAGTTTGCTTTCGAGGATCCAGTCAACTCTGACAACTTTGCAGGCATGATGATCATACCCTCGAAATCACTACTATCTTTGTTTTGCTAGATGCTCGCTCTTTGCTATGCCAATACTACGATGCCTACCACTTTCTTTCAAGCCTCCCAAATTTCCATGTCAAACCTCTAACCCACCTTGTCCTAGCAAACCGTTGATTGGCTATGTTACCGCTTTGCTCAGCCCCTCTTATAGCGTTGCTAGTTGCAGGTGAAGATTGGAGGCCGTTCCTTGTTGGAACATTTATTTACTTGTTGGGATATCATTATATTGCCATGTTATCTTAATGCATCTATGTACTTGGTAAAGGGTGGAAGGCTCGGCCTCTCGCCTAGTGTTTTGTTCCACTCTTGCCGCCCTAGTTTCCGTCATATCGGTGTTATGTTCCCGGATTTTGCGTTCCTTACGCTGTTGGGTTATAATGGGAACCCCTTGATAGTTCGCCTTGATTAAAGCTTTTCCAGCAATGCCCAACCTTGGTTTTACCATTTGCCGCCTAGCCTCTTTTTCCCTTGGGTTTCCGGATCCCGAGGGTCATCTTATTTTAAACCCCCCCCCCTGGGCTAGTGCTCCTCTGAGTGTTGGTCCACCTGTCAGCTGTCGGTGGCCAGCAGGGGTAACTCTGGTCTGGCCTACCCGTACCTAGGACAATCTGAGTGTGCCCTGAGAAAAGAGATATGTGGAGCTCCTATCGGGATTTGTCGGCACATTCAGGCGGTGTTGCTGGATTAGTTTTAACCTGTCGAAGTGTCTTGAAGAACCGAGGTACCGAGTCTGATCGGAACATCTTGGGAGGAGGTCTATTCCTTCGTTGACCGTGAGAGCTTGTCATGGGCTAAGTTGGGACTCCCCTGCAGGGATATGAACTTTCGAAAGCCGTGCCCGCGGTTATGGGAAGATGGGAATTTGTTAATGTCTGGTTGTAGATAACTTGAACCTTAACTTAATTAAAATGAATCAACTGAGTGTGTTACTGTGATGGCCTCTTCTCGGTGGAGTCCGGGAAGTGGACACGGTGTTGGAGTAATGTTTGCGCAGGTTGCTCTCTAGTTTCTCGCTCGCGCTTTGCCTCCTCTTCTCGCTCTCTTTTGCGAACAGGATAGCCACCATATTTGCTAGTCGCTTGCTGCAGCTCCACATATTTACCTTGCCTTACCTATAAGCTTAAATAGTCTTGATCGCGAGGGTGCGAGATTGCTGAGTCCCTGTGGCTCACAGATTACTATTACACCAGATGCAGGGCCTGATGATTCCGCTCCAGGTGACGCGCTCGAGCTCAAGTGGGAGTTCGACGAGGACTCTCAAGGTTACTTTGTTTCCTTTCCTGATGATCAGTAGTGGTTCCCAGTTGGGGGTGATCGGGACCGTGTTGCATGTTGGGTTATCTTTTATTTTGGCGCCATAGTCGGGCCATGAGTGTTTGGATGATGTAATGTTATTTATGTACTTGATTGACGTGGCGAGTGTAAGACAACTATGTTATCTCCCCTTTTATTATCTATATTACATGGGATGTTGTGAAGATTGCCTAACTTGCGACATATGCCTTCAATGCGATTATGCCTCTAAGTCATGCCTCGACACGTGGGAGATATAGACGCATCGAGGGTGTTACAAGTGGTAACCCCATTTGTGCTTAAACGATGAGTATGACCTATGATCAAATGTTCTCATTTGACTCCTAAGTCAATATACTCATATATAGATGACCTAGTCATCGCAAATTGTTTGATAGATGCTAGAATTGGTTGTGCATGCTTTGCCACATATTTCAATTGCCATTTTATTGTGTGAGCATGTTGATTGCATATTTTACTCATTCGAGGACATCCACTTGTTGTTTTGATTGATTGGTTTTCTTTTCTTTTGCCAAGTGGATGGACAGGAATGCCTAAGAACCCTCTCTAGCTATCTATGCTTTTCTCGTCTCAAACTCTATTCATGCTACATCACAAAATTTGATCAAGTCAGATTAGAACCACTCTGTGTGAGGAGCACTCGGAGTCCCCGATTCGTCATAGACTTAAACTTCCAAAACTTCTTGTGCGTTTCGGTCTGAATGATTCATCCATTTCAGTCATACCGAGATCACTAAGTCGATCTAGGTTTTCAATCTCGGTGCAACCGATTTGAACCTTTCGGTCACATCGAGTTTCAGTAATTGCTTGTAGTTATGAATCTCGGTGCCACCGAGTTGTTCCACTCGGTCACACCGACAGGGTCGAGCTATATATATCCACGGGCAAATTTTTTGGAAATTTCTCCGAAGTCTTTTCGCCCGCGCTTATCCCGCTCTGCCTCCAGGGTCTCCGGATCGTCCTCCTCGTCGCCAGTTGCCTCCTGCCGCTGGTCTCCGCCGCCATTAACGGAAATCATTCCCGCCGTTGCCGCCGTAGCAAGTTCATCACCGAACTAGGGTATGAACTTGATCATTGTGCTATCCTCAATCCGATTCCTAGCACATTGTGTTTGCCATGAATCTTCCCACGATTGAAACGATCTTATCTTGTCAAAACACTCGCAGATTAGAGTTGAATTGAAAATTTAGGGTTAGGTTTCCGCCGAAACCATCTCGGACCATCCGAGTTGTGGAACTCGGTACCACCGATTCGGCTCAGGCTATTGCACATGAGATTCTCGGTCTGACCGAGAATTGAAAATCGGTGTAACCGAGTTCAGGACTTTGTGAAACCCTAGCAGTCTCGGTGCCACCGAACTGTGACTCGGTCTGACCGAGTTCACTAGTTTTGGGTCCAACAGCTGCTTCGGTATCACTGAGTTTACAAATCGGTTGATCCGAAATGCTTTCTGAGGAAAACTAAAACTAAGTTTTTGATTCATTATTTTGCAAAAACCTCTGTATTTTGTGATGCTCATCCACTCTACCTCATCTATAATCTATTCACAGGGTCAGCTGTCAGTGTTTGCATCATGTCTGATCAAAGTGACAGTCAGAACAAGGAAGAGGAGCAGGTTCACATGAGTGAGGGCACTAGTCCCTCTAGCAGCTCAGATGATGGAAGCAGGAGCACTCCCAGCAACTTGCCCAAAGCTGCCACCAGAACAAGGAAGAAGAAAACTTTAGAGTCTGAGGATGAAGATTATGTGGCAGTAGAGGATGAGGCCACATCAAAGAAGAAAGTGCTCAAGAAGGAGTACAGCTCAGCTGCAGTTAAGCCAGGGATGAAGATCAAAAGGCCAGCAGGAAGACAACCCATGTCAAAAGCCAGAGCTACCACTCAAGCATCTTTGGAATCCAAACCCAAAGAGCCTGCTGAAGAAGGAAAGAAAAGGAAGGAAAGGGTCAAGAAGACCATGGCCAGAGTGATTGGAAAGGCTTCCATGATGGAAGAAGAAGAAGAAGAAGAGGTTGTTGCACCAGCACCCAAGGCACAAAAGCTGATGGGTGATGCTATAAAGTCAGGGGCTGCAACATCAAAGCCCAAAGAAGCACCCAAAGCAGCCTCCAAGCCCAAGAGTGCACCTAAGAGGAATACCAGGAGTATACAAGCTGCTGAGAAGAACAAGGCCCCAGTGCCTAAAGTTGCTGCTAATGAAGATGATGAAGGACAAGTCCTGAGGAAGCTCAAACCCAAGATTCTAGACCACAATGATGCTCATCATGTGGCTGAGAACATGAAGATCAGGAGGGACTTAGGGTTGAAGCTATGGAGAGAGTCAGATCCATATGCCACCAGGAGAAGGACTGCTGTTGATTACAGGTTCCACACAAAGGAACAACAGGATTTCTATGAGACAATCTTGTTAGACAAGAAGCCTATAGTGTGTGATATGAGGTGGGTCGACTGGACCTACATGAAGGAGAATGAAGAACACTATCCTGGAGTGTATGATAGCTTCAGTGCGTGTGGAGTTGCAGACTTTGTTGGGCAGAAGCTCACAAACTGGAATGATGAGCTCATTATGCAATTCTACTCCATAGCACATTTCTATCCAGATGGCAGAATAGTTTGGATGTCTGAAGGAACGAGATACCAATCAACTATTGAGGAATGGGCCAATCTGATCAATGCCCCAAAGGAAAGTGAAGATGACTTTGATGTTTATGCCAAGAAAAAGATGGATCACAATTCTATGTCACAGATGTACAAGGAGATCCCAGACAAAGCTCTTAAGACTTTTAAGTTTGGGTCAGTCCATTTTGTTCTGTGAGGACTGCCAACGATCAACTGGATCCTCAGGCACACTCTCTTGCCAAAGTCAGGTGATCATAAGATGATTAGAGACCATGCAATTAACTTGCTTCAAATCTTTGATGTCCCATAGAAGTTCAAGTTCATGAGCCTCATGGTTGAGACTATCAAGAGGACATCAGCAGACCAAAAGAGAAGTTGTGGATATGCCCCACAAATTCAGGAGTTGATTAACTCAAAGATGGGCACAGGAAAATATATGTTGGATAAGGAACACTTTGTTCTCTATCCTGACTTTGAGGACAAACAAGTGGTTATGGATGAAGATGAACCATCCTCAGTACAAGCACAAGCCAAGAGAGAGAAGGCAAAAACAGAAAAAGCTGCAAAGATGCCAACCCAGGAGGAGGCATCTCGGTATCTTCTAAAAAGCAAGCAAGATCAGCTTGGCTACTTGATTGCATCCACTCTAAGGATAGAGAAAGGACTGGCCACCCTGACTCGAAACCAGGAGAGCTTGGAAAGAATCATGGAGCAGAAGTTCTATGACATGGATGTGAAGGTAACTGAGATCCAGTCTGTTGTGGAGCAGCTACAGGATGACATGCAGGAGAGGAAGGGAAGAACAACCACTGATGCATTTGCCAGAGTGCCTAGAGCTCAGAGGTCAACTACAGTACTAGTACCAGACACTAGAGCCACTTCATCTACACCAGCTACAGCTTCAGTGCCACCAGCTCCAGCACCTACTCCATCAGATCCATCTACTTCGACTGAAGCCTTCGTTCTTGGAGTTATCCGGACACCACACCTGAAGACCAATCTTGAGAGACGTTTTAGTGCTATGCATTTTCTATGAACTTTTTGGTAACTTGTTGCCAAAGGGGGAGAAACATGTATAGATCATAGGCTTCGAGACAGAGCGTTCCTTTTTATTCTCTCTTGCTTTGGTGGTTGAACTTTGTTTGTCTTTTGATTGCTTGAGATACTATGCTATTATCTGTGAGACATTGATGATCATGTGGTTGATCATAAGCTACACTTATGCTTGTTAGATTATATTATTTTGCTTATCCTTATATGATCATTCACTTTGCTTGGTGATGAGTGCATGTATTCAATCTTTATTATTTTGAGCGCTCCACCAAGATGTATGTGACATGGAAGAGTAACCCATGATCCTAACTCATTGTGCATTTGCAGTCCAAAGCAAATCTTAAGATATGCACAAATTTAGGGGGAGCTCTTGCTTTTCACATACTTCTCAAAGCGACAATATCTTTCACTCTTATTATCATTTGCCGAAGCTTTGATCTATATGTTGTCATCAATTACCAAAAAGGGGGAGATTGAAAGTGCAACTATCCCTGGGTGGTTTTGGTAATTCCTAACAACATATAGCTCATTGAGCTAACATTATTCCAAGATCGATATTTCAGGAAAAGCTCAATCAATGGCATGGCATGGATGAGGAAAGTGGATCACTCAAAATTCTAAGGACAAAAAGTTTGGCTCAAGCTTGAAGCTCAAGACTCTACATTTTCTATTTTAGTGATCCAAGATCACATTGAGTCTATAGGAAAAGCCAATACTATCAAGGAGGGATGAGGTGTTGCTTAATAGCTTGCTTGCTCAAAATGCATAGTGATATGCTCCAAAATCCTCAACTACCTTCCCACATCCACATATGACCTAAACCAAAAGTCAAACTCGGCCCCACCGATTCTTTCTATCTGGCGCCACCGAGTTTCAAATGTCATAGCCACTGCCACAAACCCTAGGCAAATCGGTCTCACCGATAGGGATCTCGGTCTCACCGAGATGGGATTGTAATCTCTCTGTTTCCCTTTGTAACGTTTCGGTCTTACCGAGATGAGCGATCGGTCCCACCGAGATTGCAATGTAAACTCTCTGTTTCCCTTTTGTAACACTTCGGTCTCACCGAGATGAGCGAATCGATCCCACCGAGTTTACCTGACCAACTCTCTGGTTAGCTTATTACCAAAATTGGTCCTAACCATATCGGTCCTACCGAGTTGCATCTCAGTCCCACCGAAAATCCTAACTGTCACTAACTTTGCTGAATTGGTCCGACCGAGTTTAACCATTCGGTCCCACCGAGTTTGGCAAATTGTGTGTAACGGTTAGATTTTGTGTGGAGGATATATATACCCATCCACCCACTCTTCATTCATGGAGAGAGCCATCAGAACATACCTACACTTCCAATACACATTTTCTGAGAGAGAACCACCTACACTTGTGTTGAGGTCAAGATATTCCATTCCAACCATATGAATCTTGATCTCTAGCCTTCCCCAAGTTGCTTTCCACTCAAATCTTCTTTCCACCAAATCCAAATCCTGTGAGAGAGAGTTGAGTGTTGGGGAGACTATAATTTGAAGCACAAGAGCAAGGAGTTCATCATCAACACACCATTTGTTACTTCTTGGAGAGTGGTGTCTCCTAGATTGGCTAGGTGTCACTTGGGAGCCTCCAACAAGATTGTGGAGTTGAACCAAGGAGTTTGTAAGGGCAAGGAGATCGCCTACTTCGTGAAGATCTACCGCTACTGAGGCAAGTCCTTCGTGGGCGACGGCCGTGATGGAATAGACAAGGTTGCTTCTTCGTGGACCCTTCGTGGGTGGAGCCCTCCGTGGACTCGCGCAACCGTTACCCTCCATGGGTTGAAGTCTCCATCAACGTGGATGTACGATAGCACCACCTATCGGAACCACGAAAAAAACATCTGTGTCTCCAATTGCATTTGAATCCTCCAAACCCTTCCCTTTACATTCTTGCAAGTTGCATGCTTTACTTTCCGCTGCTCATATACTCTTTTGCATGCTTGCTTGAATTGTGTGGAGATTGCTTGACTTGTGCTAAGATAGCTAAAATCTGCCAAGAACTAAAATTGGGAGAAGGCTAGATTTTTATTTGGTCAAGTAGTCTAATCACCCCCCTCTAGACATACTTTCGATCCTACAGGTTCATACTTTCACTAGTGCAAGTTCTCTCAACAATAATAACATAATTGGATCATATAAATATCCCTCAACATGCAACAAAGAGTCACTCCAAAGTCACTAATAGCAGAGAACAAACGAAGAGATTATTGTAGGGTACAAAACCACCTCAAAGTTATTCTTTCAGATCGATCTATTCAAGAGTCTGTAGTAAAATAAGACGAAGCTATTCTTTCTGTTCGATCTATCCTAGAGTTTGTACTAGAATAACACCTTAAGGCACAAATCAACCAAAACCCTAATGTCACCTAGATACTCCAATGTCACCTCAAGTATCCGTGGGTATGATTATACGATATGCATCACACAATCTCAGATTCATCTATTCAACCAACACAAAGAACTTCAAAGAGTGCCCCAAAGTTTCTACCGGAGAGTCAAGACGAAAACGTGTGCCAACCCCTATGCATAAGTTCACGAGGTCACGGAACTCGCAAGTTGATCACCAAAACATACATCAAGTGGATCACGTGATATCCCATTGTCACCACAGATAAGCACATGCAAGACATACATCAAGTGTTCTCAAATAATTAAAGACTCAATCCGATAAGATAACTTCAAAGGGGAAACTCAATTCATCACAAGAGAGTAGAGGGGGAGAAACATCGTAAGATCCAACTATAGCAAAGCTCGCGATACATCAAGATCATTTTGACTCAAGAACACGAGAGAGAGGGATCAAACACATAGCTACTGGTACATACCCTCAGCCCCGAGGGTGAACTACTCCCTCCTTGTCATGGAGAGCGCCAAGATGATGAAGATGGCCACCGGAGAGGGATTCCCCCCCCCTCCGGCAGGGTGCCATAATGGGTCTAGATTGGTTTTCGGTGGCTACGGAGGCTTCTGGTGGCGGAACTCCCGATCTAGGTTTCTTTCTGGAAGTTTCAGTATATAGAAGAGGTTTTGGCGTCGAGAACAAGTTAGGGGGGGGTCTCCGGGCTGTCCATGAGGTAGGGAGGCGCGCCCAGGGGGGTGGGCACGCCCCCCACCCTCGTGGGCAGCCCGGGACTCTTCTGGCCCAACTCTTTTATTCCATGGCCCTCTTCTGGTCCAAAAATAAGTTCCGTGAAGTTTTAGGTCAATTGGACTCCGTTTGATTTTTCCTTTTCTGTAAAACTCAAAAACAAGGAAAAAACAGAAACTGGCACTGGGCTCTAGGTTAATAGGTTAGTCCCAAAAATCATATAAAATAGCATATAAATGCATATAAAACATCCAAGGTTGATAATATAATAGCATGGAACAATCAAAAATTATAGATACGTTGGAGATGTATCAAGAAGATAGATAGATCAGAGAGTATGCAAAGATATTTATTTATACAGAAAGGGAACTTCAAAAGAATTAATTGATTTAAATAAACAATCTGGCCATAAAGTGACAATTCATCATATCCCAACAAGCACACCACCGATTACATCGAATTGATTCCGATCATATGAGGTGGCTCACGGGAACATTGTATTGAAGATCCAAAAGAGAGATAGAACCATCTAGCTACATCAATGGACCCTAAGGTCGTAAAGGAACTACTCACACATGGTCAGGAGGAAGAAAGGTTGATGAATAAGTGTTCACCAATGGATTCCCCCTCCGGCAGAACTCCGGAACAGACCTGCAAATTGGATCTTCATGAAACAAGAACTTGCGCCGGCAGAGAAATTATTCTAAAAGTATGTTGAGAGGTTTCGGTGTTTATGGAGATTTATGGCGGTGGAATCAACTTAAGGCGGTGCATGTGGGCCCCAAACTCCCTGGTGGAGTGCCCTAGGGCATGGGCATGCCATTTGGCCGTGTGCCCCCTGTGGCTCCTCTCGTTTCTTCCCGAAGCTTCCTCGGTCCTTCGTTGCCTGAAAAAACCGTGTAAAATTGGCACTATATTTTGACCTTCCTAGATATTGATTCCCCGCGAAACCAAAAACATATAGAAAACATGATCTGGCACTGGGCAATAAATTAATAGGTTAGTTCAGAAAAATAATATAAAATAGTATAGTAAGTTTATAAAAATAATATTATAATAGCATGAAACAATCAAAAATTGTAGATACATTTGGGAGTCACTCTGCCGTAGTTGGTATTGCCCCTGCCACTATTACGTAGGGTATCCACCATGTATATGTCGTACATGGAGGTTGTTGTTCACTTGCTCGTGGGCGCAGTGGCCGTCGGCAGGTTGCTCGAGGACTCGCCTATTTACTCATCCATATCCTCGATCGACTTCATCTGAGCTTCTTGTGAGGACCTCAGTTAGGTTTCCAATGTTAGTGACAAGGTGGATGGTGGGTGGGTCGAAAACTTCGACATTCCCGAGTGAGTCCCGGATCCAATCATAGACAAAGGGCTAGTCATATGATATTGCAAGCTTCTGAATTTGATCTAACATCTCGTTCAGGAGGGATTTCTCGCACTCCTCCTAGAATGAATCTGGCATCAATGCCAAGAGTAATTTTCCAAGGATCCGGTCTGACATGGATCCAGGGTCTTCACGCATGGCCATATCCATTGTCTGGCTCTCGGGGTGGGTCGTCTGATCCTGACTCAGTTCCAAGTAAATTAAGATGATCCTGACACATTTTTATTTTGAGCAATGACTTGGTAATTTGTTAATTTTATATATAAAAAATGCGTCGCAATGGTTTATTTTTTGATATTAATTGCTCCTTCTAACCTAACATTATATATAGAACGAGCTCAGCTAATTCGTGTATTTCAAGAAAATGCAATTGGGCTGGGATTTCTTAGAAAATATTAAATGTGCCGCATTGACGTGAAATTATTTGTTCACCCAGCCCAGCAAATGCACTGTACATTCTAGAAAACATGGGTTAAATATATGCCACATTTTTGCAGGCTGACGTGTGGGACAATAGGTTGAAGCCTACAAAGGGCGTTGTCAACTTGGTCAACAAATGATTATGACATCCACAGCCATTGGATTTATATCCAACGACCGGCATGCACCTTCAATCTCTCGTCTTCTTCCTCCAGTGTCGCCGGGACCGCCTGGTCCGGCCTCCGGCGGGGCTCTGCTTAGCACGCATCGCTGCGAAGCGCTACCCCACCGCCGGCCAGGCTATCCCTCCACCTCTCCACACCTCCTGTTATTCTCCACCGACTGCAGCCCTATACCACACTAGAACCAGTTATAACCCTTGTACTCCTCTCAATCTACGACTCCACTGTCGCATATTCCCATCTCCAGGTCGTTCCCGTCCGGGGCCTTGCCGTCGTCCACCGCCTCGCTGTGCTCAGCGCGGCGTGGTCAACAAACGAGAGTCATCGCAAGAGGACTATACATGGAGAGCCTAATGGCTGGGACCCACGAGGTCCATGGTCACATGCAAGGAAAGTTCCTCCTTATTAAGCTGAAAAAAATATTTCCTCCCCCCGATAGCCGGGACCCACCGGTTGTATCTTCGCACAGAAGGAAGTGCCTCCTTGTTATGCAAAAAAAACTATTCCTCCCGTTGACAGCTGGGGACCCGTCAGATTTGGTGGCTGGCTTGTGGGCCTACTAAGCGGACGTGTACGCAGGGCTTTGTCAACTTAATCAACAAATGATTCTAGCAGCTGACCGTTGGATGTTAATCCAAGAGCCGTGCTCCTTCTTCAACCTCTGTTCTTGCTCCTATCTGCCGTGGGCGGCAGCGCTGCCGTGCACCTGAACCAATCAAGTTTCCCACTCCTCTCCATCTGCGACTCCACTGCCGCATCTTCCCCATCTCCGGGTCGTTCCAGTCTGGGGCCTCGCCGTCGTCCACCGGGCTTAGTGCGCTCGGCACGGTGTGGTCAACGTGGTCAACAAACGAGAGTCATCGGAAGATGACTGCACGTGAGAAACTGACAATGGGGATGCATCACGCCCATGGACGCATGCATGCAACTGCATCCTTTTTACCCTGAAAAATAATGTTTTCTCCCCCTGACTGCTAGGACCCACCAGCTACATCTTCGCACGCAAGGAAGTGCGTCCTTATTACGCCAAAAAGAATGAATACTACCGCTGACAGCTCCGACCCACCAGCTATATCTTCGCACGCAAGGAAGTGCCTCCTTATTACGCACAAAAAAATGAATACTCCCCATGCTAGCTGGGACCCATCGTAGTGGGAGGCTGACCTGTGGGCGTACTAAGTTGATGGGGACGGAGGGCTTTGTCAACTTAGTCAATATATGAATGATTCTAGCTCTAGTGACCGTATGATGTCCATCCAATGGCCGTAGTGCTTCTTCAACCTCTGGTCTTCTTGCTCTAGCCGCCCAAACAAGCATCGGCCGTGCTGCCTGCTCCTGCCCCCTGTGTCCAGCTGTGCTGCCACCGCTGGCCATGCCATCCCGCTATACTCACCCACACCTCCTGTTATTCTCCGGCGACTGCAGCCTCACACCGCAGCCGAAGCAGTCAACCCATGTACTCCCCTCCGTGTGGGCATCCACTGCCGCATCTTCCCCGGCTCCGCGTCGTCCCCTTCCTAGGCCTCACCGTCGTCCACCGCCCTGATGCTCTCGGCACGGCGTGGTCAACATGGTCAAGGAACGACTTCCATCAGAAGAGTACTATACGTGGAGAGGCTGACAGTTGGGTCCAAGGCAGCAACAAGGAAGTGCCTCCTTATTACGCGGAAAATAATGATTCATCCACCTGACAGCAGGGACCCTCCGGACGGGCCACTGTATTTTGTGAAAAAACGTTTCCCCCCTGACTGCTGGGACCCACCAGCTACATCTTCTCGCGAAGGAAGTGCCTGACAGTCGGGACCCACCTGGTCGAAGCGTACGTAGCATTGTCATTCTGGTCGCGAACGTGTATGTACATACTGGTCGATGTAGAGGCGCGCAAGTGTCGTAGTAGAGGCGCGCACGTAGCATGTACACATACGTACAACGCCCAGGGTGCAAGAAAGAAAATACGGCCACGTATGTACATATGGGCGGGGTTTCAAACGCCTACTTGCGCATACGTACGGCCAGGGCTCGTGTACATGGCTGGGTCGAAATGGACAAGCTGCATCGTCATCGTGTTCATGGGGAGGCAACCGGCTGGGTCGGAACGGAATGCGTCGTCGTGTTCATCGGGAGCCAACTGGCTTGGACGAAACAGCCAATGGAAACAAGGCCTGGCGTACCGCAAAACGGAGGAAACGGCCTTGTGTTCGACCGGCCACGGTCGAAACGGGATCCTGTTCATCGGGAGGGGTCTGGCGTACCGCAAAACGGAGGAAACAGACCTCCTACGGTGGAAACAGGTCCTGTTGATCAGGAGGGGTGTGGCGTATCGCAAAACGGGACTCCACGGGATACTATTCATCTCCACCGTCGACTGATTCCACGGGCTACTATTGTTGGAGTTTTTGGCAACGGGTACCCCGAAGACGGCAAGACAATAATTCAAGACATCGGGGCTAACAAAGCCCCTCAGTCCGGCTGCCTAGCCGCTCTTGTCGGCTCCCTGTCCGACTGCTCTGCCCAACCGGCTGCCGGCTGCTGACTGCGCCGACCAGCCGGTTGCCGACTGCGCGAACCAGCCGGCTGTCGACTGCAGCCCGACAAGACACCGACTAGACGGCTATACCGCGACGTCATCTACAGTGTACCATGTCCCCTCGGCATTGATTTTATAAAGTGCCCCAGGGGACAAGCATAGCATGCACCATGCCTCACACATGGCTTGGTTTGTAAGCTACCCAAGGTAGATTACAACCAACGCCACCATGCCCATGCCTACCTAGCTTACTCTCTAAGCTAGTGATGTCTACTACACAACCTTCTTCTTGTAGACGTTGTTGGGCCTCCAAGTGCAGAGGTTTGTAGGACAGTAGCAAATTTCCCTCAAGTGGATGACCTAAAGTTTATCAATCCGTGGGAGGCGTAGGATGAAGATGGTCTCTCTCAAGCAACCCTGCAACCAAATAACAAAGAGTCTCTTATGTCCCCAACACACCCAATACAATGGTAAATTGTATAGGTGCACTTGTTCGGCAAAGAGATGGTGATACAAGTGCACTATGGATAGTAGATAATGGATTTTGTAATCTGAAAATATAAAAACAGCAAGGTAACTAATGATAAAAGTGAGCACAAACGGTATTGCAATGCTAGGAAACAAGGCCTAGGGTTCATACTTTCACTAGTGCAAGTTCTCTCAACAATAATAACATAATTGGATCATATAACTATCCCTCAACATGCAACAAAGAGTCCCTCCAAAGTCACTAATAGCGGAGATCAAACGAAGAGATTATGGTAGGGTACGAAACCACCTCAAAGTTATCCTTTTTGATCGATCTATTCAAGAGTCCGTAGTAAAATAACATGAAGCTATTCTTTCCATTTGATCTATCATAGAGTTCATACTAGAATAACACCTTAAGACACAAATCAACCAAAACCCTAATGTCACCTAGATACTCCAATGTCACCTCAAGTATCCGTGGGTATGATTATACGATATGCATCACACAATCTCATATTCATCTATTCAACCAACACAAATAACTTCAAGGAGTGCCCCAAAGTTTCTACCGAAGAGTCAAGATGAAAACGTGTGCCAACCCCTAGCATAAGTTCACGAGGTCACGGAACTCGCAAGTTGATCACCAAAACATACATCAAGTGGATCACGTGATATCCCATTGTCACCACAGATAAGCACATGCAAGACATACATCAAGTGTTCTCAAATCCTTAAAGACTCAATCCGATAAGATAACTTCAAAGGGAAAACTCAAACCATTACAAGAGAGTAGAGGGGGAGAAACATCATAAGATCCAACTATAATAGCAAAGCTCGCGATACAGCAAGATCGTACCACCTCAAGAACACGAGAGAGAGAGAGAGAGAGATCAAACACATAGCTACTGGTACATACCCTCAGCCCGAAGGGTGGACTACTCCCTCCTCGTCATGGAGAGCGCCGGGATGATGAAGATGGCCACCGGAGAGGGATTCCCCCCCCCCCTCTGGCAAGGTGCCGAAACAGGTCTAGATTGGTTTTCGGTGGCTACGGAGGCTTTTGGTGGCGGAACTCCCGATCTATTCTGCTCTTCGATGTTTTTAGGGTATATATATAGGCGAAAGAAGTCGGTCAGGGGAGCCACGAGGAGCCCACGAGGGTGGGGGCGCCCGGGGGGGTAGGGTGCGCCTCCCTGCCTCGTGCCTCCCTGGAAGCTTCCCTGACGTCTACTCCAAGTCTCCTGGATTGCTTCCCTTCCAAAAATAAGTTCCGTGAAGTTTCAGGTCAATTGGACTCCATTTGATTTTCTTTTTCTTTGATACTCTAAAACAAGGAAAAAACAAAAACTGGCACTAGGCTCTAGGTTAATAGGTTAGTCCCAAAAATCATGTAAAATAGCATATAAATGCATATAAAACATCCAAGGTTGATAATATAATAGCATGGAACAATCAAAAATTATAGATACGTTGGAGACGTATCGGCTAGCTACACACTATCTATGCCACCCATCCATCCATCCAGGGAGGGGGGGTAACACACACGCATGAGCACACACATGCTCATGTCTAGCCACATACCATTCGGCCACTAGAGCTTGCATGCTCATCCGGCCACCCGCATATATACGAGATCAGATGCACTTGGCACTGATCTCAGATACAACTCCAGGAGCACTCTGTACTAGATATACATACCAGATATACTCAGACATCCAGGAGTAGGGGAGTTATTTGTAACACCCACAATACGGCTATATCTCCCACATGTCGGGGCACGACTTAGAGGTATAGCCGCATGGTAGTTTTGTCGCAAGAGGGGTAATCTTAACACAATCCCATGTACTGAAGAAAGGGATAAAGAGTTGGCTTACAATCGCCACTTCACACAATACATAAATAATTCATACATCATCCAAATACACTCAAAGGTCTGACTACAGAACCAAAATAAAGGAAGACAACCCCGGATGGTAGATCCCCAATCGTCCCAACTGGGCTCCACTACTAATCACCTGGAAAAGAAACAAAGTAACGACCCGAATCATCGTCGAACTCCCACTTGAGTTCGGTATCATCACCTACACTGGTATCCTTGGCACCTGTAACTGTTTGGAAGTATCTGTGAGTCATGATGACTCAGCAATCTCACACCCGCGAGATCAAGACTATTTAAGCTTATGGGTAGGAAAGGGTAGTGAGGTGGAGCTGCAGCAAGCACTAAGCATATATGGTGGCTAACATACATGAATAGAGCGAGAAGAGAAGCAACGCAACAGCTGAGAAGCTAGAAGTGATCAAGAAGTGATCCTGAAACTACTTACGTTCAAGCATAACACAAGACCGTGTCCATTTCCCGGACTCGGCCAAAAAGAGACCATCACGGCTACACACGCGGTTGATTCATTTTAATTAATTTAAGTGTCAAGTTCTCTACAACCGGATATTAACAAATTCCCATCTACCACATAACCGCGGGCATGGCTCTCGAAATTTTATACCCTGCAGGGGTGTCCCAACTTAGCCCATCACAAGCTCTCATGGTCAACGAAGGATATTCCTTCTCCCGGGAAGACCCGACCAGTCTCGGAATCCCGGTTATAAGACATTTCGACAATGGTAAAACAAGACCAGCAAAGCCGCCCGATGTGCCAACAAATCCTGATAGGAGTCGCACGTATCTTGTTCTCAGGGCACACCCGATGGGCCAGATGTCAGGTTGGCATAGACCCTGGTTGCCCAGGGGGGCCGGACATCGCCCAGTTTGGACCAACACTCAGAGGAGCAATGGCCCGAGGGTTTAAAATAAAGATGACCCTTGAGTCTGCGGAACCCAAGGGAAAAAGGCTTAGGTGGCAAATGTTAAAACCAAGGTTGGGCCTTGCTGGAGGAGTTTTATTCAAAGCAAACTGTCAAGGGGTTCCCTTAACACCCAACCGCGTAAGGAACGCAAAATCAAGGAACATAACACCGGTATGACGGAAACTAGGGCGGCAAGAGTGGAACAAAACACTAGGCATAAGGTCGAGCCTTCCACCCTTTACCAAGTATATAGATGCATTAAAGTAAATAAGATATAGTAATTATATCCCAACATATCCATGTTCCAACATGGAACAAACTTCAACTTCACCTGCAACTAGCAACGCTATAAGAGGGGCTGAGCAAAAGCGGTAACATAGCCAAACAACGGTTTGCTAGGAAAGGTTGGTTAGAGGCTTGTCATGGAAATATGGGAGGCATTATATAGAAAGTGGCAGGTAGCGCTGTGATGCCCTCGATTCAATCGTACACTAATCATACACGCACATGTGTACGATCAAGATCAAGGACTCACGGGAAGATATCACAACACAACTCTAGACACAAATAAAAATAATACAAGCTTTATATTATAAGCCAGGGGCCTCGAGGGCTCGAATACATCAACTCGAATACACAAGAGTCAGCGGAAGCAACAATATCTAAGTACATACATGAGTTAAACAAGATTGCCTTAAGAAGGCTAGCACAAAAAGCAACAATGATCGAAAAGGCAAGGCCTCATGCCTGGGAGCCTCCTGACTACTCCTTGTCGTCTGCGGTCTTCACGTAGTAGTAGGCATCCTCCGGGTAGTAGTAGTCATCAGTGGCGTCGTCTGGCTCCTGGGATCCGTCATCTGGTCCCAACAATCGGGTATGGGGGAAAAGAAGTAGCAAAGCAACCGTGAGTACTCATCCAAAGTACTTGCAAGACTTACATCAGATCTAAACGAAGTATGCATCTGTATCAAAGGAAAAAGGGTTGTATCTGTGGACTAAACTGCAGAATGCCAGAAAGAAGGGGAAAGGCCTAGCCTATCGAAGACTAGCATCTTCAAGCATATAGAAGAGCACAGATCAACATAATGTAAATTAGTAGTGTTATCAACCTCGGCCAGAGATCCTTTCTCGACTCCCTGTGAGAAAGCAATCCCAGAGCCATACTATCCAGTTATCATCACAATCCAATTCTCATCACCATCCAGTCCTCATCACAAGGATCCAGTTCTAGTTGTATCGATCGGGATACAACTCCAAGTGTCCGTTACCGTAGGACAGGCTATCAATAGATGTGTTCTTCCCTGCAGGGGTGCACCAACTTACCCACCACGCTCGATTAACTCCGGCCGGACACACTTTCATGGGTCATGCCCGGCCTCGGCCAAAAAATACGCCGCAACCCGACCTAGGCTTAATAGAGAGGCCAGCACGCCAGACTAAACCTATGCCCCCAGGGGTCATGGGCCATCGCCCCAGGAACTCCTGCACGTTGCGTGGGCGGCCGGTGAGCAGACCTAGCTACCTCCTTCAACAAGGCAGGAACTTAAGTAGTCCAACCCGGCGCGCGCCGCTCTGTCGCTGATGTCTATTAAGCTTCGGCTGATGTATACGATGTAGAACACCCATTGAGGGAGTCCTGGATTAGGGGGTCTCCGGATAGCCGGACTATCTCCATTAGCCAGACTGTTAGACTATGAAGATACAAGATTGAAGACTTTGTCTTGTCTCCGGATGGGACTCTACTTGGCGTGGAAGGCAAGCTAGGCAATAGGTATATGGATATCTCCTCCTTTGTAACCGACCTTGTGTAACCCTAACCCTCTCCGGTGTCTATATAAACCGAAGGGTTTTAGTCCGTAGGACAACAGCCATAACATACAATCATACCATAGGCTAGCTTTTAGGGTTTAGCCTCTCTGATCTCGTGGTAGATCTACTCTTGTACTACCCATATCATCAATATTAATTAAGCAGGACGTAGGGTTTTACCTCCATCAAGAGGGCCCGAACCTGGGTAAAACTTCATGTCCCCTGCCTCCTGTTACCATCTGGCCTAGACGCATAGTTCGGGACCCCCTACCCGAGATCCGCCGGTTTTGACACCGACATTGATGCTTTCATTGAGAGTTCCTCTGTGTCGTCGCCATTAGGCTTGATGGCTCCTACTATCATCGATGGCGATGCGGTCCAGGGTGAGACTTTTCTCCCCAGACAGATCTTCGTATTCGGCGGCTTTGCACTACGGGCTAATTCGCTTGGCCATCTGGAGCAGATTGAAAGCTACGCCCCTGGCCATCAGGTCAGATTTGGAAGTTTGAACTACACGGCCGACATCCGCGGAGACTTGATCTTCAAAGGATTCGAGCCACAGCCGGGCGCGCCGCACTGTTGCGATGGGTATGACCTAGCTCTGCCACCGGACAGTACCCAAGAGGCCGCGCCCGCATCAGCTCTGACCCTTAGCTCGGAGCCAACTGCGCCAGTCGAGGATGGGTGGTTAGACACCGCCTCAGGAGCTGCAGTCTCAACGGCGATCGAGCCGAACAGTAGCCTAACAGTCTGTGCAGCCCGTGACTCCAAGGTGCCGGACTCTTTTCCGGACTCCGAACCATCCGCGCCCCTGCCAATCGAATCCGATTGGGTGCCGATCATGGAATTCACCGCCGTGGGTATCTTTCAGCACTCGCCCTTCGGCGGCATTCTAAATTCACTAAGGTCTCTCTCTTTGTCAGGAGAGCCCTGGCCGGATTATGGCCAACAGGATTGGGATGCGGACGACGAAGAAATTTGATGCCCACCCACCACCCACTTAATAGCCACTATCGATGACTCAACCAACATGCTCGACTTCGACTCTGAAGACATGGACGGTATG
Organism: Triticum dicoccoides; assembly: GCF_002162155.2. Classification (NCBI taxonomy): domain Eukaryota; kingdom Viridiplantae; phylum Streptophyta; class Magnoliopsida; order Poales; family Poaceae; genus Triticum; species Triticum dicoccoides. Next base: position 151,657,709 of record NC_041382.1, on the reverse strand, counting down.
GACGACGATGTGGGAGGCGAAGAGGAACCACCGCCCACAGGGCGCTGGATGTCCACTTCATCATATGACATGTACATGGTGGACACACCAAAAGAAGACGACGACGAGGAACGGAAGGACGCGCCGAAGGCTTGTTCCCTCGAGAAGCAGTCAAAGCGGCAGCGCAAGCGCCGCCCCAAATCCCGCCTCGGCAGAAATAACGATCATACAGACCCAGTGTTGGAGCAGGGCGAACCACTGCCGGACCACGGCAATACGGGGAATCAAACCGAACAAACCAATTTTGTCAAAGATAATAGTCCGGACGACATAACGCCGGACAGGCACCCGGAGCAACAGAATGCCCGTCAAAGGCTTGTTGCTACCGCGAGGAGTCTGAAAAAGCAGAAGCAAAGGCTCAAGGCTGCGCAGGACACACTCCAAATCAGATGGAGTAAAGTACTCAACACAACAGCGAAGTACGGCGACAATCGCCCCACCAAGAGCTACCCAAAGCGGAAGTTGCTACCTGAATTCGATGAGGAGGCCTCAGACCCCCCACAACCAAAAATCAAAACAGCCACCTAGCCGGATAGACGAGCTCACGGCCAACATAGAGCGGCAAACAATGCCACTCACAAGACAATACGCAATCCACGCGAGGGCTCGCACCAAATGGACGGCGCAACCAGATCCATCTATGGACCACCCAAGCGCGCCCCAGCATACAATGTAACACAACAAACATCCGAACAACGCGGTACACCCAGATACAGGGGTGCCGCACACCCCCTATGTTTCACCGATGAGGTGCTGGACCATGAATTTCCAGAGGGATTCAAACCCGTAAACATAGAGGCATACGACGGAACAACAGACCCTGGGGTCTGGATTAAGGACTATATCCTCCATATCCATATGGCTCGAGGAGATGATCTCCACGCCATCAAGTACTTTCCCCTCAAGCTCAAAGGGCCAGCTCGTCACTGGCTTAAAGGCCTCCCCGAAAACTCCATTGGAAGCTGGGAAGAGCTCGAAGACGCTTTTCGAGCAAATTTTCAAGGGACTTATGTCTGACCTCCGGACGCGGACGATTTGAGTCATATAACTCAACAGCCCGGAGAGTCAGCCCGAAAACTTTGGAATAGGTTTCTTACTAAAAAGAACCAAATTGTCGACTGTCCAGACGCCGAAGCCATGGCAGCTTTTAAGCATAGCGTCGGTGATGAATGGCTTGCCAGACACCTCGGCCAAGAAAAGCCGAGAACAATGGCAGCATTAACAAGCCTCATGACCCGCTTTTGTGCGGGTGAGGACAGCTAGCTAGCCAGATGCAGCACCAGCGACCCCAGTACATCTGAAGTTAGAGATGGAAACGGGAAATCACGGTGCAACAGCAATAACAAATGCCGGAATAAAGAAGACAGCACGAAGAGCACGGTAGTAAACGCCGGATTCAAAAGCTCTCGACCAGGTCAGCAAAAGCCGCCCTCTAAAGGCGCCAGAGACGAACTGTCCAGCCTAAACAAAATTCTGGACCAAATATGTCAGATCCATAGCACCCCTGGTAAACCTGCTAATCATACCCACAAAGAATGTTGGGTCTTCAAGCAATCCGGCAAGCTCAACGCCGTACACAAGGGGGAGGATACACCAAGCGAAGACGAGGATGAGCCTCTCAAGCAAGACACTGGGGAACAAAAGAAATTCCCCCCAGAAGTCAAAATAGTAAACGTGTTACACGTGATCAAGGGAAGAAACAAAACGGCACTCCCAGAAAAATATGCCCAAGGGCCTATCACCGCGGAGTCCTGCCACTGGTCGTCTCAACCGATCACTTTCGACCATCGTGATTACTCAGCAAGTATCCGGCGTGCAGGATGGGCTGCCCTGGTATTAGACCCAATAATTGACGGATACCACTTCACATGAGTCCTGATGGATGGTGGCAGCAGTCTAAACCTGGTATATCAGGATACAATCCGCGAAATGGGGATAGACCCAACAAAAATTTGCCATAGCAATACTACCTTTAAAGGAGTAATGCCAGGCCCAGGGGCTCATTGCACGGGCTCCCTGCTACTAAAAGTTATATTTGGCTTCCCCGATAACTTCCGTAGCGAACATTTAACCTTCCACATCGCTCCGTTCCAAAGTGGCTATCACGCACTACTCGGACGCGAAGCTTTCGCTCACTTTAATGCAATAGCGCACTATGCTTCCCTCACACTCAAGATGCCCGACCCACATGGCATCAGTATAGTAAACGGAAGTATTAAGTGATCTTTGTGCGCCGAAGAGAGTACGGCTGCCTTGGCAGCCGCACACTAAAAACGGCCTCACCAACTAAAGCATTTAACAGGTCGTCAAGACCTCGGACACGGTTAGTCGAGTCCGGTGCAGCTATATGTAAATTATACCGGATCAATGGTCACACCCTATTACAAATACAAGGGGCTCAACACGCGCAAACAAGTGGCAATTTTTACTCATCTTGAATTATATATGGTTTCTTTAAAAACTATCTTTTCGCACGACAACTTTTTCACCTAAGTTCCTCTCTTTTACAGATGATCATCGTGCTACACCCGTCCAGGATACGGCACAATGGAGACACAGGCGCAGACGTGCATCAGGGACCCGCTCCAAGGATTCTTTTTAGATTAAGACCCTGCGTAAACCTTTTTTTACTGTCTCTTGTTGATACATATCCACCGCATTCTCAGCGCAGTTGAGAAGGATGCTGACATCTTGGCATGTGGCCACGTCAGAATAATGCACGTACCTGGACACAAGGGGCTTCTTACGAAGGGAATTATTTAGGCCCGGTTTATACCATAAAGACCGAATACCTTAGGGAGTGTTCGGCGTGGCGAGTTTGGCCTTATATGCATCAGCTCCGAATCATTGTCTTTGGTCAAATGTTGGGTTTGCCCGGCTCCTGTGTTTTGGTGCCTTATGTTCCGCTTTACCGGCTAAGGTAGCACCAGGAGAACTACTGTGATTATGCACTGGTTCATCTAGACAAGCACCTCAGTAGAGAAAGTCGAAAACTACCTGTCATGATATAGCGTGAGACTGGTCAACCACTCGATGACCTATCGGAATGTTAGAATTCCTCCGCCTTAACGAAGGGTCGTTTTCCGGCCATGCATGTACGCACCCCGCGATCGGGAGAGTGCGGAGCCACCAGGGGCTATCTAGTAGCCCCACTGTCAAACTCCTATGGCTAAGTGAAAGTGTTAAAGCATTATAGTCCGGTTGCCTCGCTCGCTATGCTATCACCTCCTTAATAGGACCAAGACATTGGGTTAAGTGTGAACACGCATTTTTGGGAGCACCTCCGCATTATATGCGTGGGGGTTGAAGCCGACGGCTGCAATCTTTCAGGTTATACACATGTATACATAAACGGCCACACAGGAGGCATCATACTACTTTCAGGAAAAAGTATAAACATAGCCTTATAAAAACTTCATAAAAGCATTGTGTTTACAATGATAATACATATCACTCAAACATAATATTCTTCGAGCACTAGGCCTCTATCAAACGAGCACCCTCGATAACCTCCTCGAAATAGTGCTCGGCAGCCACTCGGCCTATGGCCGAACCCTGCGCCGCAACAGTGGTAGCGTCCATCTCTGCCCAGTATGCTTTAACACGGGCAAGGGCCATCCGCGAGCCTTCTATGCACGCTGACCTCTTCATCGCATTAATGCGTGGCACCGCACCAAGGAACTGTTGCACTAAGCTGAAATAGCTATTCGGCTTTGGCTTTTCCGGCCATAGATCATCCACAACAAACCTCATGGCGAGTCCGGACAACCTATTCAGTTCGGCCCATTCGGCTAGCTGGTCAGTCAATGAAAGCGGACGCTCTGGAACGTGGAATTGCGACCAGAACAACTTGTCCACTTCACGATCTGTTTGACCTTGGAAGTACTTGGCCGCGTCGGCAGCGCTCGCCGCCAGATCCATATACGCATCTGCCGAACTCCACAGCCGATCCAGAGGGGCATGCCGTCGATCTCCGAACTTCCTCCATAACATGAAGGGTTTCCCAGCCGCAATATCCCCGGCTTCCCGCAGCTCCTCCTTCGTCGCTCTCATAGCAGAACAGGTGTCTTTGTCCATCGTCGTGGCCTTCTCAAGGTCCATTGCCTTCGCTCGGTTTTCTTTTTCAAGGACCCGACAACGGTCGGCAGTGTCTTTTAATTCTACGGCCATCTTGGCCATCTTCTCTTGGCTCTCGCAATGTGCGGCCTTCTCGGCTTTCAACTCTTCGGCCGCTTTCAAAGCAGCGGCATTACTAATCCTCACTTGTTCCTTGGCTCGAGCAAGTTCTACCCGCAAGGTTTCCATGGTGGCAGCTCCATCTGCAGTCACAACATATTAAAGATACTGGCATCATGCTGCTCTTACTATGTGGCATTCACCAAGATAATAATACTTACCCTGTGCCTCGTCAAGCCTCTTGTTAACAAGCTCGATGTCGGTGTCTGCCGCATCCAGTTGTCGTTTTAATTTGGCAAACTCACTAGTCCGGCTAGCCACCGGAGCTTCCACCATCTGCACATAGGGGCAGTCTGGTTATTGCCTGGGAATATGATCCTCTGTTCACCGCCATTCTCGATGACAACCACAGTCTCAGGGGCTACTATCTACACAGGGCACACCTAACATGTGCAGTACTATCACATATTATCTCACGTACCTCAAAGCGTGTCAGTAGACTCATAAAGGCTTCATGTAATCCGCTTTCGGCGGACGAGATTCTCTCCATCACCGTACCCATCAGCATATGGTGTTCTTCTGAGATGGCCGCTCGCCCCACCAACTCCCTCAGAACGTCCGACCGCACACCAGACGGTGCCGGACTCTTTTGTCTGCTCTCTTTGGGAGCCGGACAATGGGGACTTCGAGGGTCTATGGGATTATCTTCTGGCCTCACCGGATCCGGAGAGGCCCTCCATGACGACACTTCGGGGTCGCCCTCTTCTGGAGCGGAGGAGTCTGGGGGAGGCGTTTCTCTCTCCATCATCTCTGGAAGAAGATCCCCCGAAGACGAGCTCATCTGAGAGGGGCTAAGGCCTGAACTTCAAGATATATGCGGTGGTTATTTTCTCAGGGAAAAAGGATAGCATACCTTTACTATTAAAGTATTTTGGATCACTTACGACTCGTTGGAGGGCTGATCCCCCCGCGGACTTTGTGCGGCAAAAGCACCCCCCGAGGCAGGACCCTCTGTGGGAGACTTCTTCTCCCGTTTGGAGGCTTCGGCTTCCGGATCCTCGGAAGCAGTCCTTTTCCTCCCCCGGTCGTCCTCCTTCGTGGAGACGCTCGTTCCGTCGGTTGGAATGGGCAGCGATGGGGGCCCGCATCCGCCCGTATTATCCCCTCGGTATCTTCCTTCAAGGGCTCCGGGCAAGGTGCGACCTCGAGCATCTTTTCCAAAACCGGATTTTCCAAACCCCCAGGGAGCAGGGCCAAACACCGAATCATCTTCACCTTTGTTAGCCAGTCCTGGTCAAAAAGCGAACTCTTAGAAATAACTTCAAATAAAAGACAATGTGTTCGGCTAGATGATTTCTTACTTGTTCGGCGGCGCGGTTACTGCTTAGGCCCACGTCCTCGGTAATATCCGGACATTCTACTTGAGGTCCGAAGAATGACTTGTACATCTCCTCGTGCGTCAGGCCGAGGAAACTTTGAATGACACGTGGTCCCTCTGGGTTGAACTCCCACAAGCGAAGGGGCCGGCGTTTGCAAGGCTGGACTTGACGAACTAGCATAACTTGTATTACCGCAACCAAATTAAAATCTCCCTCGAAGAGATCTTGGATAGGGCTGTGCAGTATAGGAACATCCTTGGTTGGACCCCAGCTCAGACCTCTGCTAATCCATGACATCAGTTGTGGTGGGGGCCCGAGCGGAAAGCGGGGCAGCCGCCCACTTGGCACTTCTGGGAGCCGTGATGTAAAACCACTCCTGTTGCCATAATTCAGACACCTCTGGAAAGGAACCTTTCAGCCATGGAGCTCCTGCCATCTTGCCTATTGATGCACCTCCACACGCTACATGCTGCCCCTCGATCATCTTCGGCTTTATTTCAAAGGTCTTGAGCCACAGACCGAAGTGAGGGGTAACACGAAGGAAGGCCTCGCACACGACAATAAATGTCGAGATGTGAAGAAAGGAGTCCGGAGCTAGATCATGGAAATCTAGCCCGTAATAGAACATCAAACCTCTGACGAAAGGATCCAGAGTGAGGCCTAGACCTCGGAGGAAGTGGGAGACGAACACAACGTTCTTGTTGGGTTTGGGAGTAGGGACGATCTGCCCTCGAGCAGGCAGCCGATGTGAAACCTCGGCTGTCAGGTATCTGGCCTCCCTCAACTTCTTAATGTCCTCTTTCGTAACAGAGGAGGGCATCCATCGACCTTGAAGGCTGGATCCGGACATGATTGAAGATCCGGAGCACCTAACCTGGGCTTTGGGTGTTAGAACTCGAGGCGGGAGAAGGGTTCGATTGAGCACGAGAGAGAAAAAGCGAAAACCTCATCCCTTTATAAAGAGGGTGAATATCAAGCGTCCTCTCCGTAGTCGTTTAGGACTTGCCTATAATCTAGGAGTCCTAGACACGGTTGGGTTACCCACGACCGCATTAATGAGAATCCCGTAATTGGGGGGACACGATCTCCGCTTCGACAAGACGTGTCAAGAAACCGCCTCGCGTTATGTGTGAAGCTGGTTAAAAGAAATAGTTCGAATAATCACCGGGCCATGACATAATGTCGTGCTGCCAAAACAAGCCAGCAAATTAGATCTGCGAAAATATTATTCTCTCTGCGGTGGAATGTGGAACTTATTTTGCAGGGTCGGACACTATCCTCGTGTTCAAATTCTTTTGTGATGTATTCGGAGAAGGAACCCGCCTTGCAATGCCGAAGATAATACTGCGCGCCGGACTCATCGTCATCGAAGCCTGGTTCAGGGGCTACTGAGGGAGTCCTGGATTAGGGGGTGTCTGGACAGCCGGACTATCTCCATTAGCCAGACTGTTAGACTATGAAGATACAAGATCGAAGACTTCGTCTCGTGTCCGGATGGGACTCTGCTTGGCGTGGAAGGCAAGCTAGGCAATATGTATATGGATATCTCCTCCTTTGTAACCGACCTTGTGTAACCCTAACCCTCTCCAGTGTCTATATAAACCGGAGGGTTTTAGTCCGTAGGACAACAGCCATAACATACAAGCATACCATAGGCTAGCTTCTAGGGTTTAGCCTCTCTGATCTCGTGGTAGATATACTCTTGTACTACCCATATCATCAATATTAATCAAGCAGGACGTAGGGTTTTACCTCCATCAAGAGGGCCCGAACCTGGGTAAAATTTCGTGTCCCCTGCCTCCTGTTACCATCCGGCCTAGACGCACAGTTCGGGACCCCCTACCCGAGATCCGCCGGTTTTGACACCGACACCCATACTATGCCGACGTGATGGTTAGTGCTATCAGGCCAGAGGCCCCTCGGATCAAATATCCAAACCATAGTGGATTAGGAGCACGCGGTAACGAGCAGAGACTCACGATCGATGTGACCCCGTCACCCCGTCTCGAGTACTTGCGGCAAGGGCTAAGAATGCCCGGCCACGCCTCGTAAGTATCTTGCGGGCACCTTCCAGATCAACCCAACTCCACATCACTCGCTATAAGCTCACGCGGGTACCCCTCAGGGCCGACCCGTCTTTAGTAACAAGGCTCAGTGCAAAGTCATAGTAACCATAGTAACTGTGTGTCTAACACCAGGGGGGAAACCCGAGGAATCACCCCCGGTGAATTCCACTCGATGTTGTCATCAAGGTGAACATAAGAGGATCCACCCTTGAGGTTCATGCTTGAGGGGTTGCACGACAAAGCCGTATCGGAAGTGGTTAAGGAGGAAATCACCCTTGATGACCACGACCGGATAGCTACACTATAGAGGTCTCATCAGGAGTGATGTAAGAGGTTCCACCCTCGGCACTCGATGGTAACTCTGCAGAGTCGTACAACTAGGTGGGGTGATGTGCGGTGTCGGGGCCTGGACGTCGATCACGTTGATCGAGTCATCGAACATAAAGCGAGGCAACTGGGACAAGGTGGGGTCACTGATGGATCTCTAACCAACCTATACTAAGCAGTTTAGGATAAGCAGGTAAGGTATGAAAGCAGGTAACAAAATAGGCTATGCATCAGAGTAGGATCATACAAAAAGCAGTAGCAGTTCTAATGCAAGCATGAGAGGGAAAGAAATGGGTGATATCGGAATGCTCAAGGAGGGTTTGCTTGCCTGGTTGCTCTGGCAAGGAGGGGTCATCGTCACCGTAGTCGACAACAGGGGTACCGGCAGCGGTCTCGGGGTCTACCGGAAAGAAGTAACGGAGGGCAACACAATAAATAACAGTGCAATCAAAACATCACATGGCATAACATGACAATAAGCAGTGCTAGGGGTGACCTAACGCGGTAGGAGGTGATACCGGCGAAGGGGGGAACATCCGGGAATGTATTCCCGGTGTTCCGCTTTTTGGACAGATGAAACGGAGGGGAAAGTTGTGTGTTCGCTATGCTAGGGAGGCGTGGCGGACGAACGGGCTGCATATCCGAGTTCGTCTCGTCATTTTGTGCAACTTTCATCTACAAAGTTTTTTCATCCGAGATACGGTTTAATTTCTAAGTTTTTTCAAAGATCCAACAATACCCGGAAAATCCATGAAATTTTGCTAAGTCTGAGAATTCATCAGTTTTTTTTAACATCACTTAGCGGTTTTCCGGAGGCTATAGCTATTGTTCTGTACGTCCAATGATTTTGTGCCTTATATCAATTGTGAGCATTTCTTTGCGATCTACATGTTAGTAACAAGTGCAGCTATGTTAGCATCCATTTGCTTGTTCACAACTTTGTTTGAAAAGGCTACTGTAGTATTTCTGTTTTCTGTTTTTCCGCTAACAGAATTTAGAAATTTGTGATTTTCTTATGATTTAAACCAAGAATCAAATGGATTTGGTCCAATGGAAAAATCTGAACATTGTCAAGTGTACTACCTCCCCAAAATATTCTTTCTCCTGCTAGTAGATGTTTAGCCACTGTTTAGGGGCTGTTTAGAGGGCTAAGCAGTGTAAAATCGGTGAAGCTAGCTACTGGTACAGTAACTGAATGTTACTGTAGCAGCGATGCGCTAGTAGCAGGAGGCAGCAGCGCTAGAGGCAGCTGCAGCACGGCGTGTGAGCGGGGGACGGATGGCGTGATGCAGGGGGGAGGCTCGGGCGAGTGCAGGCGGGGTGTGCTGGGCGCGGGCCAGAGCGGAGCGTAGTGGGGAAGCACGTGGGCGCGCGCGGCGCTGCGGGCGAGGAGTGGTAGAGGCGCGGGTCGGCGCGCTTGGGGGCGTGGCCGGGCGACAAAGCGGATCTCCGGGCGCGTCCATGGGATTTCGCGGGCGGCGGCGGGCGCGGCGGGTACGCCGGCGACCATATGTCGGGGCAGGGGCGGCTCAGGTTTGGCCTCCCGTGATGCGGAGCATCCTATGGACATCACCATGTCAAGAGTCCGTTTGGCAAATGACACGTGCGACATCTACTTCACATACATAAAGGTGAATCATCTCCTTTACACGTGCTCACTTGACCCCTTCGAGGATGGTATACTACTTGACACTTCTCCCATGTGCATGCATAGGTATTGTCGGAGCTTCACGGATGTTGAGGAGGAGTGCAAGCGCCAAGGAACAACTACACCATCCGCGAGGGAAGCCTGGAAGCGACGACGGAAGAAGACGGAGCTGCTGAAGCTACAACGGCCGGACATCCGGCGCCTGTGCAGCCTCCAAGGACCTGCACCAACAGACGGCCGAAGCATCAGTGGCCGGACATCCGGCCCGTGTGCTCGGACATCCGGCATCTCAGCAACGCCCGGACATCCGGCGTCTCAGCAACGCCCGGACATCTGGCATCTCTCCCGGAAATCTGGCATCCCCTATCCAGAGAAGGACTCGAACTGCCACTTCAGCCCGGACATCCGGCCTCCCGCGAATGGCCGGACATCCGGGCCCCAGCCCAGACATCCGGCGCCTGCCTGCGCGCAGAGTCGGGCCAGAGGCCCATGTATCCCTTTCCCACTTGCCCCTTCGTAGCTTAGACTATATATACTCCTTCCTCTCCTCCTAGTTAGGGTTAGCATTGTGTTAGCTCATTTGTGAGATAGAGCTTTGCTCATCCATATCGGATCTACTCCACAAGAGAGACCGCGGCCCCTCTACGGAGAAGATCCACCTTGGATTCAAGACCCCTTACGGGAAGATCCCCTTGTGGATTCAAGACCTCCTCACGGAGAAGAACCGGTTACTGTGTATCATCCCTAGTTGATCGTGGATCCTGTGTCTTCTCTTATGTATTCGAGGATCTAGCACATGTGTGACTATTTCTTGTTGGTTGAGTGATTCTCTCGTGTTTCCCCTCGTTTCCCCCCTCGTGTTCTTCACGGGATCCGCTCCTTTCGTGAAAGATCGGGCGATTAGGGTTCTACTCTACATCATCTTGGATCAGAGCAAGGTTGATCACGAATTTGGATCCCCTACCCCTCTTTTTCTAGCCTTCTTTTGCTTGATTTCGTCCTAAATTCGAAAATCCCCACCAAAAATAGCCCCAAATTTTTTGTGATTTGTTGGTTTTGATGATGTTTTGTTGATTTTGATCCATGGATTTGCTTGGTTTCGAGTGGATCTAGCATATCCCCACTTTTCCCCACTTTCCATCCACAAAATCCGTCAAATTTTGCCCTTGGAATCATCAATTTCCGCCCCCAATTCGAAAATTTCCGCCCCAAATGAGATCTGGAATTGTCGGGCCGGATATCCGGGCCAAAGGCCGGACATCCGGGCCATCGGGCTGGACATCCGCGTCCCCGGCCGGACATCCGGCTCCTGGAGCGCCAAATCTGCACGGTTCTGGACATCAGGTCCCGGATTTCCGGCCACGAGCCCGGATGTCCGGCCCCTGACATCTCTACCATCCCCGTTTCACCGTTTTTTTCATAACTAATTCATCCGGAGTCCGATTTTCGCGTTCTTTAGCTCGTTGAAAAGCTATTGACATCCCCCTTGCAATAAAAATACTACCATAACCATTTGACTCCATCAAATTTTTGTAACTTTGGCATCTTTGCCTAGGGCTTCCACCACAACCTCCGCATAACTACCACCGACTTCCGCAACCTAACCAATTTTGTTCCCCATCGCATTAGTGGTTGCTTGAGGAGTGATTCGAGTCTCCTAAGGTGTTTAGGCTACTTAGGGACGATTGCTTCTTCATCAACCACCACCACCACCATAACTCCCGCATAGGCTTACCCACAATACACTTCCGCCACCACAACTTAACCCAATTTTGTTTGTGTTGTGAGTTGTGTCTCCTAAGGTGTTTCGGCTACTTAGGGACCGTGCTTCCAACTCCGACACCGTGTATAGTCCACCACCTTACCCTCCATTTCTGCATTGCGTACTCCACAACCCATCATTGCATTTTCGCAATCCCTTTGAGTTTAAGCAACCACCACCGCATTCCCGCTACCACCATTTGACATTTGAGATTTTGAGTTCGCGATTTTTCCGTTTCCTAAGGTGTTTCGGCTACTTAGGGACGAGTCCCCATCATCTTGGTATCTCCATCAAGATCACCGCCACTCATCATCGACACGGACGGTAACCTCCATATCATCTTGGTATCGTGGTATCCCTCCATTGTACATTCCCTTGCCATTGGATTGATAACCCCTAGCCCATTTTGTGTTACTTGCCTATCGAGACTAGCCATTTGAGTATTGCCGGCAACGTTACTTGTGCATATTAGTGATCTACACCATACATTGCATACATACCATACCATATCGGTATGGTATCATCTCGTGTGCCTCAAGTTTGTTCCCGCATATACACAATTGCTATCTTGGTTTGTGCATTTCGCAAAGTGGCCATACAAAAAAAGAGAATAAAGCTTTTAAGCAAAAGAGAAAAAGCAAAGCAGCTTGTGAGCAAGTGCCATAGCATCATACCACATTGCATATAAGATCATCTTGGATGATACCACCGGAACATCATACACATAGCATACTTGGTATAGAAAGTTATCCATTTTGCATCTTATAGGTTGTGCACAAGTGTCGTATCCGCCTATAGAGCAATCGTGCTAGCTTCTCTCTTGAGTTGTGCAACACGAGTGTTTTCCGTGGATTCCACATTTTGTGCTCATCCTTGGTTGCACGACCCCATTTATCTATCCGTGTGTGTGTGTTTCCGTGTGCCACATATTGCTATTGGTCTACTTGTTTCACTTGCGAATTTGTGAATCTCTTTCAACATTATTGACTCTTGCTAACATTTTGCATTAAATTTTTGTGCCACTATCCTCACCGAGCTCCACCATAAGCCTTACTTGTGTAGGTGTGAGAAACCGACAAGAATTGGTACCAATTGTGTTATTTCCTTGTCCACATTGGAGTGATCATTGATCCACTTTCAACTTTGGTCAAGGTACATTTGGTATTCGTTCTTCTCTTTCTACCACTCACATTTTTCTCTTGGAGTGATGGATAGGCAAGGCATTTCATCTTCGGTCTACAACAACAACGACGAGGTCGATGCCGCGAACAACTCCACTGACGCCAAGATGCAAGCTAAAATGGAGGAGATCAAAGCCCTCATCAAGACCTACAAGCGGTCTTCCTCATCTTCGAGAAGACACTCAAGAGCACATGCCTCCGAGTTACCATCTCCGGCAAGGTCACATCGGCATCGACACCATCACCACCACGAACGTGAAGGTCACAAGCTCAACACCAACAACCGCTCAACGACTTCACCATCTCCCTTGGCATCTTCGCCAAGTGCTAACAAGGCATCTTCGCCTTCGGATATATGGCATCTTTGCCAACAAGCACCTCAAGACTACGCTCAAGAGAAGCTCCCCAAGCTCAAGTCCGCGACTTCCACGAGCTACTACGACCTCGACACCGACCATGAGATTCATTTCTATGGGACTCTAGAACCCGAGGAGTATCTCGAGTGGGAGCGTTTGATGGACGACTACCTCAAGCTACATCAAGTTCCTCTCGAAGATCAAGTGAAGTGCGCCACAAGGAACTTCCACGACTACGCGTCCACATGGTGGCTTCACACACCTTCGGAGAGCTACGACATGAGTTGGTCCAAGATGAAGAGAGCTTCGCGGCGAGAGTTCGTGCCTCCAACCTACACAGAACAACTTCAACGCCAATTGGATAACACCATCCAAGGATCCAAGTCCATCGGCAAGTACTTCAAGGAGATGAAGATTGCCTTGCGATGAGCCGGCGTGGATGACCCCATTTCGATGAAGTTCCACTTCATGATGGGATTACACAATGACATCTCCAAGACAATCTTCCTCGAGAACTACAAGTCCCTCGACGACAACTACATTGGTGCTCTCAAGGCAGAACAAGAACTCATGAAGGCCAAAGCTTCTCCACCCCAAGCTCACTTCGCGACGACCAAGCTCCATGAAAACGAGCATGAGGATAGTACCACCAAGATGTCCAAGCCCTACGAGCTCCAAGACGATGCTCCCAAGTTCAACTTCACCGACATCCCTCTTTATGGCATTGATGATGCCGAGTCCTCCATGACTCTTTTTCAAGACAGTGCAGCAATGACTACGACTATGGAGCCAATCAAGGAACATGCTTGGGAGGCATGCGACATGGTGACGAGCACAGAGGATGCTTCCATCTTAGGAGGCGAGAGTGATGATGTGCCATTTTCGGCCTTCATCCACGGCGACAACAACGAGATGGTTAAGCATGGGATTTTCCCTTCGACCACGGCGACGTATGATGACTTGAGTGACTTGTGCCACCATATTGAGAGTGAGAGTGACTTCACCACTAGCCACATATATGTGTTGCCACAATTCCCATGTGAGGAGAGCCACAACCCCCACCACTTGAGTGAGATGAGTGACTCCACCATATGTGAGTTTGAGTGCACCTATTTTGAGGGAGTGAGTGAACCACCACATAGAGAGAGTGAGATAGTTGATAGGTCATGTGAGGCCACTTTCAACACTAACGACTTGACCTCTACCTCTATTGTGCCTTCTCATTTGGTGCTAGGTCCCTTATATGATGATGCACCGATTCGTGATGACTTCGTCCTCCCCTTGGACAAGACGATGGCCATGGTGGAATATGATGCACCCCCCACATGGTTCCATCAAGATGAAGATGACCACCATTTGTTCTTTCCCACCTCACCTACACCACTTGAGTGGAATGAAAACGGTAACATAGGTGACGGTGATGCTCTAGTCCCACTAGTGGACATTCTTGACATTGATTGCTTTCATGATGTTGATCCCCCTATTGACATGCTTAATGCTTGTATGATTTCCCCATGCGATGATTTACCCATTTATGATGAGTATGATGATTGCCATGTGGAGTCTCTTAGTTGTGATGCCATGTTACATAGGATTTCTTGTGACAATTCTCTCGGTCACATCATGTTTGCCAATCTGCTTGACTTGTCATATGCTATGCATGAGATCGACCACATGTCATATTTGCAATCTCTTCATAGTGACTATGCATATGCCATTAAGATTAACCCAATTTGCACTTATGGCATAGATGACAAGCCCATGGTTGTTGGCATTTGTTTTTCTTGTGATGATATTGATATGCTCCCTTTGCATCCTTTATCTCATATGACATGCCATGACCACCTAGCTTCGGATATGCATTGTTTTAGATGTTGTCCATTTTCTCCATGTGATGTTTACAATATTGATCATGAGGAGACCCCCATAGTTTCCTCATACATTTTAGGAGATTTTGATTCATCCCATCCATTGCATGATCCTTATACTTGTATGCTCAATTTGCATCCCCATCGTGTCATACACAATAACTATTCTTTCATGATGGATGACATGTTCTTATACCATGCATCAAATTTCTTTGAGCGATGCTTATCTTGTGATAACTCTCACGTGCACATACACATCATGATGGATGATGTGTACATTTACCACACACACAATCTCTTTCGTTTGTGTCTCTTTTGTGTAGGTACCCACGAATTCTTGTCAACCTCGCAATCCCACGAGTTGACAAAACGAGCTCTAGAGAGCAATGATGACTTGGAATCCCATGGATTTCCTTTCCCACCGCTCTCTTCGCGCAAATACTTCGCGCATTTCTTCTACTTGGCCCTCACTTGGCTATGGTTTATTGTCCACTACATATTATATGCCCATCTTGCCATGTTCATTTTGCATGATATGCTCATTACTATGCCTTTGCTATGCATTTGTGACCCATGCTTTGCATTACACATGATGATTGATTCTAGTACTTCTATGTGTATTTGCAAGCTTGGCGGAGATATCACTTATTATTGCCATGTTTGTTTTGTGCCCCATGCCTATGATTATACTATGATCTTGCTTTGTGTTTGTGCTTGCGATATGTCATGTGCATTGCCTATGCCTATTATTTACTCACATGACATCATTGCCATGATTTCCTCTAGTGTGTTGCATCTTCGCTCCACTAGTTTGCACGACATGATTGTTATTGCTTCTTGTCATATCTCTCCATATGTTGCCTCTCTCATGCTAGATGATTTGCCATGTATTGAGTGCAATTATGACTTTAGTCTTGATAATGAGTTTGCCCCCATAGCATTCTCACATATATTTGGAGATTTTGACATATTCCTTATGAAGCATGCTTGTCTTACCTCTTTGCACCATATACCTAGTGCCATGAATATTGCCATTGTTGCATCATATTCTCCACGCACTTGTGCTTCTAATGGTTATGTGCAAGAGAAGAGAACCATCATGATGGATGATGTGTTTATCTACCATGCACATACGTTCTTTCTTTTGTTGTGTGCATGTGTAGGATACTTGGACTTCGTGTCAACTTCCATGTCACGTGAGTTGACAATTCGAGCTCTTGAGAGCGAACCACCTTCTACCACGATGATTCTACATCGCACTTTCTTGTACTTCGGCATTGTGAAGGACGTACAAGGACATGCTTTCAAGGTGATATCCTTCTCTTTTGAGAACCCCCATACCATGAGCATGGATATTGCGGATCATACTACTTGTGTTGCTTGCACCATGAGACTTGATTGCCCACATGTTAGAGATCTTGCTTCAACTTGTCATTTTCACTGTTCCATGCATCATGATATTTATGCCTTGTGTGTTGCATCCAATTCTTGGATTATTTGCTCCTATCACATGCTTGGTTGCAACAATATCATTTCTTCACATATGCCATGTCCCATTGACTGCTACATGCTTGCCTTGATTGCCTCACACATGATAAACAATTGCTCTTTCCATTGTGTTGAGTGCCACACGATATTCACTACACCCAATGCATATTATGCTTGGATTGTCTTGCACTTGACCCATGTGTTTAGACACTTCATTTTATTTGGTGTTGTGAATGCTTCTTATGCCTACCATAGACCTTTCATTGAGCAATTTTCCCATGCTTGCTATGAACTTGAGGTAGATGCTTCTTCTCTTGTCACACACATGTGCATCACTACCTCACATTTACATGCTTGTCCCCATGATATCTTTGCTTGTTCTCAATTTATGTGCTTATATGCCATGTCACAATCCTTTGTCACACCATATGCTTTGCATGATGACGACACTTGTTCGGTGAATAACCTATTGAATGCTTGGTTTTGCACTAACGCTAACCACTTTTTGTTTTTCCAAGTGTTTGTTATATTTTCTACTTTTGAAGGAATCCCAAGATGGTGCGACATTGGAGAGTGCCCATTTCAAGCTTCAAGATGACGATAACTTGGTGATCGACCACTCCTACACGGAGACGCCACCTCTTTCCCATGGTGATTTAGATTTTGATCCGAGGTCGGATCTTTCCCAAGGGAGGGGAGATGATGCGGAGCATCCTATGGACATCACCATGTCAAGAGTCCGTTTGGCAAGTGACACGTGCGACATCTACTTCACATACATAAAGGTGAATCATCTCCTTTACACGTGCTCACTTGACCCCTTCGAGGATGGTATACTACTTGACACTTCTCCCATGTGCATGCATAGGTATTGTCGGAGCTTCACGGATGTGGAGGAGGAGTGCAAGCGCCAAGGAACAACTACACCATCTGCGAGGGAAGACTGGAAGCGATAACGGAAGAAGACGGAGCTGCTGAAGCTACAGCGGCCGGACATCCGGCGCCTGTGCAGCCTCCAAGGACCTGCACCAACAGACGGCCGAAGCATCAGCGGCCGGACATCCGGCCCGTGTGCCCGGACATCCGGCGTCTCAGCAACGCCCGGACATCCGGCATCCCTCCCGGAAATCTAGCATCCCCTATGCCGAGAAGGACTTGAACTGCCACTTCAGCCCGGACATCCGGCCCGTGCCCCGGACATCCGGCCTCCCGCGAATGTCCGGACATCCGGCCCATAGCCCGGACATCCGGCGCCTGCCTGCGCGCAGAGTCGGGCCAGAGGCCCATGTAACCCTTTCCCACTTACCCCTTCGTGGCTTAGACTATATATACTCCTTCCCCTCCTCCTAGTTAGGGTTAGCGTTGTGTTAGCTCATTTGTGAGATAGAGCTTCGCTCATCCATATCGGATCTACTCCACGAAAGAGATCGCGGCCCCTCTACGGAGAAGATCCACCTTGGATTCAAGACCCCTTACGGGAAGATCCCCTTGTGGATTCAAGACCTCCTCACGGAGAAGAACCGGTTACCGTGTATCGTCCCTAGTTGATCGTGGATCGTGTATCTTCTCTTATGTATTCGAGGATCTAGCACATGTGTGACTATTTCTTGTTGGTTAAGTGATTCTCTCGTGTTTCCCCTCGTTTTCCCCCTCGTGTTCCTCGTGTTCTTCACGGGATGCGCTCCTTTCGTGAAAGATCGGGCGATTAGGGTTCTACTCTACATCATCCCGGCGGGCACTTGGTCCACGAGGAGCTGTTGGTGGACGAGGGCGACGGCGCGAGTCGACCCGAGTAGGTAGGAGGCATGGGGGTGGACGGTGCTATCGGCTCGGCGATGTCCCGCGGCGGTCACAGCTCGGACTGGACAGAAATGAAGCCACAGCCACAGGCACGGCCATCTACGGGGCGCACGCGCTGCCCGGGTCCCCAGGAGCATGGCAATGGTGTTAGTTCAGTATGGAGCTAACTACAACAGTGGCAACAGACATGGCGGCGGAAGCAGAGCTTCGGACGAGGCATGGTCACGGCAGCAACTAGCCAGAGGGCGCGTGCGGGGAAAAACAAACTATGGGAAATGGGGGAACGCTCACAGTGGTTCTCGCAGGCGAGTCGGTGAAGCCGGGGGAGGCCGGAGTGGAGCAGTTCAACGAAAACGGCGGCGACCACAGGAGGAAGAAGAGCTTGAACTTGTCGTTGTCGGGGCATTGAGCTCGAACCGGCCCTCGTAGCCGAAGCAGCGAAGCTCGACGGAGCTCCAAGGCAACCTCCTAGCCCGTGGGATGCACTGTGGCCACAGGGGCGATGGAGTTCTTGGCAACGACGGTGGTGGTTGTGGCGGATCTAGGCGAGAGAGAGAGAGTGACGAGGGAGAGAGGGGCATCCAGAGGGAGTGAGGAGTGGGGAGTGGGTGGAGATATTTGGGGGACGCGGTGGCTTCCTTATCTCCTCCCGCGATGCTGTAGCAGGATTGGTCAGCGAGGTGGCTTGGCGGCAACGCGCGGTGTGGGCGTCGGTCGGCTGAACAGGGAAGGAAAGATGACGGCGGAGGAGTTGGGCCAGCTCAGGTGGGAGTTAGGCCCAGGGGGAGGAGGAGGCCGTGGTGGGCTGCGCTCCAGGCACTGTGCACTTAGGCCCAGTCTCCAGCAGTAGTCTAGGCCCTTTTTCTATTTTTATCTCTGCTTTATTTCCAGAGATAGTTTTGCAATAATCTGAGCCATCAAATGACTTAGTAAAAAATGTGAACCTTGGTCACATAAATACTATGGTATATACCTCATTGCCATAGAATGTTTGGGAAATTTTGGAATCCTTTGGAATTTTTCAAAAATGAATTTAGACATTTATAGTGTTGTTTTGGCACTGATTTAAATGCTTTGACCCACTTGACTTGATGGTGATGTTGTTTTCCTTAACAACAAGTTGTTTTGGAATATTTGCTAAATGGTGAACATTTTTCCAGCATCTTTTGTGCAACTTCAAATTTCACTTGAATTTGAATTGACTAAAAGTTCAAATGGGATATTGAACAAAGGGTAATTAAGCACTGTTTGGAAAAATGAATAATTTAATCACAGAGGGTTACTATTGCATGACACTGGGGGCGTTACATATCTCCTCCACTACAAGAAATCTCGTCCCGAGATTTAAGTGGGGAAGTAAAGAGTAACTTCGGGAGAACTGACCCTTATAGGGTTACTTATCTGGTGAACAATTCAGGGAATGAGGCAGAAGTATCTCTCGAGTTGAAACTTAATTAACATCGAGAGCAAAGTATGAAGGTACAATAGAAAGTTTCAAGCGAATGGACAAAATATTGATACCTGAACAAAGTGTGAGGAATGGGTTTCAGAGCATGGGGAACAGATCATCTCTCGAAAGGTTGCTCATGACATGATACGAAGCCAAATGCAAGAATATTTCAAAATCAAAGATATACAGGAGAGTCAGGTTTCGATCCTGTGTAACTGTGGGTTATGGGCCCACCATGTGGGTTAAAATAGAAGGAGCGATGACATCTTGCACAGTCATGATAGCACGGCATGTCAGAGGGTAGCATGTCAGTTATGTTGGTAACAACGTCGGTACCAAGGGCGAGGGATGAAGAGAACCATTTTCCTGCTCGTTGGACGAGGCGGGCCATTAGGCAAAGTTCTCGTCCATCGGTGGCTACCGGAATGTGATCGACAATAGTAACAGGGTCTTACTGACAGGGTGATACAATGAGGTGTTTACATAAGCAGGGAAATATCACTGCTTAGATCATATTGATCACAAGAAAGGTTTAAACAAAACAATGGAAAGGAAAATGTGTTTAAACACATACTTCAGGGGTATATCCTTCCTAAGGACAAGCAGAGCATGGTATCCATGACAGGATAGAAGTATAAAACCATTTAGGTAAGGGGAAAGAAATTTCATGACATTACCCATACAATGGTGTTTGGATAATTGATAAAGAAAATTTAATATCGTGCTTCAAACGTTCTTATTGGAGATCGGATTACCACAGACATGCTTCGAGATAGCATTGACATGGTTTCAAGCAAAGGTCAGACTTTGGATACACCAAGGATCCATCGGAAACAACTTAGAAAATAAGTCATACAATTTTAGTAGGGAAAAGATGAGGGTGCGGCCGACGGGCTCAGCCACAATCCATCGACATGCCAAAAAGGATGTATTTCCAAAATTGTATGAACAAGTTTGTGTTGGGGGAAGACAAGAATGTTGTTGGTGCTGACACAAACCATCGAGAGGCAGGGGTGGTATTTCTCATCATGAATTCAATTGATATCCTCGAAATACTCAGAATGTTGATGATGATCACGACACATTTGTCGAGAGATTTCATGAATATGTAATCGACCGGCAATGATATCCAATCAAAGGAATGATGAAGCGAAAAGTTATAGGAACCATGGGTACGATACAAACTCGAAATTAAGCTTGCTGTTCAAGGCAAAATGATAAGATGAGGAAGATCGACGTAAGCTTAGCTCATCGTCGGAAGTTGCTCCGGGCATAAGGACCTGGTAGCTCAGTTAAAAAGTTGACATGATAAAAATATAGCCGATCAGGCTAGGAATGATGTGATGGGGTATAAAGCTTCCCAGTATCAAGTACTAGGTGTAATGCCAGAAGGTAACCGGAGTAGAGGTTGGACGGGGGAAATGAATTGTAGAGGATAAATAATTTAACTTACCCAGTACATGGGATCAGGGAGGAAATATGGTCGGGACCATAAATGCAAGGGATCCAATTTACGATACCGGAAGAATTATTCAAAAGATTAAATATCCTTGCAAGAAGCTTTCATGATAAGTTCCACACCATGTCCGTGGGCATGAACACAAAGGTTCAGGGTCGACTCCCACTTCTACAATGCATAACCTTTCATTTTATTTTCTCGCTCTTGATGAAGCTGTAGTATTGAAATTTTATCTGATGGAAAGCCAGTAGAGTATAACCCGCATAACTCCTGAGTTCACACAGATTAGGGAAGGCATAGGTTCAACCCATCGAGGCATCTTAGGAACATATATCATAAATTCCAAGAATAAATAACACAAGCTCAGTAGTAGAGCATGCTTGAGAAAGCGGAGGATACAATTTACCAAAAGCATTATGTATCCGAGGAAAGGCTCACAAGCTTATTGAATATGAAGAACGTTGTCGGATAAAATCCGATAAAGGGGGGGGGGGTTGGTGGTTCACAAGGGATCTGATGTGAGCATCAGTACTCAACCATAGGAAGAAAGAATGCAAGGAGATCAGATTATAGAAACAACTGACTAACTCAAAGCTCAATTGCAAAGGAATTATGAATTCCAAGACAAGGGATCAGAAGCAATGCTTTGATTAGGGATGGATAGGTAGATTAGCCTTAAGGGTACAATCGATGGCGATTTGATTGATCGAGATTCAGCACATGTTAAAATGACGTCTGAGCCGGAAGGATGAATTCTAGGATCTGATTGAGGATTGCGAGCATTCGCAACATATTGTATCAACAGACTCAAAATGATAATGACAAAGGTTGACAATAAGATTACTAGACTTATGGTATTAACCATAATGCAAGCAAGCAAGAAATTCAAGAACAATAGGCTGTTGAGGATTTTCACAAGAACGAATGGTATTACGAAGACTTTTGTGAAGTACATTAATCAACTGAGGGTGAGCGGATACTCGGTAGGTGCACAAAGTTATCCATAGAGGTGACAAGGAACTCGTCGGATTTCGGGTTCCGGCAGACCCTTGAGGTTTGAACACTGGGGTGCGCGCGGAGATTTCGCCTTCTACCTACCTGCACCCCTCTGCCTCGCTAAGATCTAAGCTATGGAAAGAACAGCACAAGAGACACAGGGTTTATACTGGTTCGGGCCACCATTGTGGTGTAATACCCTACTCCAGTGTGTGGTGTGGTGGATTGCCTCTTGGGCTGATGATGATGAGCAATACAAGGAAGAACAGCTTCGCGAGGGTCTGTTCTTGGCTGAGGGGATGAACTGGTAGGAGGAGTTCAATCACCCTTCTCTCTCTCTCTCTCTCTCTCTGTGATGCTACCCGATCCGATCCTAGCTAGTTTCTCCCTTCTTGATTGCCTTCTTCCCCCCCTTTCTACCCTGGGGGTGGCTAGTCCTATTCATAGGCAAAGGCCCTGGGCCTCTTCCCAAATATTGAGCGGGAAGGGCGCCAACAATTGGCCATTTTGAAGGGGAACATCTGGTACACTTATCCTGACTAAAGTTGGTCCTCGCCTGCCAAAGGCCCTGGTGGTGACGCTGGCTTGGGCTCCACAATGACTTCCTTCCTGCCGTTGGACTGGTCTTGGTCTCGTTGCACCGAAACGGGTGCCTTTGCTTGATGCTCTCGCCTGCGCTTGCCCCCTTTGCACCAAAGAGGAAAGGAGGACACTGCGCGGGCTGGCGCCCGCCTGGCACCCTTGGTCGTCATGGCTTGCGTCACGGGCACCTCGTGAGGTACCCCGCCTTGATCTCTCCGCCTCCTCGCGAGCTAGCCCGACGAGGCCGTGCCTGAGGAAGCTCCGTATCGTCCGCCCCGCGAGGCTTGGCCCCTCGCGAGGGTCTTGGGTCTGTGTTGATGAAGATGGGCCACGCTGGGCCCCCTTTTGAGCCACGCCGCAGGCCGCAGGCAAGCAAGTCTGGGGACCCCCATTCCCAGAACGCCGACAGTATCCCCAGGGCCCAAGGCACGCCCGGACTTGGCCGTGCAGGGAGGCGAAAGGGCAAGAGCGAAGTGCCGCAGGCCCTAACAGCCTGCGGCCTTGGGCACCGCGTGGCGGTTGATTGGACGTGAGCGTCTCCACTTCCCCATGGTGCCTCGGCAACTGCGCGGATTGGACAAGTCCCTGCATGCAAAGCGGGTCATGATTACCTGGGATCGTGGGGGCCGACGGTTGGCCCTCGCCGGCTATAAGTATGGATCGGCGCGCGCCCTTCCAGTTCATCCCCCCTTGCTTCTCCTTCTTCTTCATGGCCCCGTCGAGGAGGTTCTCGGCCGCAGAGAAGGGGAAGGCTCGCCAGGTTGAGCCTGCCTCTCCCCCGCCCAAGCGCGGCCGAGGGCGCCCTCGCAAACATCCTGTGGCCACCACGGCAGCTCCCCGCAGCCGTGGAGACAATTTCCAGCACGGTGACGGGCGGACTGCTGCGGCCGGGGGGCGCGCTTCAGTCACGCGTTCCCCTAGGCCGCGCTTTCACGCTGCAGAGGTGCTGCCAGAGTTCGTTCTGTGGTCGGCGGAGCCGACTAGCACCCGGCTTCAACTTCCTCGCTTCCTCCTCTGCGAGCTCCCGGCCGGCGCCCCGGGTGGCCTCTAGCTTCAGGCAGACGGCTACTGCAGCCGGGCCTCATGGGCTTCATTAGAGGTCTCCGCAGCCAGGAGCCTGGCCTTGACCCGCGGTTGGCAGACGTTTGCCCGCGCGCGTGGCCTGAGCCGTCGGTGCACCCTGCACTTCAAGTTTGACGGCGATGCCACCCTCTACGTGAGGGTGTTTGGAGAAGATGGTCGCCGCGCAGGGTGCTGCCCTGAGGACGACGACCGCGGCCAAGAACCCAGCCCCGGCGATGATGGAGAGGATAGCGCTCGTGTGATTGGTGGCGCTCAGGGTTCCCCAAGCTTCACCGGTTCTTCTTCAGGCGGCGACTCTTCAAGCGGTGGCCGCAGTCAGCCTCCACGCCGTCGTACCTGCTTGGGAGGTGGTAGCGTGTCTGCCCACCGTCGCGCCTTGGTGAAGCGCGAAAGGAAGTCTGCCTGAGCCCTGGAGGCAGCTCGAGTCTTCCCTGCAGGCCGGTGTGAGGCGAGCTGCGCCTCATTTGTTCTTTCTTTTCCTTTTTCCTGCATAAAAAGACAGTAGCGTGGAGCCCCACGCGGGCGTGTTTGGGTTATTGCTGTTAATCATCGCTTTGCTTCCGTTATCGTGCCTTTCGGCTACGTGCCCGCGCGTGGATAGTTCCCGGCCCCAGCCATGGGGGGCGACTGTAAGTGCATCTAGTGCCACCCCTAGTTGGTTTTGGAGTATTATGACAAACCTAGTTGAGGGACTAATGTGTTTGTGAGAATTGCAGGATAACACAGGTAGAAGTCCCTCATTGATTCGGTTTTCCTACCAAAGATGACCCCTAAAAATGTATGAAGACATTGAAGTCAAAGGTGGTATATGAAGATATTCACATTGAAGACTATGACAAGAGAAGACATCACATGAAGCCTATGTAGCTCGAAGACTTAGATCTTTCGTAGTTGTTTTTCTTCTTTGTTGAGTCATAGGAACCACCGTACTGTTAAGTGGGGTCCAAGAGAACCAGTCAGAATGACTAAAGTGATGCTTAAACAAAACCTATGTCTTCGAGTGAAGACTATGAGAGCGAATCTTGTCCAGAGTCGGACAAGCCAGCTTTGCTTGTAGCCCAAGTAAAGTTGCCGTGTGAGTTTGAAATCTGACCATTGGAACACGTGTCAGTTCCTTAGTGACCCAGGGTCATTTCGGACAAATCAGGTCGGGTTGCCAAGTGGCTATAAATAGCCCACCCCCTACAACCATAAACGGTTGGCTGCTCAGATTCAGAGTACGGCTTTTGTCGTTTGAGAGCAACCCACCTCGAAGCCTTTGAGAGAGAATTCCTTGCGAGGATAAAGCCCTAACCACCCAGAGCCAAAGAGAATTAGGCATCACTCTGTGTGATCTGAAGACTTATTACACTTGAGGACTGTGCATCCTCCAGCCGGTTAGGCGTCGCGTTTTGAGCATCCAAGAGACATTGTGGCCTGCCGGTGAACGAAGTCTGTGAAGGTTTGGGAGTCTACCTTGAAGACTTACCAGAGTGATTGGGCGAGGTCTGTGTGACCATAGCTCAGGGGGAATACGGTGAGGACTGGTTGTCCTGAGCTGCGTGCTCAGGACTGGGTGTCCGGGACTATGTGTCCTAAGGTTTAAATACCTAGCCGCCCTAACCAGACGTACAGTTGTCACAGCAACTGGAACTGGTCCAATTGTCTTCAGCGAGTCACTGGTTTCATCTTCCCTTCCCTTTACTTACTGTTACTCCTTGTGAAGCCATTGTATGTTCGAACTATCTTTTGTCTTCACTGAGTGACTGCGTGTTCTGTGTGGCTTCACAATATCTTCCTACCTGATCCTTACTACATTGCTGCTATTAGTCATTGTGCTTTCACTCTATTGAATACTTGACTATGGCTTGCCTACTGTAGTCTACCTTCCGCTGCAGGGTAATAGGTTTATTTCTATCGTTTGTCTTCATAACATCCACGTTTTGAAGACTTCTATAAAAATCGCCTATTCACCCCCCCTCTAGTCGATATAACGCACTTTCAATTGGTATCAGAGCAAGGTGCTCCCTTGTTTTGTGTGATTCGGTTTAACCACCTGGAGTTTTAGCTATGTCGACTGCAAGGATAATTAAAGTCTCCGCTGTGTGCCCCGTCTTCGATGGAACTGAATATCCCTACTGGAAGAATAAGATGCGCATGCATCTTGAAGCCATTGACGTCGACCTATGGTATGTCGTCGAGAATGGCGTTCCCAAGGCTGGAGAAGGTGTCACTGCTGCTGATGTCAAGAAGTTCGTTCAACTGGACTCTACTGCCACGAATATCATCTGTGGTCATCTGACCAAAGGACAGTATGGCCGTGTGAGTGCTTTGAAAACATCTAAGCTGGTCTGGGACTGGCTCTCCAAGGTCAATGAAGGCGTCTCAACCCAGAAAGATCAGAGAATCAGTGTCCTTCGCAACCTCTTCAACTGCTTCAAGCGAAATGACAATGAGAATGTCCAGCTCACATTTGACCGACTCAGTGACATCACAAATGAGCTTCAAGCCCTCGGCGCTACTGAGATCACCAAGCATGAAGTCGTCAAGACACTACTGAGATCACTTGACAGTTCGTTCGACACCCTAGCCCTGATGATTCAAGAATGTCCTGACTTCAAGACACTCGAGCCGTCTGACATACTTGAGAGGCTCAACACACATGAGTTTCAGCTTTCTGAGAAAAGAGATATCTACGGTCCAAACTATGGGCGAACTCGTGCCTTGAAGGCAAAAGCTGTCTCCTCATCTGAAGAAGAATCTGACAGCAGTTCTGATGATCCTGAAGACATTGGAAGGGAACTTGCTATGCTTGTCAAGAAGTTCCAAAATTTCACCAAGAAGAACGGCTTCAGAAAGTCTTCCCGATCAAGCTCAAGGAATGATGAAGCTTCTGCTCATGACTACAAGAAGAAAACATGTCACAAGTGCAAGAAACCTGGCCACTTCATCTCTAAGTTTCCACAGTGGGACAATGAGAACAAAAAGAAGAAGAAGAGCAAGGAATATGACTCTGACGACAAGAAGAAGAAGAAATACTCAAAGTCTTCTTCCAAGTCTTCCTCAAAGTCTTCATCACACAAGAAGAGCTCATCTGGCAAGGCACGTGCGTTTGTTGGCAAGGAAATGGATTCAGAGGAGGAGTCCGCTTCTGAGGAGGCGGAGGTGGAGTCTGAGGAGGAGTCCGATTCAGGCGTCGCATGTCTGGCTACAACATACGTTGCCAAGTCCATCTTCAACACTGAAGACAATGACTTCATCACCGACACCGATGCAAATGACAAGGACTACTCCGCTTCTACCTACTGCTTCATGGCACGCGGTGCCAAGGTAAACACACGCACTACTCACTATCAAATATCTAGTGACGATGACTCTGATTATGGTTCAAAACCCAGCTACAAAACACTTGCTAAAATTGCAACTGAACAACAGAAAGCTATGGAACATATTCAAAAACTGTTAGACAGAAGCGATGATCTGTTAGGTGCTGAAATGACTCGATCTGAATCCTTAATTGAAGACATAAAAAATCTTCACGTTAAGTATGTGGAACTTGAAAGTCGTCATGAAACTCTCTCAACAACTCATGAAAAGTTTTCCTATGATTATCTTCAAAGGAAGCAAGATCTTGAGAAATTGAGAGTGGCGCATGAAGATCTTCAAGAGGAAAACGAGTCACTTCGCGCCAAACAGATCAGTTCCGCTCAGGAAGGATTTGAACCACCATGTCTTAAATGCATTGAGCGTGATAATGCTACTTCTGTTGCTGAATGTTCTACTGCTACTACTGTTGCAATATCTTCAACTGTTGATGTGGTAACTAACCCCTCTGCTGAGGATACCACTGCTATTGCTAATGAGAATGCTAGGTTGAAGACATTGCTTGAAACAGGTATGTACAAAAGTCTTAAAGGGCATCAGACATTATGTGATGTCCTCAAAAAGCAGATTCTGAACCGAAACCCGAGGAAAGAGGGTGTTGGGTTCGTAAGGAAAATGAATGCTGATGGCTCTTACTGGAAACCTGAGCAGTACCCCAAAACCACGTGGG
The DNA here is from genome assembly GCF_002162155.2 of Triticum dicoccoides. Classification (NCBI taxonomy): domain Eukaryota; kingdom Viridiplantae; phylum Streptophyta; class Magnoliopsida; order Poales; family Poaceae; genus Triticum; species Triticum dicoccoides. The sequence continues at coordinate 151,630,016 of NC_041382.1, read as the reverse complement.
TTGCTGCAAAGGAACCTTCAGCAGATCCATCCAATCTATCTGGCTTCACTTGTGCTAACCCCATTATCATTGATGAATCCCTTGATGCAAACTATAAACTGTTTAAGAATCAGAATGGTGAAGTGTTTGCGAGGTACATTGGTACTAACTGCAGGAATGGACCGCCTATGAAGAAGATCTGGGTTCCGAAAAGGTGTCTGGAGAATCTTCCTGTGAATGTCATCACGACACCTCACGTGAAGAAGAGAAACCTCAGACCAAAGGCTTCATACGGTCCAAAGGCTTCATACAGACAGAGGACTCACCTGAGTCGCACTAACGCAAATGTTTTGCAGGGAAACCATACTCAGGCATATGAATATGAGAGCGGTTTATCAAACCACCATGTTCATAAGACCAAGAACTATTCTGCTTATTCTTATGAGTACTATTGTCCGCCTGCAAGACTGTTTGCTAGGGCTCCAAAGCCAAAGTTCTCAGATGCTGCACTTAGACTTATTGCTTCTAAGCCACCCTTGAAGATGTGGGTGGCTAAGAAAGCTTAACTCTCTTTTGCAGGGAAAGGTCTCCAGCAGAAAACCAAAATCGTCTGACGCTATTGCTGGGGACCTTAAACATCTTGTAGGGCGCAAGATCAAATGCCCGAATGGTCTTACTATGTACTTCATTCCTGAATCGCTTGCTACTTTCCCTATTAGTCCTAATCTGGATCTAAGCTTTCATAACCCACTGGTTCGTCAAATGTTTTTGCTTCACAATGCTCTTCGTGAAGCCTATCCCCCTAACTGCACTGTAGGGTACGACCCCAGCGTCTTCAGAATGGATTATTGATAGTGGGTGTACAAATCACATGACTGGCAAAAGAAGTCTTCTTATGGACTCAACCTTACGTCCAGCCGACAAGAGCCACATCACATTTGCTGACACTGGTAAAAGTAAGGTATTGGGTCTAGGTAGAGTTGCAATCTCAAGGGATCAACACATGGATAAAGTCATGCTTGTTGAATCCCTTGGCTTCAACTTAATGTCTGTCTCAATGCTTTGCGATTTAAACATGATCATAATATTTGGAAAATATCGTTGCCTTGTTCTAATGGAATCTGACAAGCCTCTAGTATTTGAAGGGTATCGAAAAGATGATTTGTACGTGGTAGATTTCTCAGCAGGACCACAGCTTGTCGTATGTCTTCTAGCAAAAGCTTCAGAATGCTGGCTCTGGCATCGGAGGCTTGGGCATGCTGGCATGAGGAACCTCCACACCCTGGCAAAGAAGAAGCATGTCATAGGCATTGAGGGCGTCAAGTTCAAGAAAGATCACTTATGCGGTGCCTGTGAGGCAGGAAAGATGACGAGGGCCAAACATCCCTCGAAGACAATCATGACCACTACTCGACCCTTCGAACTGCTTCACATGGATCTTTTCGGTCCCACTCATTACTCAACTCTTACTACTACTGCTTGTCTCTATGGCTTTGTCATTGTTGATGATTATTCTAGATATACTTGGGTGCACATAATCCTTTACAAGACTGAAGTGCAGGATGTCTTCAGACGCTTCGCCAATCGAGCTATGACCAATTATGGCGCCAAGATAAAGCACATCAGAAGTGACAATGGCACTGAATTCAAGAACACTGGCCTTGATACATATCTTGATACCTTGGGCATCACACATGAATTCTCAACCCCGTACACGCCACAGCAGAACGGGGTTGTCGAACGCAAGAACAGAACACTCATTGAGATGGCCAGAACGATGCTAGATGAATACAAGACTCCAAGAAAATTCTGGCCTGAAGCCATTGATACTACATGCCATACAATCAATCGTGTTTATCTTCACAAGCTTCTGAACAAGACATCTTATGAGCTCCTTGCTGGCAAGAAACCAAATGTCAGTTACTTCAGAGTATTTGGTGCCAGGTGCTGGATCAAGGACCCACATCACACCTCAAAGTTTGCACCAAAAGCACATGAGGGTTTTATGCTTGGATATGGAAAGGATTCGCACTCCTACAGAGTCTTCAATCTCTTTCATTACAAAGTGGTTGAAACAGTGGATGTGCGGTTCGATGAGACCAACGGTTCACAAAGAGAGCAACTACCAAATGTGCTAGATGAAGTTCCATCCAGTGAATCAATCAAGCTAATGGGAACTGGAGAAATTATACCTTCTGAAGCTCATCCTGAAGAAGAACTTATCATCTCAGCACCTGATCAACATGAAGACAATGCTCAGCCTGAAGACATTCCTTCTAACAACGACAATGATCAGCAAGAGAAAAATCTTCGCCCTGTACATCCTCGCGTTGCCAATGAAGTGCAGATTGAGAGAATAATTGATAGCATCAATGCACCCGGTCCACTCACTCATTCAAGGGCGACTCAGCTGGCAAATTTCTGTGGGCACTTCGCATTCGTCTCAATAACAGAACCCAAGAAAGTTGAAGAAGCCTTCATGGAACCTGAATGGATTCAAGCTATGCAAGACGAGCTTCTACAGTTTGAGATGAATAATGTATGGGAACTAGTCAAGCGTCCTGATCCTCGGAAGCACAACATAATAGGCACCAAATGGATATACCGCAACAAGCAAGATGAGCATGGTCAAGTTGTCAGAAACAAAGCTCGTCTTGTTGCTCAAGGATATACTCAAGTGGAAGGCATTGACTTCGATGAAATATTTGCTCCTGTGGCTAGACTTGAAGCCATATGCATACTACTGGCCTATGCAAATCATCACAACATACTTCTTTATCAAATGGATGTGAAGAGTGCCTTCCACAATGGCAAGATTGAATAAGAAGTGTATGTTGCACAACCTCCTGGCTTTAAAGATCCAAAACATCCTGACATGGTATACAAGCTCAACAAGGCACTGTATGGCCTCAAACAAGCCCCTCGGGCCTGGTATGACACACTCAAATACTTCCTGAAGCAAAGGCTTCATACCTGGTTCTCTTGACCCCACTCTCTTCATGAAGACATATGATGGTGAACTGTTTGTGTGCCAAATATATGTGGATGACATTATCTTCGGCTGCACCAATCAGAAGTACAGTGAAGAGTTTGGATATATGATGCAAGAGCAATATCAAATGTCTATGATGGGAGAGCTGAAGTTCTTTCTCGGTCTTCAAATATGACAGCAACGCAACAACATCTTCATATCTCAAGAGAAGTATCTCAAAGATTGCCTGAAGAAGTTCAGTATGCAAGACTGCAAAGGCCTCACGACGCCAATGCCAGCCAAGGATCATCTAGGTCCTGACGACAATGGTAAAGAGTTCGATCAAAAGGTATACCGCTCCATGATTGGTTCTTTACTTTATCTATGTGCATCTAGGCCAGATATTATGCTTAGTGTTTGCATGTGTGCTCGATTTCAAGCGGCACCAAAGGATTCGCATCACTTCGCTGTGAAGCGAATTTTTCGATATTTGGCTCACACCCCAACTCTAGGATTATGGTATCCAAAGGGCTCAGAGTTTGATCTAGTTGGATTCTCGGATGCTGATTATGCTGGTGACAAAGTTGATCGCAAGTCTACATAAGGCACATGTCACTTTCTAGGACAATCACTTGTATGTTGGTCTTCAAAGAAGCAGAACTATGTATCTCTCTCCACTGCTGAATCTGAATACATTGCTGCTGGATCTTGCTGCGCTCAGCTTCTGTGGATGAAGCAAACGCTCAAAGACTATTGCATTCATCTGAAGCAAGTGCCACTCTACTGCGACAAAGAAAGCGCCATCAAGATTGCCAACAACCCAGTTCAGCACTCGAAGACAAAGCACATTGAAATTCGTCATCACTTTCTCAGAGATCATGTTGTGAAGGAAGATATTGATATCATACACGTCAACACTGAAGAGCAATTGGCAGATATCTTCACCAAGCCCTTGGATGAGAAGAGATTTTGCAAGTTATGGTGTGAGCTAAATATCCTGGAATCCTCAAATGTCCTGTGATCAGGCACACATTCTAACCCTTATGCATATTGGTGACTTAGATGTGCAACACACGAAGTAAAGTATATCTTCAATCAAGAAGACATACATTCTAAGTGTGAATACATTAATGTCGAATTTGACTTCGGAGTGCCACGATAATTGTGCACCGTGTCTGGGTCTAATACTTCCTATACGGTGGGTAACGCCACCACCAAATGTTCTGTTTGAAGCGTTTCACCCATGGCGTTACATTTGCTATGTCTTCACATTTGGTTTGGCTTCAATCTCAACATGTCTTCATGATTATCTTCACTATGTTGATTATATATATATATATATATATATATATATATATATATATATATATATATATATATATATATATATATACTAGTGTTATGTCCTCTACAGCATTCACTGATAGCTATGTCTTCTTGTTGAATCTTTTGAACTAAGTGAATGTGATCGGACCCTAACCTCTCTATGCTTTCTATCTCAAATTCTATCTCTCCAAATCATATGCATTCTATTGAAACTGTCGAATGTCTTCTCTGCGTCCTTGTCAGCAGAAGATACAGAGACAACCATTAAGTCCGTTTTTAATGCTCATTCCTCCACATGAAACCCGAAGAAGTAGGAACGACCACCCGACAATCCAAGCGTGCGTGGGATGTGGAACAAACCCCAAAATTCCGCATAATGGCCACGTGTTCCTCAGATGCGAATCGCCAGGGGCACCTGTGTAATAACGCAGTGCCGCCCCTGTACCTATAAATATACACTTCACGGCAGTCATTATCTCTTCTTCCACTCTCGCACGAACTCTAGCGCCACCGCTAGCCCTCGACGACGCCGACGACGAAGCGCTTCGCTGCCGCAACCTCTCCGACGCCGTCTTCACGCCGACCGCGGACATCGTCCTCTCCGCCGTCGCCGTAGGTGTCCTCCGTCGCCAAGTTAGGGCACGGAAGATCGAACTGCTCGGCCTCATCTTCCACTCCGTCTAGCAGTTCTTAGTGTGGTAAATAAAACTTCCCTTTTACGGCACTGTTGATCCTATGGCTTTGTCACTTTCTACCACAAGCAGTTTCTATTCACACAAGTTAGATCTTTCTCATACTGCATCTCATAACATGCCTAGTATATTCACTTATGCTTCACAACGTAGTTAGATTCCTCACTTGTACTGATCTCTGGATTCGTACAAATCTGGAACCAACTCCTTATCTATGAGTGAATGTCTTTGCACGATGAGGTCAATGTCTTCTAAACTGATTTATATTCAAAATCTTCTGAGAATGCATATGACCTCTTCCCCTTCCCTCGCACCTTAATGCTGTCACAGGTACATGTCCGTGGGAGAATCCTTTGGTTCTCATAGTCTGCATTCATTTGCAGAATTCTTACAGCATCACATAAATTCTCCCGAAGCCAGTTCCTGTTTGTCCAGCAAGCGAAAACCTTTGAAGCCTTTGAACGTGTTGAAGCCTTTCAGTTTAAAGTTCATGGCTTCAGAGAAATTAGCAAGGGTGGCAGAAAGCGTCGTGGAGAAACATCTAGAGATCTGCCAGATGACCTCTCAGAACTGTACAAGACATATCCTGAAGAGGATTACAATCAGCGCAAGACCCGAATCCAATGGATTCGAAGATATTGGGCAGAACAATGGTTCAAATACCGATTTGTAACCCAGGAATATGCTGAGAAAAATGCCATCAAGAGACCGTGGGGAGACATCCTATACAAGAATCTTCAACCCAGGTCCAGAGATGAAGCCATTGAACAATGCTTCTATCCCTGCATGGTCCGTGGGCCACAGCCTGTTGATGCACACCCATCGTCACTACTATGGTGTCGTGACGACATTCTGTTCAAGCGCAACTTCCAGTTTGCCTAGAACTCAGCGAAGCAATACAAGAAGGCATTGGGACTAGACTTCAACCCTGGTCCCTAAGCTCCAAGGGCTGATGGCACACGAGATGCAGAACCCAATGTCATCGGTCCTTTCTACAACCTTGAAGGCCTCATCACCCATATCTTGGTTCAAGGGACTGCAGTGAATGAGCCTGCAGCTGACGCTGAATCAGATGAAGCGCTTGCAGCGCCGAAGCCAAAGAAGTTAAAGAAGCCTAAAGCTTCAAAGTCTGCCCCTTCACCAAAAATCTCATGGGCGAAGCCACTGGCAACTGCACCTCCTGAAGACAGTGTGCAGTCCGAAGATTTATCACGCATCTCCAAGCCCCAGAAGGTCAAGATGCCTCTGCCACACACCGGCCAAGAGCTAACAGGTGCTGCCATTCTGCGCAATGATGCCATTGATCTGTCAAGTGATGAAGATCTTGCAGATGACGCTCTTGAGCAACTCATCAAGAGCAAAGAAGAAGCAGAAATCTTCAATGATCTGCCTCTCTTTGATGTAACAATCATCCACAACTTCATTGATGAGTGGTTTGACACGCCAAACATCAGCTTCGAAGATCTGCAACTACCCATTGGCTTCAGTGTCGCCTTCCATGGCGCCATTGCTTCAGAACTAGCTATCGCCCAGCGCATTGTTGCTGAAGCAAAAGATTGACTTTGAAAAGGCACAGTTCAAGAAGCATATGGACAAGCTCAGCGTGCAAGAAGTGAAGAACTTCAAGATTATGCTGCACGAGCTCAAGGAAGCCTTTCTCAAGAAACATGCAGAAGCTCAGGGTTCGTGTGAGCGCATGAAGGTTCTGGCTGACAGATGTGTGCAAGCCTACAATGAGGCTGAGAAGCGCAAGGCCCTTGGGCGTCCTGGCATCGACCCCAGGATGGCTGCAAAGAAGACGAAGAAGCCCTGTACGGTTGAACCTGACGCACCTAGGCAGGAAGCAGATCCCATTGTCTTCCCAACTAGAATGACTGGCTCGAAGCCAAAAAAGCCAGTCAACCGCTTTAGAGCTCAAGAAGACGAGGACTGCTGAGGCTGAAGCAAGGAAGAGAAAACATCCTGAAGCCTCTGCTACTGCCCCCGCCAAGAAGAAAAGAAATACCAAGAAGGAACGGGCTGCTCACACAGAGCCCTTAATTGTTTAACCCATTTCCATGGTTCACCCCGACGCCGATCCACAAGAACGTCAACTAACTGTCCATGAGCCTGCTTTCACAGAGGCTCATGAAGCTGAAGACTTTCCAGCAGCTGATCCCATCGCTGCTAAAGACATTGGTCAACGTGACCATGTAGAAGATGGTGCAGTCCTTCCTCAGCTCGAGAACAGCGAACTCATCAGCATTGGTCGTCCACTTACGCCAATTGCACAGGATGCTTCATGGGCGGATTGCCCACAAGAGGAAGAAGACTTTGAGGCCCAGCCAACAGCAACTCCACAGGCGTCGCCTGCGTTGCACAGGCTTCGTAAAGCTCCAAGGCCTCAAGTCTCTGCTGAAGACAATCCGGCTGCATCAGCTGCGGAAGAAGAAGTCCCACAAGTTACCACTCCCCTGTTCCACCAAGAAGCAGTTCTCGAGGAGAACGTGATCGTGACTGACCCTCCAGCTCGTCAAGTGGAGGTTGAAAATCTTGAGGCTGCCACCACCACCACCAATGAAGCCACTGACGATGTCATGGCTGAAGCTAATGTGGAGCTCTCCCCAACGGAAGAAGAAGTCAGCGAAGCCACTGATCCCGCCACTTCTCTTCCTGAGTCTGCTGCCGGTCCCCAGTTCCACTATCATGTTGAGCATAGGCCTCAGGTACAGAAGCCAATCCCAAGATTGCCAAGGTTCCCAGGTCCTGCATCAGCACCTAGCTCCTTCAATATCGATGGCTTCAAAGCAGACAACACATTCTTCAATAGCTCCAGGAACCCCTACTCAAGGGAAAGGATATCATCTGATCGGTTCTGGAGCTATCCGCAGCGAAGCTATTACTCCTGCATTCTATACAATCAAGGTCGCATCTTCCCCCACAAGCGCCTTGACATTGAAGCTATAGCTGGTCTGCCCTGTCTGGAAGAAGCTCTGGATTGCTTCAAAGAAGTTGGATTGCTGCCATTCGTCACTGACCAAGAGCATTGGAATGAAGAGTTGCTACTCCAATTCTATGCCACACTTCACATCCGCGGGTATAGCAGAGATCCGAAGACTTTGGTCCTGGAGTGGATGACAGGAAACGTTCATCACGAAGCCAAAGCCTTTGACATCATAGAGCTCACTAGTTTGCCCACTCCTAGCGATCTCTACGAGCATGGCTGTCAGCTTCATAGTGAAGCTATTGAGAGCATCTTTCAGAAGACTGAACTTAATATGAGTCAGATGCTTAGTATGATGAAGCCATTGCCCCAAGATGCTGCTTATCCCACGGAGTTCTTTATTGAAGACCTTGAGTATCTGCGAAGAACCATTTATCACATCATAAGGCGAACTCTCTGGCCAATCAAAGGACACTCTCCACATGCCAAGCTTGAAGGTGCAATGAAGACTTTGGTCTTCTATATTCTTCATGGAAAGTGCTTCAATGCACAGGACTTCTTCATTCGCCAACTTGCTGCATCAGGCTCTGATCTGTTTGGTTTGAAGTTCTACGCCCCATGGGTCATGCGGCTGATCAAACTTCACTCCACTATCTCATATCAGCCATCTGCTCGCAATCATCGGATTTTTCTGCCTGATGTGGATATGTCGATTGAAGCCATCTATCCTGAGCCTGCCAAGGAACCCCTAAGTCTTCAGTATGCAGAGAATCAGAGTTTTTCTCAGAACATTGAAGGAGTTGAAGCAGTCGCTCATGTGTATCCTTTGGCTGGCACTACACGTGCACCGCATCCTGCTCTCACTGAAGCCACTGACAGTACAACTGCTCCACGACCCAAGAAGCGCACTCGTGTTCTCAATGACCGAGAGCTTCTTGTGGCTCTTCATCAGAAATAGGATAGGCATCATGACTGGCTGAAGCGTCAGATGCAAAGCCTCTTGGTGGATGTTAATCGCATTCGCAATCTTGCCACCAAGAATGCTTTTGTTGCCCATGAAACCTCTCGCCGCACATGGAAAGGGCTAACGCTGATGTGTTCTGAAGATGATCTTAAAGAGGATGGCTTCACTGAGCGATTCATGTTTGACTCCACACCTCCTCGAAGGGCAGTGCTGGGACGAACTCCATCCCTTGAAGACTCTGAGTTCTCTTCCTCTGCTGCAACTATGACTGCCAGAGTGATCGAGGATGAAGACGATGCTACTTCACCGCCACCTCCTTCAGCATGCTTCGACTCTGCTCCAATCTCTTCAGCACTGCCAAACACCACCAACGACCCTGCTGCTTCACCTACTCCTTCTCGGAACGAGTAGATGCTCTATGTCTTCAAACCTTTTTGGTCCTTACTGACAAAAGGGGGAGAAGCATATGAGGTTGATAGTCTTCAAGCGGGTCCATATGGGCGGGTGCTTTATATTTTGCTTCGTGCTTACAACTCTCGTTTTGCTACATTTGGTTCTTTGAGTTGTAACACTTAAACTCGATGGTCGTCTGCTACTTATCTGCCACCTTGTGTTGCGATGATAAATTCCGCATGTGCGACGATAAATTCCGCACTTAGATCATTCTGCAGACGTCCATTTTCCATTATGCATGTCATTATCTTCATATACTTTCACATGCATAGTGGATTATCATCATAAGTTGAAGTGGATCTCCACAAGTACAACCTGCCATGTGCATTTGCATTCCAAAAGCAAATTACTTATATGCACATCTTCAGGGGGAGCCCTTGCAACTTATGAAGACAATTCCTTATCCTTTACAATTTCACAGATTATATTCCCCGTTGAATACTTCAACTAGTTTGTCATCAATGACCAAAAAGGGGGAGATTGTAAAAGCATCTAGTGCCACCCCTAGATGGTTTTGGAGTATTGACGACAAACCTAGTTGAGGGACTAATGTGTTTGTGAGAATTGCAGGATAACACAGGTAGAAGTCCCTCATTGATTCGGTTTTCCTACCAGAGATGACCCCTAAAAATGTATGAAGACATTGAAGTCAAAGGTGGTATATGAAGATATTCACATTGAAGACTATGACAAGAGAAGACATCACATGAAGCCTATGTAGCTCAAAGACTTAGATCTTTCGTAGTTGTTTTTCTTCTTTGTTGAGTCATAGGAACCACCGTACTGTTAAGTGGGGTCCAAGAGAACCAGTTAGAATGACTGAAGTGATGCTTAAACAAAACCTATGTCTTCGAGTGAAGACTATGAGAGCGAATCTTTTCCAGAGTCGGACAAGTCAGCTTTGCTTGTAGCCTAAGTAAAGTTGTCGTGTGAGTTTGAAATCTGACCGTTGGAACACGTGTCAGTTCCTTAGTGACCCAGGGTCATTTCGGACAAATCAGGTCGGGTTGCCAAGTGGCTATAAATAGCCCACCCCCTACAACCATAAACGGTTGGCTGCTCAGATTCAGAGTACGGCTTTTGTCGTTTGAGAGCAACCCACCTCGAAGCCTTTGAGAGAGAATTCCTTGCGAGGATAAAGCCCTAACCACCCAGAGCCAAAGAGAATTAGGCATCACTTAAGTCTTCTTGTCTGTGTGATCTGAAGACTTATTACACTTGAGGACTGTGCATCCTCCAGCCGGTTAGGCATCGCGTTTTGAGCATCCAAAAGACATTGTGGACTGTCGGTGAACGAAGTCTGTGAAGGTTTGGGAGTCTACCTTGAAGACTTACCAGAGTGATTGGGCGAGGTCTGTGTGACCATAGCTCAAGGGGAATACGGTGAGGACTGGGTGTCCTGAGCTGCGTGTTCAGGACTGGGTGTCCGGGAATGTGTGTCCTAAGGTTTAAATACCTAGCCGCCCTAACCAGACATACAGTTGTCACAGCAGCTGGAACTGGTCCAACAAATCATTGTCTTCAGCGAGTCACTGGTTTCATCTTCCCTTCCCTTTACTTACTGTTACTCCTTGTGAAGTCATTGTATGTTCGAACTATCTTTTGTCTTCACTGAGTGACTGCGTGTTCTGTGTGGCTTCACAATATCTTCCTACCTGATCCTTACTACATTGCTGCTATTAGTCATTGGCTTTCACTCTATTGAATACTTGACTATGGCTTGCCTAGTGTAGTCTACCTTCCGCTGCAGGGTAATAGGTTTATTTCTATCGTTTGTCTTCATAACATCCACGTTTTGAAGACTTTCATAAAAATTGCCTATTCACCCCCCTCTAGTCGATATAACACACTTTCAGCGACCGATCCAGGCCCTGTGTTCGTGTCGCGGTGCCCGTGGGGCACAGACTGGAGGGGTGCTCCTGTAATGGACCCAGGTCGCGAAACCTTTGAACGACTAGGACAGGAACACTCGCGAGGGCGCTCGGCTGCCCCCCTCGCAAGGCCTTGCATAAGAGAAATCGAGGCAGGAGAGTGAAAAGTTGAAGAACCACAAGCCAAAGACGGCAACAACTTCAATAAAACTTCGAATGAGAATGAAGAAGCCAACTGCGGAAAGCAAATGAAAAAGCCGCGTCGGCACCTAATCTAGTCTTCGACGTCTTCTCACCAGCGCGGAGCTAAGTGCTGCCACTGGGCGTGGGAGGGAGCCCCAAGGCCTGAGGCCGGCGCTCCTGAGACTCCGGGGTGTGTACAGCCCCAACTCATTATTACGTGAGAGTGTCACGGGCGGCGACAGCTTCACAGGCGTTGGCCTTCTTCACAGGCTCCGGGCCTTTCTTGGGGGAAGCAGGCTTCACGGGCATTTGCCCTCTTCACAGGCTCCGGGCCCTTTCCAAAACGCAACAGCTTCACAGGCATTCGCCTTCTTCACAGGCTTTGGGCCTTTTTCAAAATGCGACAGCTTCACAAGCATTCGCCTTCTTCACAAGCTCTGGGCCTTTTCCAAAACGTGACAGCTTCACAGGCAATCGCCTTCTTCACAGGCTCTGGGCCTTTTCCAAAATGCGACAGCTTCAAAGGCATTCGCCTTCTTCACAGGCTCTGGGCCTTTTCCAAAACGCGACAGCTTCACAGGCTCCGGGCCTTTTCCAAAACGCGACAGCTTCACAGGCATTCGCCTTCTTCATAGGCTCTGGGCCTTTTTAGGGGTAGAACCTCCGGAGGTGCTGGATGTTCCATGCGTTCTGGACCGGCACCCCCTCCTGAGTCTCTAAGCGCGCAGAGCCGGGCCTGAAAACATGAACAACCTTGAACGGGCCCTCCCACATGGGAGAGAGCTTGTGCAGTCCCTCCCTGGAGAGAACCCGCCTGAGCATGAGGTCTCCTACCTCGAGAGTTCTGGGGCGGATGTTGCGGCAATGATATCGTCGCAGTGCTTGTTGGTACCTCGCCGCTCGCAGCGTGGCTTCTCGGCGACGTTCCTCCCCCAGCACGAGGTCCATCCCCCGCATGGCGTCCTGCTGCGCCTTGTCGAACGCCAGGACCCGCGCGGAGCAACGTCTGACCTCGTGAGGGAGGACCGCTTCAGCTCCGTAGACCAGGAAGAACGGGGTCTCTCCAGTCGGCTTGGTCGCGGTTGTGCGGATGGACCACAACACGGACTAAAGCTCGTCGTACCAACCTCTGCCGCAGGCCTCTAACTTTTTCTTGAATGTCCTGGTCTTGAGGCCCCTCAGGACCTCTGCATTGACTCGCTCGGCCTGGCCGTTGCTTTGGGGGTGCGCCACCGAAGCGTAGCATATCTGTGTTCCAAGGTTAGCACAGTATGTTTTGAAGAGGTTACTGGTGAACTGCGAACCGTTTTCTGTGATGATGCGGTTCGGCACCCCGAACCGGCTCACGATGCCCCTGATGAACTTGACCGCGGAACCCGCGGGGATGGTGCGGACGGCCTCTACTTCAGCCCACTTGGTGAACTTATCCACGGCGATGTAGAGGTAGCGGTAGCCCCCTGGCGCCCGAGGAAACGGGCCCAGGATGTCCAGCCCCCAGAGTGCAAATGGCCACAAAAGGGGTATAGTCTGCAGGCCTCCTGCCGGCTGATGGATCTGCTTGGCGTGGAACTGGCAGGCCTCACAAGCTTTCACCAGTTCGATGACGTCATTGAGTGCAGTGGGCCAATAAAACCCACTGCAGAACGCCTTGCCGACGAGGGTCCGTGATGATGAATGATGTCCACAGTCTCCGTCGTGTATATCTTCCAGTAGTTCCTTTCCTTGCTCCCTCGAGATGCAGCGTAGGGATACATCGTTTGGTCGCTTCCGGTAGAGCTCTCCATCCTTGATGCAGTATGCCGTGGCCTGCCGTGCCACACGCTCTGCTTCCTCCTCCTTCTCCGGTAGGGTCCCTTGTGTTAAGTAACTCCGGAGCTCCGTGATCCAGCACCCTTCCTGTCGGCGTTCTGGGAACGGGGGTCCCCAGACTTGCCTGCCTGTGGCCTGCGGCGTGGCTCAAAGGGGGGCCCAGCACGGCCCGTCTTCACCAACACAAACCCAAGACCATCGCGAGGGGCCAAGCCTCGCGGGGTGGATGACGTGGAGCTTCCTCAGGCGCGGCCTCGTCAGGCTGGCTCACGAGGAGGCGGAGAGATCAAGGCGGGGTACCCCACGAGGTGCCTGTGACGCAAGCCATGACGACTCAGGGCGCCAGGCGGGTGCCAGCCCGCGCAGCGTCCTCCTTCCCTCTTCGGTGCAAAGGGGGCAAGCGCAGCCGCGGAGTACCGAGGCATCAGGCAAAGGTTGCCATTTTAGTGCAACGAGACCAGGACCAGGAGGACTACGTGATGGAGGTCACCGTGGAGCCCAAGACGGCGTCATCACCAGAGCTTTGCGTAGGCGAAGACTACTTTTGTCAGGATAGCTGATACTTGCTGTCCCCCTTCAAATTAGCCCGCCATTGTTGGCTCCCTTCCCGCTCGATATTTGGGAAGAGGACCAGGGCCTCTATAAATAGGACCAGCCACCCACATAGCAAGGGAGGTAGATTAGCTGAGGGTGGAGGGAGTTCGGTCGGTTGGTTGAGAGAGAGAGAGAGAGAGAGAGAGAGAAGAGAAAGGTGACTGAACTCCACCCAGCAGTTCATCGCCCCAGCCAAGAACAGGCCCTCGCGAGGCCTTTCTTCCTTGTATTGTTCGCCATCATCAGCCCAAGAGGCAATCCACACACCACACACTGGAGTAGGGTATTACACCACAGCGGTGGCCCGAACCAGTATAAACCTTGTGTCTCTTGCGTTGTTCTTTCCGTAGTTCAGATCCTAACATGGCGGAGGGGTGCAGGTAGGTAGGAGGCAGAATCTCCGCGCGCACCCCAGTGTTCGAACCTCAAGGGTCTGCCGGAACCCGAAATCCGACATTTGGCGCGCTAGGTAGGGGTGCGCCGGAATCCACCTTCTACAACCCCGTTCTCCTCCGACCATCGCGCCCATGTCTGACGCTTGTCGGGCCCGCGCGGAGCGCAAGGCCGCCCTCGCTTCCCGCGTCGCCCAGACGGCCCCTGTCGGCGGGCGTCCTCGCCGTTCCTCGTCACCTGCCGTCAACCCTGCCACCGGCCCGGCGGGCGACAGGCAACAAGCATTGTCTCAGCATCCTCCCGTGCGGCAAGACGGCCGCACCGCAACTCCCACGCTCACCCCATCTGGTTCTTCGCCCCGCGGGCTTCGCACGCCCATGGAGCCCCGCAACCTCTCCCCCGTTTATCGCGCTGCATCAACACCCCCGGTCGTCGCGGCCCTCTTGGGCGGCTCGCAGGCGCCGCCCACAAGTCACCACGTCAAGCCGTTCATCCGTCGGGTCAGCGCCGCTTCCACGCGGCAGGGGGCTCCTCTGGATCGGGCGGCGCCCGAGACCAGCCTGACCTTCAGCTCGGAGGACCACCCCTCCAACTCGGCCTGCTCGGGTGCGCTCCCCATGCTGTACACCCCCACCATCTGCCAGGTGGCCGTCACCAGAACCCTCATTGATGGCGGCACGGGCCTCAGCATGCTCTCGGTCGAGGCCTTCAATCTCCTCTGCATACCCCAGGAACGACTGCGACCCAGCCGGCCCTTCTCAGGCGTTGGGGGCAGATCATCCAGCTCCTTGGGACAGATCCGGCTCCCAGTAACCTTCAGCACCTACGACAACTTCCGCACGGAGCTGGTCGACTACGACATCGCCCCCATTAGCCTCCCCTACAACGCCATCCTCGGCTACCCAGCGCTGGCCTAGTTCACGGTGACGACGCACCCTGCGTACAACCTCATGAAGATGCCCGGAAGCAGCGGTGTCCTCACTGTGCATGAGGACACCGGGGATGCTCTGCGAGCGCTCAAGCTCGTCTTCAAGACAGCGGCATCGGCACAGCCCGCCGACTTGGAGGCCCCCGAGCCCAAGGGAGCTGCGCCCGCCAAGAAGAAGCAGTTGTTCACCCAAGACAAGGCAGAAACCAAGCAGATACCCGTCGATGAGGATGGGTCCACCAACGCCACTTTCACCATAGGCGCCCACCTCAAGCCCGAGCAGGAGGAGGCCCTGGTCGGGTTCCTGCGCGCAAACAAAAAGGTATTCGCTTGGGAGCCAGACTAGTTGGCAGGGATCCCCAGGAGTGTAATCGAGCATCACCTCAACGTGTGCCCCAACGTGCGCCCTGTGAAGCAGAAGGCCAGGCGGCAGTCCACAGAAAAGCAGGCCTTCATCGTCCAGGAGACCCGCAAATTAGAGGCCGCTGGGGTCATTCGCGAGGTCCGATACCCAGATTGGTTGGCCAACCCTGTCGTTGTGTCGAAGAAGGGAGGAAAGGAGCGCATGTGTGTCGACTTCGCCAACCTCAACAAAGCATGCCCGCAAGATCCGTTCCCGCTCCCCCGCATCGACCAGATCGTCGATTCCACTGCGGAATGCGACCTGTTATGCTTCCTGGATGCCTTCTCTGGGTATCACCAGATCAAGATGGCGGTAGAAGACGTCAAGAAGACAGCCTTCCTAACCCTGTGTGGGGTGTACTGCTACACATGCATGCCATTCGGGCTGCGTAACGCAGGGGCGACCTTTCAGCGGCTGATGCGCATCATCCTGAGCCCGCAGCTCGGGAAGAATGTCGAAGCTTACGTCGATGACATCATGGTAAAATCTCGGGAGGCCAGGACCTTGATACAAGACCTGGAGGAAACCTTCGCGAGCCTCAACGCAGTGAACCTACGGCTCAACCCAGAGAAGTGTGTGTTCGGAGTCCCCTCGGGCAAGCTCTTGGGTTTCCTCGTCTCCCACCGAGGCATCGAGGCTAACCCGGAGAAGGTCAAGGCAGTGGAAGACATGAGCCCGCCAAAGACCCTCAGAGAAATGCAGAAGCTCACGGGGCGCGTGACCGTTCTAGGGCGCTTCATCTCCATGTTGGGGGAGCGAGCGCTACCTTTCTTCCAGCTAATGAAGAAAAAGGGGCCCTTCGAGTGGACTGAAGAGGCCGACAAGGCGTTTCAGGATCTCAAGAGATACCTGACCAGTCCGTCGGTCATGGTGGCTCTGCGCCCTCAAGAGCCCCTAGTGCTTTACCTCACCGCCACTCCCTACTCCGGCAGCGCGGCCTTGGTGGCAGTCAGAGAGGAGCGTCGAATCAAAACCGCAGCAGCGGCCCGGGACGAGGCGGAACAGGAACGGGGAAGGCCCACAGAGACCGCTACAGCGGCTGAGGAGGATCAAACGTTACAGAAGGGCGCACCAGAAGTGGAATAGGCCCCACTCCCAGATGGCCAGACTCAGGAGTCTTCATTGCCTCAAGAGGCGCCAAGGTCTCCGAAGGGAGCCACCAGCACTGACGCACTCCATCTCGTTGAGCACCTAGTGTACTTCGTCAGCACGGTGTTGCGGGATGCAAGGGCACGGTACCCCATGCCTCAAAAACTCCTCCTTGCGCTACTGGTGGCCTCGCGCAAGCTGCGGCCCTATTTTCAGGGTCACCCCATCAAGGTCGTCTCGTCATACCCCCTGGAGAGAGTGCTCAGGAGCCCCAATTCAGCTGGGAGGGTCGCTGAGTGGAACATAGAGCTGCAAGCGTTTCAAGCTCGAATTCAGCACGACAAGAGTCATCAAGGGAGCAGCGTTGGCGGATTTTGTGGCGGAATGGACGGAGGCGCCAGGCCTCAAGGCCGACGAGGATCGGTCCCTGTCCCCGGGAAGCGAGGCGCCAGAAGGCTGGGTCATGTACTTCGATGGACCGTTCTCCAGGCACGGCGCTGGGGCTGGGGCGGTGCTTATATCGCCCACTCAGGACAAGCTCTATTACGCCGTGCAGCTCTGTTTCGAGCAAGGTGAAAAGGTCTCCAACAACATAGCGAAGTATGAAGGTCTAATAGTGGGCTTGAAGGCCGCAGCTGCCCTGGGGGTGAAACGCCTCACCATCAAGGGCGATTCGCAGCTCCTTGTCAACTTCTCCAACAAGGTGTACGAGCCGAAGGATGAGCACATGGAAGCCTACCTTGCGGAGTTCCGCAGGATGGAGAAGCAGTTCTGGGGGTTGGAGTTGCAGCATGTGCCCCGTGGCACCAATCAGGAAGCCGATGACATCGCCAAACGCGCGTCCAGGCGGTTACCTCAGGAGCCTGGCATTTTCGAGGAGCGGCTCTTCAAGCCTTCAGTCCTGCCGTCATTATCAAACACGGCTCAGCCCCGGGAGGAGCTCCCCCAGCCACCTGCCTCGGGAGCTCCGGCCTGTGGCCCGGCCTCGAGAGCACGCCTACTCCCGACGATAGAACCTCAGGAGGGATGTTGGATCGCAGAGCTCCGGAGCTACTTAACGCAAGGGGCCCTGCCGGAGAAGGAGGAGGAAGCAGAGCGAGTGGCACGCCAGGCCACGACATACTGCATCAAAGATGGAGAGCTCTACCAGAAGCGACCAAACGATGTATCCCTGCGCTGCATCTCCAGGGAGCAAGGGAAAGAACTGCTGGAAGATATACACGGCAGAGACCGCAGACATCATTCATCATCACGGACCCTCGTCGGCAAGGCATTCCGCAGTGGGTTTTATTGGCCCACCGCGCTCAATGACGTCGTGGAACTAGTGAAAGCTTGTGAAGCCTGCCAGTTCCACGCCAAGCAGATCCATCAGCCAGCAGGAGGCTTGCAGACTATCCCCCTTTCGTGGCCATTCGCAGTCTAGGGACTGGACATCTTGGGCCCGTTTCCTCGGGCGCCAGGGGGCTACCGCTACCTTTACGTTGTTGTGGACAAGTTCACCAAGTGGGCTGAAGTAGACGTTGTTCGCACCATTCCCGTGGGTTCCGCAGTCAAGTTCATCAAGGGCATCGTGAGCCGGTTCGGGGTGCCGAATCGCATCATCACGGACAATGGTTCGTAGTTCACCAGTAAGTTGTTCAAAACATACTGTGCTAACCTTGGGACGCAGATATGCTACGCTTCGGTGGCGCACCCCCGAAGCAACGGCCAGGCCGAGCAGGCAAACGCGGAGGTCCTGAGGGGCCTCAAGACCAGGACGTTCAAGAAGAAGCTGGAGGCCTGCGGCAGAGGTTGGTACGACGAGCTTCAGTCCGTGCTGTGGTCCATCCGCACCACCGCGACCAAGCCGATTGGAGAGACCCCGTTCTTCCTGGTCTACGGAGCGGAAGCGGTCCTTCCTCACGAGGTGAGACGTCGCTCTGCGCGGGTCCTGGTGTTCGACGAGGCGCAGCAGGACGCCATGCGGGGGATGGACCTCGTGCTGGGGGAGGAACGTCGTCAAGAAGCCGCGCTGCGAGCGGCGAGGTACCAACAAGCGCTGCGGCGATATCACTGCCGCAACATCCGCCCCAGGACTCTTGAGGTAGGAGACCTTGTGCTCAGGCGGGTTCTCTCCAGGGAGGGACTACACAAGCTCTCTCCCATGTGGGAGGGCCCGTTCAAGGTTGTTCATGTTTCCAGGCCCGGCTCCGCGCGCTTGGAGACTCAGGAGGGAGTGCCGGTCTAGAATGCATGGAACATCCAGCACCTCCGGAGGTTCTACCCCTAAAAAGTCCTAGAGCTTGTGAAGCAAGGCGAGTGCCTGTGAAGCTATCGCAATTTGGAAAAGGCCCAGAGCCTGTGAAGCAAGGCGAGTGCCTGTGAATCTATCGCGTTTTGGAAAAGGCCCAGAGCCTGTGAAGCAAGGCGAGTGCCTGTGAAGCTATCGCGTTTTGGAAAAGGCCCAGAGCCTGTGAAGCAAGGCGAGTGCCTATGAAGCTATCGCGTTTTGGAAAAGGCCCAGAGCCTGTGAAGCAAGGTGAGTGCCTGTGAAGCTATCGCGTTTTGGAAAAGGCCCAGAGCCTATGAAGCAAGGCGAGTGCCTGTGAAGCTATCGCGTTTTGGAAAAGGCCCGGAGCCTGTGAAGCAAGGCGAGTGCCTGTGAAGCTGTCGCGTTTTGGAAAAGGCCCGGAGCCTGTGAAGAAGGCCAACGCCTGTGAAGCTCGCCGCCCGTGACACTCTCACGTAATAATGAGTTGGGATTGTACACGCCCCGGAGTCTCAGGAGCGCCGACCTCAGGCCCTGGGGCTCCCTCCCACGCCCAGTGGCAGCACTTAGCTCCGCGCTGGTGAGAAGACGTCGAAGACTAGACTAGGTGCCGGACGCGGCTTTTCATTTGCTTTCCACAGTTGGCTTGTTCCTTCTCATTCGAAGTTTTATTGAAGTTGTTGCCGTCTTTGGCTTGTGGTTCTTCGGCTTTTCGTTCTCGTGCCTCAATTTCTCTTGTGCAAGGCCTCGCGAGGGAGGCCGACGAGCGCCCTCGCGAATGTTCCTATCCTAGTCATTCAAAGGGTTCGTGACCTGGGCCCCTTGCAGGAGCACCCCTCCAGTCCGTGCCCCTCGGGCACCGCGACACAAACACAGGGCCTGGGTCGATCGCCCCCACGGCTGGGGCCGGGAACCATCCACGCGCGGGCACATAGCCGGAAGGTACGATAAAGAAAGCAAAACGATGATTAACAGCAATAACCCATACACGCCCCCGTGGGGCCCCACGCTACTGTCCTTTTTACGCAGGAGGAAGGAAAAGAAAGAACAAATCTGGTGCAGCTCGCCTCACACCGGCTCCCAGGGAAACCCGAGCTGCCTCCGGAGCTTAGGCGGACTCCCTCTCGTGCTTCACCAGGGCGCGACGGTGGGTGGACACGCTGCCACCTCCCAAGCAGATACGGCAGCGTGGGGGCTGACCACGGCCACCGCTAGAAGAGTCGCCGCCTGAAGAAGAGGCGGAGAAGCTTGAAGAACCCTGAGCGCCGCCTGCCGCGCGAGCGCTACCCTCTCCGTCATCACCGGAGCCGGGTCCCCAGCCGCGGTCGTCGCCCTCGGGGCAACACCCTGCACGGCGACCATCTTCCCCAAACACCCTCACGTAGAGGGTGGCATCACCGTCGAACCTGAAGTGTAGGGTGCACCGATAGAACAGGCCGCGCGCGCGGGCAAACGACTGCCAACCGTGGGCCAGGGCCAGGCTCCCGGCTGCGGAGACCTCCAGTGAAACCCACGAGGCCCAGCTGCAGCAGCCGTCGGCCTGAAGCCAGAGGCCACCCGGGGCGCCGGCCGGGAGCTCGCCAAGGAGGAAGCGAGGAAGAGGAAGCCGGGTGCTAGTCGGCTCCGCCGACCACACGATGAACTCCGGCAGCACCTCGGCAGCGCGGAAGCATGGCATGGGGGGACGCGCAGCCGAAGCGCACCCCCTGGTTGCAGTAATCCGCCCGCCACCATGCTGGAAAGCGTCTCCGCGGCCGCGGGGAGCTATCGTGGTGGCCACAGGATGTTTGCGGGGGCGCCCTCGGCCGCGCTTGGGCGGAGGAGAGGCATGCTCGACCTGGCAGGCCTTCCCCTTCTCCGCGGCCGAGAACCTCCTTGACGGGGCCATGGAGAAGAAGGAGAAGCAAGGGGAGATGTACTGGAAGGGCGCGCGTCGATCAGTACTTATAGTTGGCGAGAGCCAACCGACGGCCCCCACGATCGCAGGTAATCATGACCCGCTTTGCATGCAGGGACTTGTCCAATCCGCGCAGTTGCCGAGGTGCCATGGGGATGTGGAGACGCCGTCGTCCAATCAACCGCCACGCGGCGCCCAAGGCCGCAGGCTGTTAAGGCCCGCGGCGCTTCGCTCTTGCCCTTTCGCCTCCCGGCACGGCCAAGTCCGGGCGCACCGTGGGCCCGGGGGCTATTGTCGGCGTTCTGGGAACGGGGGTCCCCAGACTTGCCTGCCTGCGGCCTGCGGCGTGGCTCAAAGGGGGGCCCAGCACGGCACGTCTTCACCAACACAAACCCAAGACCCTCGCGAGGGGCCAAGCCTCACGGGGCGGACGACGCGGAGCTTCCTCAGGCGCGGCCTCGTCAGGCTGGCAAACGAGGAGGCAGAGAGATCAAGGCGGGGTACCTCACGAGGTGCCCGTGACACAAGCCATGACAACTCAGGGCGCCAGGCGGGTGCCAGCCCGCGCAGCGTCCTCCTTCCCTCTTCGGTGCAAAGGGGGCAAGCGCAGCCGCAGAGTACCGAGGCATCAGGCAAAGGTTGCCATTTCGGTGCAACGAGACCGGCACCAGGAGGACTACGAGACGGAGGTCACCGTGGAGCCCAAGACGGCGTCATCACCAGAGCTTTGCGCAGGCGAAGACTACTTTTGTCAGGATAGCTGATACTTGTTGTCCCCCTTCAAATTAGCCCGCCATTGTTGGCTCCCTTCCCGCTCGATATTTGGGAAGAGGACCATGGCCTCTATAAATAGGACTAGCCACCCACATAGCAAGGGAGGTCGATTAGCTGAGGGTGGAGGGAGTTCGGTCGGTTGGTTGAGAGAGAGAGAGAAGAGAAAGGTGACTGAACTCCACCCAGCAGTTCATCGCTCCAGCCAAGAACAGGCCCTCGCGAGGCCTTTCTTCCTTGTATTGTTCACCATCATCAGCCCAAGAGGCAATCCACACACCACACAGTGGAGTAGGGTATTACACCACAACGGTGGCCCGAACCAGTATAAACCTTGTGTCTCTTGCGTTGTTCTTTCCATAGTTCAGATCCTAACATGGCGGAGGGGTGCAGGTAGGTAGGAGGCAGAATCTCCGCGCGCACCCCAGTGTTCGAACCTCAAGGGTCTGCTGGAACCCGAAATCCGACACCTCCTGAGGTTCCATCGTCAGG
Source organism: Triticum dicoccoides (assembly GCF_002162155.2). NCBI lineage: Eukaryota > Viridiplantae > Streptophyta > Magnoliopsida > Poales > Poaceae > Triticum > Triticum dicoccoides. The sequence goes on along the minus strand of NC_041382.1, from coordinate 151,608,030 downwards.
AGCAGGCGTGCTCCTGAGGCCGGGCCACAGACCGGGGCTCCTGAGGCAAGTGGCTGGGAGAGCTCCTCCCGAGGCTGAGCCATGTTTGACAATGACGGCAGGGCTGAGGGCTTGAAGAGCCGCTCCTCGAAGACGCCAGGCTCCTGACGTAACCGCCTGGACGCCCGTTTGGCGATGTCGTCGGCCTCCTGATTGGTGCCACGGGGCACATGCTGCAACTCCAATCCCCAGAACTGCTTCTCCATCCTGCGGACCTCCGCAAGGTAGGCTTCCATGTGCTCATCTTTCGGCTCGTACACCTTGTTGGAGAAATTGACAAGGAGCTGCAAATCGCCCTTGATGGTGAGGCGTTTCACCCCCAGGGCAGCTGCGGCCTTCAAGCCCGCTATTAAACCTTCATACTCCGTTATGTTGTTGGAGACCTTTTCGCCTTGCTGGAAATAGAGCTGTACAGCGTAGTAGAGCTTGTCCTGAGTGGGCGATATAAGCACCGCCCCAGCCCCAGCGCCATGCCTGGAGAACGCCCCATCGAAGTACATGACCCAGCCTTCTAGCGCCTCGCTTCCCGGGGAGAGGGACCGATTCTCGTCGGCCTTGAGGCCTGGTGCCTCCGTCCATTCTGCCACAAAATCCGCTAATGCTGCTCCCTTGATGACTCTGGTCGTGCTGAATTCGAGCTGAAATGCTTGCAGTTTTATGTTCCACTCAGCGACCCTTCCAGCTGAGTTAGGGCTCCTGAGCACTCTCTCCAGGGGGTATGACGAGACGACCTTGATGGGGTGACCCTGAAAATAGTGCCGCAGCTTGCGCGAGGCCACCAGTAGCGCGAGGAGGAGCTTCTGAGGCATGGGGTACTGTGCCCTCGCGTCCCGCAACACCGTGCTGACGAAGTACACTGGGTGCTCAACGAGGTTGGGTGCGTCAGTGCTGGTGGCGCCCTCTGGAGACCATGGCGCCTCCTGAGGCGATGAGGCCTCCTGAGGCTGGCCATCTGGGAGAGGGGCCTCTTCCGCCTCCGGTGCACTCCTCTACGGCGGCTGATCCTCCTCAACCGCGGTGGCGGTTCCTGTGGGCCTTCCTTGTTCCTGTTTTGCCTTGTCCCGGGCTGCTGCTGTGGTTTTGATTCGATGCTCCTCCCTAACCGCCACCAGGGCTGCGCTGGCGGAGTAGGGAGTGGCGGCGAGGTAAAGCACCAGGGGCTCTTGAGGGCGCGGAGCCACCATGACCGGAGGGCTGGTCAGGTATCTCTTGAGATCCTGGAACGCCTTGTCGGCCTCTTCAGTCCATTCAAAGGGCCCCTTTTTCTTCATTAGCTGGAAGAAGGGCAGCGCTCGCTCCCCCAACTTGGAGATGAAGCGCCCTAGCGCGGTCACGCGCCCAGTGAGCTTCTGCATTTCTCTGAGGGTCTTTGGCGGGCTCATGTCCTCGACCGCCTTGACCTTTTCCGGGTTAGCCTCGATGCCTCGGTGGGACACGAGGAAACCCAAGAGCTTGCCCGAGGGGACTCCGAACACACACTTCTCTGGGTTGAGCCGCAGGTTCACTGCGTTGAGGCTTGCGAAGGTTTCCTCCAGGTCTTGTATCAGGGTCCTGGCCTCCCGAGACTTCACCACAATGTCATCGACGTAAGCCTCAACATTCTTCCCGAGCTGCGGGCCCAAGGTGATGTGCATCATCCGCTGAAAGGTCGCCCCTACGTTACGCAGCCCGAATGGCATGCATGTGTAGCAGTACACCCCACACGGGGTTAGGAAGGCTGTCTTTTCGACGTATTCTACCGCCATCTTGATCTGGTGATACCTAGAGAAGGCATCCAAGAAGCATAGCAGGTCGCATTCTGTGGTGGAATCGACGATCTGGTCGATGCGGGGGAGCGGGAACGGATCTTGCAGGCATGCCTTGTTGAGGTTGGTGAACTCGACGCACATGCGCTCCTTCCCTCCCTTCTTTGGCACAGCGACAGGGTTGGCCAACCAATCCGGGTATCGGACCTCGCGAATGACCCCAGCAGCTTCTAGTTTGTGGGTCTCTTGGACGATGAAGGCCTGATTTTCTGTGGACTGCCGCCTTGCCTTCTGCTTCACAGGGCACACGTTGGGGCACACGTTGAGGTGATGCTCGATTACGCTCCTAGCGATCCCCGCCAACTGGTCAGGCTCCCAAGCGAATACCTTCTTGTTTGCGTGCAGGAACCTGACCAGGGCCTCCTCCTGCTCGGGCTCGAGGTTGGCGCCTATGGTGAAAGTGGCATTGGTGGACCCGTCCTCATCGACGGGTACCTGCTTTGTTTCGGCCTTGTCTTGGGTGAACAACTGTTTCTTCTTGGCGGGTGCAGCCCCCTTGGGCTCGAGGTTCTCCGAGTCGGCGGGCTGTGCCGACGCCGCCGTCTTGAAGGCGAGCTTGAGCACTCGCAGCGCGTCTCCGGTGTCCCCGTGCACGATGAGGACACCGCTGCTCCCGGGCATCTTCATGAGGTTGTACGCCGGGTGCGTCGCGGCCATGAACTGAGCCAGCGCTGGGTAGCCGAGGATGGCGTTGTAGGGGAGGCCGATGGGGGCGACGTCAAAGTCGACCAGCTCCGTGCGGAAGTTGTTGTAGGTGCCGAAGGTTACTGGGAGCCGGATCTGTCCCAAGGAGCTGGATGATCCGCCCCCAACGCCTGAGAAGGGCCGGCTGGGTTGCAGCCGTTCCAGGGGTATGTAGAGGAGGTTGAAGGCCTCAACCGAGAGCACGCTAAGTCCCGCACCGCCATCGATGAGAGTTCTGGTGACGGCCACCTGACAGATGGTGGAGGTGCACAGCATGGGGAGCGCACCCGAGCAGGCCGAGTTGGAGGGGTGGTCCTCCGAGCTAAAGGTCAGGCCGGCCTTGGGCGCCGCCCGGTCCGGGAGAGCCCTCTGCCGCGTGGAAGCGGTGCTGACCCGGCGGATGAACGGCTTGACGTGGTGACTTGTAGGCGGCACCTGCGAGCCGCCCAGGAGGGCCGCGACGACCGCGGGTGTTGGTGTAGCGTGGTGGGCGGGGGAGAGGTTGCGGAGCTCTTCCCAAGAGGCCATGAAGGCTGCCGGCAGGTGGAGCAGCCATCCGCGCGGAGCGCCGGTGAGGGCCATGGGGAGCCAGCTGGCTATGACCCTATCGTCACCTCCGGCTTCGAGGATGGCCTCCTCGTACGCCAGCAAGAAGGCCAGCAGATCAATCGCGTCGCTGCAGCACGGCGGCGTCGTTGGCTTGAACTTGTCCGGCCACCGTACCCATTGCAGGGCTGGGACCAGGGCTCTGAGCCCCCTGGCCCCCGTACTGGCGCCGGCGGCTGGAGCGGGTGACGCACTACTCATCGCAAGGCAGGTCGTGGCGGTGGCGGAAGGAAAAATTCCGGTGCACCCCTACCTGGCGCGCCAAATGTCGGATTTCGGGTTCCGGCAGACCCTTGAGGTTCGAACACTAGGGTGCGTGCGGAGATTTCGCCTTCTACCTACCTGCACCCCTCTGCCTCGCTAAGATCTAAGCTATGGAAAGAATAGCACAAGAGACACAGGGTTTATACTGGTTCGGGCCACCGTTGTGGTGTAATACCCTACTCCAGTGTGTGGTGTGGTGGATTGCCTCTTGGGCTGATGATGATGAGCAATACAAGGAAGAACAGCCTCACGAGGGTCTGTTCTTGGCTGAGGGGATGAACTGCTAGGAGGAGCTCAATCACCCTTCTCTCTCTCTCTCTCTGTGATGCTACCCGATCCGATCCTAGCTAGTTTCTCCCTTCTTGATTACCTTCTTCCCCCCCTTTCTACCCTGGGGGTGGCTAGTCCTATTCATAGGCAAAGGCCCTGGGCCTCTTCCCAAATATTGAGCGGGAAGGGCGCCAACAATTGGCCATTTTGAAGGGGGACATCTGATACACTTATCCTGACTAAAGTTGGTCCTCGCCTGCCAAAGGCTCTGGTGGTGACGCTGGCTTGGGCTCCACAATGACTTCCTTCCTGCCGTTGGAGTGGTCTTGGTATCGTTGCACCGAAACGGGTGCCTTTGCTTGATGCTCTCGCCTGCGCTTGCCCCCTTTGCACCAAAGAGGAAAGGAGGACACTACGCGGGCTGGCGCCCGCCTGGCACCCTTGGTCGTCATGGCTTGCGTCACGGGCACCTCGTGAGGTACCCCGCCTTGATCTCTCCGCCTCCTCGCGAGCCAGCCCGACGAGGCCGTGCCTGAGGAAGCTCCGTGTCGTCCGCCCCGCGAGGCTTGGCCCCTCGTGAGGGTCTTAGGTCTGTGTTGATGAAGATGGCCCGCGTTGGGCCCCCTTTTGAGCCACGCCGCAGGCCGCAGGAAGGCAAGTCTGGGGACCCCCGTTCCCAGAACGCCGACAGAACTGCAAGGCAGTAAGCTCAAAGGATTCTCGGAACAAAGGAGAGCAGTTCAGGGAATATTGTAATAACAAGATCAATGGGATAGAATGTAAGATTGGCAAGTGTGTGTGTGTAGTTATCCATAAGGATATTTCGGTGGTAGGGAATTGCAAAGGCAACATGCACAAAGTCTCGAGAGAAATATCATAGAGTATCTTCGGAATCTTCTGATGCAGCAGGCGATCATCTGAAATGAGGGGCTCTCCGAGCGGATGTGATCACGAGATCCTAATGTTCGAGTTAGTAAAACCATTTAACCCGAATAGAAGAGGGATCGGCGTCCCAGAGTATAGATGAGGAATAAAAGATCCTAATATCACCCAATGGCGACGTGGGCCCATGGGCCGTGCAACCATGTTAGTAAAATAGTTTCCATCGACTAGACTCAACTTCGACCAAGGAGTTGGAAAGGGAGCTACCTACAGGCAGTTGGCTCTGATACCAACTTGTGACGCCCTCAATTCAATCGTACACTAATCATACACGCAAATGTGTGCGATCAAGATCAAGGACTCACGGGAAGATATCACAACACAACTCTAGACACAAATCAAAATAATACAAGCTTTATATTACAAGCCAGGGGCCTCGAGGGCTCGAATACATCAGCTCGAATACACAAGAGTCAGCGAAAGCAACAATATCTGAGTACAGACATGAGTTAAACAAGATTGCCTTAAGAAGGCTAGCACAAAAAGCAACAATGATCGAAAAGGCAAGGCCTCCTGCCTGGGAGCCTCCTGACTACTCCTAGTCGTGTGCGGTCTTCACGTAGTAGTAGGCATCCTTCGGGTAGTAGTAGTCATCAGTTGCGTCGTCTGGCTCCTGGGATCCGTCATCTGGTCGCAACAATCGGGTATGGGGGAAAAGAAGTAGCAAAGCAACCGTGAGTACTCATCCAAAGTACTCGCAAGACTTACATCAGATCTAAACTAAGTATGCATCTGTATCAAAGGGAAAAGGGCTGTATCTGTGGACTAAACTGCAGAATGCCAGAAACAAGGGGAAAGGCCTAGCCTATCAAAGACTAGCATCTTCAAGCATCTTCAAGCATATAGAACAGTATAGATCAACATAATGTAAAGTAGTAGTGTTATCAACCTCGGCCAGAGATCCTTTCTCGACTCCCTGCGAGAAAGCAATCCCAGAGCCATATTATCCAGTTATCATCACAATCCAATTCTCATCACCATCCAGTTCTCATCACAAGGATCCAGTTCTAGTTGTATTGATCGGGATACAACTCCAAGTGTCCGTTACCGTAGGACAGGCTATCGATAGATGTTTTCTTCCCTGCAGGGGTGCACCAACTTACCCACCACGCTCGATTAACTTCGGCCGGACACACTTTCCTGGGTCATGCCCGGCCTCGGCCAAACAATACACCGCAACCCGACCTAGGCTTAATAGAGAGGCCAGCACGACGGACTAAACCTATGCCCCCAGGGGTCATTGGCCATCGCCCCGGGAACTCCTACACTTTGCGTGGGTGGCCGGTGAGCAGACCTAGCTACCTCCTTCAACAAGGCAGGAGCTTACGCAGTCCAACCCGGTGCGTGCCGCTCAGTCGCTGACGTCTATTAAGCTTCGGCTGATGTATATGACGCAGAACGCCCATACTATGCCCACGTGATGGTTAGTGCTATCAGGCCAGAGGCCCCTCGGATCAAATATCCAAACCATAGTGGATTAGGAGCACGCGGTAACGAGCAGAGACTCACGATCGATGTGACCCCGTCGCCCTGTCTCGAGTACTTGTGGCAAGGGCTAAGAATGCCCGGCCACGCCTCGTAAGTATCTCGCTGGCACCTTCCAGGTCAACCCGACTCCACATCACTCACTATAAGCTCGCGCGGGTACCCCTCGGGGCCGACCCATCTTTAGTAACAAGGCTCAGTGCAAAGTCATAGTAACCATAGTAACTGTGTGTCTAACACCAAGGGGAAAACCCGAGGAATCACCCCCAGTGAATTCCACTCGATGTTGTCATCAAGGTGAACGTAAGAGGATCCACCCTCGAGGTTCACGCTTGAGGGGTTGCACGACAGAGCCGTATCAGAAGTGGTTAAGGAGGAAATCACCCTCGATGACCACGACCGGATAGCTACACTACAGAGGACTCATCAGGAGTGATGTAAGAGGTTCCACCCTCGGCACTCGATGGTAACTCTGCAGAGTCGTACAACTAGGTGGGGTGATGTGCGGTGTCGGGGCCTGGACGTCGATCACATTGATCGAGTCATCGAACATAAAGCAAGGCAACTGGGACAAGGTGGGGTCACTGATGGATCTTTAACCAACCTATACTAAGTAGTTTGGGATAAGCAGGTAAGGTATGAAAGCAGGTAACAAAACAGGCTATGCATCAGAGTAGGATCATACAAAAAGCAGTAGCAGTTCTAATGCAAGCATGAGAGGGAAAGAAATGGGTGATATCGGAATGCTCAAGGAGGGTTTGCTTGCCTGGTTGCTCTGGCAAGGAGGGGTCGTCGTCACCGTAGTCGACAACAAGGGTACCGGCAGCGGTCTCGGGGTCTACCGGAAAGAAGTAACGGAAGGGAACACAATAAATAGCAGTGCAATCAAAACATCACAAGGCATAACATGACAATACGCGGTGCTAGGGGTGACCTAACACGGTAGGAGGTGATACCGGCGAAGGGGGGAAACATCCGGGAATGTATTCCCAGTGTTCCGCTTTTCGGACAGATGAAACGAAGGGGAAAGTTGTGTGTTCGCTATGCTAGGGAGGCATGGTGGACGAACGGGCTGCGCATCCAGGTTCGTCTCGTCGTTCTGAGCAACTTTCATGCAAAAAAATTTCATCCGAGATACGGTTTAATTTCTAAGATTTTTCAAAGATCTAACAATACCCGAAAAATCCCTGAAACTTTGCTAAGTCTGAGAATTCGTCAGCTTTTTTAAACATCACTTAGCGGTTTTCCGGAGGCTATAGCTATTGTTTTGTACGTCCAATGATTTTGTGCCTTATATCAATTGTGAGCATTTCTCTGCGATCTACATGTTAGTAACAAGTGCAGCTATGTTAGCATCCATTTGCTTGTTCACAACTTTGTTTGAAAAGGCTACTGCAGCATTTCTGTTTTCTGCTTTTCCGCTAATAGAATGTAGAAATTTGTGATTTTCTTATGATTTAAACCAAGCATCAAATGGATTTGGTCCAATGGAAACATCTGAACATTGTCAAGTGTACTACCTCCCCAAAATATTCTTTCTCCTGCTAGTAGATGTTTAGCCACTGTTTAGGGGCTGTTTAGAGGGCTAGAAGTGTAAAATCAGTGAAGCTAGCTACTGCTACAATAACTGAATGTTACTATAGCAGCGCTGCGCTAGTAGCAGCAGGCAGCAGCGCTAGAGGCAGCAGCAGCACGATGCGTGATCGGGGGACGGATGGCGTGATGCAGGGGGGAGGCACGGGCGAGCGCAGGCGGGGCGTGCTGGGCGCGGGCCGGAGCGAAGCGCGGTGGGGAAGCACGCGGGCGCGCGCGGCGGTGCGGGTGAGCAGTGGCAGAGGCGCGGGTCGGCGCGCTCAGGGGCGTGGCCGGGCGACGAAGCGGATCTCCGGGCGCGTCCAAGGGATTTCGCGGGCGGCGGCGGGCGCGTCGGGTACGCCGTCGACCATATGTCGGGGCAGGGCGGCTCAGGTTTGGCCTCCCGGCGGGCACTTGGTCCGCGAGGAGCTGTTGCTGGATGAGGGCGACGGCGCGAGTCAACCCGAGTAGGTAGGAGGCACGGGGGTGGACGGTGTTATCGGCTCGGCGATGTCCCGCGGCGGTCACAGCTTGGGTTGGATAGAATTGAAGCCACGGGCACTGCCATCTACGGGGCGCACGCGCTGCCCTGGATCCCCAGGAGCATGGCAATGGTGTTAGTTTAGTACGGAGCTAACTACAATAGTGGCAACAGACATGGCGGCGGAAGCAGAGCTTCGGACGGGGCATGGTCACGGCAGCAGCTAGCCAGAGGGCGCGTGCGGGGCAAAGTGAACTATGGGAAATGGGGGAACGCTCACAGTGGTTCTCGCGGGCGAGTCGGTGAAGCCGGGGGAGGCCGGAGTGAAGCAGTTCAATGAAAACGGCAGCGACCACAGGAGGAAGAAGAGCTTGATCTTGTCGTTGCCGGGGCGCTAAGCTCGAACCGGCCCTTGTAGCCGAAGCAGCGAAGCTCGACGGAGCTCCAGGGCAACCTCCTAGCCCGCGGGATGCAACGGTGGCCGCAGGGGCGATGGAGTTCTTGGCGACGACGGTGGTGGTCGTGGCGGATCTGGGCGAGAGAGAGAGAGTGACGAGGGAGAGAGGGGCGTCCAGAGGGAGTGAGGAGTGGGGAGTGGGTGGAGATATTTGGGAGACGCGGTGGCTTCCTTATCTCGTCTGGCGACGCTGTAGCAGGATTGGTCGGCGAGGTGGCTTGGCGGCAACGCGCGGCGCGGGCGTCGGTCGGCTGAACAGGGAAGGAAAGACGACAACGGAGGAGCTGGGCCAGCTCAGGTGGGAGTTAGGCCCACGGGAGGAGGAGGCCGTGGTGGGCTGGGCTCCAGGCACTGTGCACTTAGGCCCAGTCTCCAATAGTAGTCTAGGCCCTTTTTCTATTTTTATCTCTGCTTTATTTCTAGAGATAGTTTTGCAATAATCTGAGCCATCAAATGACTTAGTAAAAAAATGTGAACCTTGGTCACATAAATACTATGGTATATACCTCATAGCCATAGAATGTTTGGGAAATTTTGGAATCCTTTGGCATTTTTCAAAAATGAATTTAGACATTTATAGTGTTGTTTTGGCACTGATTTAAATGCTTTGGCCCACTTGACTTGATGGTGATGTTGTTTTCCTTAACAACAAGTTGTTTTGGAATATTTGCTAAATGGTGAACATTTTTCCAGCATCTTTTGTGCAACTTCAAATTTCACTTGAATTTGAATTGACTAAAAATTCAAATGGGATATTGAACAAAGGGTGATTAAGCACTGTTTGGAAAAATGAATAGTTTAATCACAGAGGGTTACTATTGCATGACACTGGGGGCGTTACAAGCGCGACATGGCGATAGAACGAACAACTAGCAAGCAAAGATAGAAGTGATTTCGAGGGTATGGTCATCTTGCCTGCAAAGTTCTCAGAGTTGTCGAAAGCTTGATCCTCGTTAGCGTACTCATCAGGTTCCTCGGTCAAGTACTCGTCTCCCGGCTCTACCCAAGGCAAGAACACAAGCAATGGAACAACAGTCAATCACGGTGCAATGCACAGGCAACATGATGCAATACATGGCATGATATGCCAGATGTGATATGCAATGCATATGCGTGCTCCGGAAGGGAAAGAAAGATCAAGACATCAACTTGGCAAACCAACTATGCTGCTGGAAAGATGAGATGATTTCGGTTGAAATCGATATAAAGATCACCGGAAACGGATGCATGGTTTGCAAATGGCAAGCAAAACAAGGATGACGCAAAACTATGATTAACAGCATGATGCCATCTAGAATGCAACAAGAAACTAAGCTACTGCACTCCAACATAGCAACAAAGAATATGGCAGTGATGTACAAGAGATGCTTGACAAAACATGAACACTGAGCTACGGCTAAATGACACTAGAACGGTTCAAAAAGCATGGCAAAAGTGCAAAAGATATCAGCTTCAGAGACTTAGTGAAAATACTAACATGTCAAAACAACATCAGGAAGCACTGTCTAGAGCAAGCAAACATCATGCTATAGGAACATATCATAGCAAACAAAAGCATGTCATGATTCTACTAAATGCATAGAACAAAAGTCCCTTACTGAACATGAGCCAAAAAGGCACAGAAGATATGATGGCACCCATGTAAGCACAACAAGTTTTATTAACAGTTTCAGACTTAGAAGAAAAATAGAGCATGGCATAAACAGAATTATGATAGCTACTTTGCGAGCTCATGCCACTCACCATAAAGCATTAAATGACAACATAAGCATACCAATAGCAATATGACATGTTAATGAATCTAACCATGGCAAGATCAAGTTCATAGGATGCATGGATCACTAGCAACAACCATGGCAATATTGATTAACATGTTAACATTCTGCCAGGAACATTTTATAGCAAAGGTAGAGCAAGAAAAGTACATGCTAGGGCACTCCATAATTGCAACCAGGGGCATGGATGGGTAGAACATAACCACATGTTCAAAATATCCTTACTGGAGCATCTCAAATTAAGCATGAATCTCACTGTAGGATCAAGTTTACATGGCATCACAATAACAGCAGGAAAAGGACTTAGCAAAATCCTAAGTCCCTGAAAACAACAACATCACGGAGCCTAGTTTGCATGCTTGTTCTAGTCACCACATAGATCAAAAAAATACAACGCTTGCACCTCTGTAAAGATGGCATGCTTTAGTTCAAAACACATGTAGACCTCATGCTCATATGATGCACACATCAAATGCAACAAAAATGACAAATCATCATGATCTGATAAGTACCAGCCGCTAACATTTTATAGCACTCCTGCATCAAAGAAAATGGCATCATAGTAGACAGTAACATGCATTCAAATGCTTCTAACATGAAGAGCTCAACGAGACGAATAATTTAACGTATCATATGCATGATTTGGATCAACGAGTATGGAGATATGACATGTTGAAGTATGCATGAAAATATTGCAGAAAAAGACTTAGTGAAATATCAGGGTCAACCTCCTCCCAGATCTAGGGTTTGCGCGGATCCCGAGGTTGGACGGAGATGCGCCGGAGTTGGGGCCAGAAACGGAGAAAGAGACAGTCAGAGAGGTGGTTCGCCGGATCCGAGGCGAGGACGAGCTCCGGTGACCGGAGAGGTGCAGGACGGCGACGGTGCACGCAAGTGCCGGCGAGGTCGGTGGCGGGGCGGGGCCGACGATGCGGTGGCTGGTGAGGAAGGTGCGGCGGCGGGCGGTCGACGGAGGCAGCGGGGCGGCCGAGGTGGGCGGCGGCGCTGCCGGGCGGCGCTCGGCGTGAGGCGGCGGGGCGACGCGCGGGCAGCGGCGGGTGTTGACCGGCGCGGGGAGCTGCAGGCGGCGGGGTGTCGGAGCCGGGCGGCGGCCGGCGCGCGAGCAGCGGCGAGGAGGAAATCGGGCGGCGATGGGGCCGGTTCGGGCCGCGTGGGCTCGCGGGCCGGCGGCGCGTGACGTGGTGGCCGGACACGTCACGCAGCCATTGGCGCGGAGCCATGGTGCGAAGACGTCCAGCGGGCGGCGGACATGTATGGCAGCGGAGTGGGGAGATTTGTTAGGGTTTAGACTGCGAGATTTTTGGAGGGGTGCACATATTTATATGTAGGTGAAGTTTGGAGTGTCCAAATGAGGTGCGGTTTTCGCCCACACGATCGTAATCCGACGGCGGAGGACATGGAGATGGTTTAGATGGGTTATTGGGCTATTTTGGAGGGGTGTTGGGCTGCAACACACAAGGGGCTTTTGCAGTTACCCAGTTAACCATTGGAGGATCAAATGGACTCCAAATGGAACAAAATTTGACAGACGGTCTACCGGTGGTGTACCAAGGCCACTTGACAAATCTCGGCCCATTCCGAGAAAGTTTAACACCCGCTCATGAAAAGAGACAAGAGGGGTGCGCCGGTGCATGTGGGAGTGTCGGATTGCGAAACGAACAACGGGGAAAATGCTCGTGTGCATGAGGCAAACACGTATGCAAATGTGATGCACATGATGACATGATATGAAATGCATGACATGAACAAAATGCAAAACAAAGACAAAAACCCAACCACGAAGGGAATCTCATAACTTAAAGCCGAAAATGGCAAGAGTCGGAATTACAAATATGGGAAGTTACATCTGGGGTGTTACATTATCTCTCCGGAGAGCCCCGAACCTGGGTAAACTAGCGCGTGCTACTTGCATACCCGTCCCTGGATATTCCGTTAGCAGTCTTGCCCTCACACAAAGCCACCCTGTGGCATCTGTCATCTTGCACCCCCTCGTGAGAATACCACGACAGTTGGCGCCCTCCGTGAGGCGGTACTATGCTACCACGCTGTTGCTGGTTTCGTAGTCCGGGCGGGATCATCTTCGTCTTCACCACCGCGGTGTCACGCCATCTCTCTGATAGCGGTCAGGGCTCGACATCGACATGCCCCCGGAATGGCGCGAGGGGCGGCGCGTCCTAGCCATTGGTCGTGCCTTCTTCAGCACAATTGCGACACCGGCCATCCGTCCGCGGCGTCGTGGCGTCTCTCTGGTAGTGTTCGGGGGCTCGACATCGACCCGCCCTCCGGAACGACCGCGCGGGATGGCGCGTCCTCGTCGTCGGCATCGCCCTCTTCGTCACCACTGTCGCGGCCGTGTTGCCGCCCCTCTGCCCGCGGTCGCCCTGGGGCTGCACGCCCCTGCTGCGTCCCGCTCCAGGACGGTCGTCCGCGCACCTCCGCGGTCGTTCCGGTCGCGCGCCTGCGGCCGGCCTCTCCTCGACCACACCGTCACTCGCGGCCGAGCTAGCCAACCTCCAGTTCTTGTGCATGGCTAGCTAAGCTAGCTAGTAGACCCAATGGATTGGGCTACGTGCATGCTAGCCCCGCTAGCAAACCCAATGGACGGTGCATGCATGCCTCGAGCTCGCTCGGCCTTGCTCCGCTCCGCCAACTGCGCGTCCGCGCTGCTCTGCTGCTCCACTTGCTGCCGTCGCCCCAGCTAGCTTCCTCTCGCGCTCGCATCAGCCACAACCGGCTCCACCCCGTGCTGGCTGCTCCGCGTCTGCGCACGCCAGTTCCCTCCTCCGCGCCAGTCCTGATGCCTCGTCTGGCCATCCCGAGGACCGTCTCGTCGCCCCAGCCGGCTGCTACTGTGCCCCGTCTCCGCTCCTCCACCTGCGGCCGCCTCAGCGCGTTGGGGCCAGCTCCTACGTCGCCCCGCTCTGCCGCCTCCAGCAGCATGCCGCGTCCAGCTGCTTCTCTGCACCTCCACGCGCACTAGCCGGCTCCCCCGCTCCCTCGTTGCGTGGCTGCCACGTCGCGTCCGCCTGCTGGCGCATCTCCCGCAGCACACCGCGCCCAGCCGCCCTCTCCACCTTCGCGCCTCGCCTCTACAACCGCCTTGGCCTCCGCCCGTGGCCAGGCCGGCTGCGCGCCCCAAGCCGCGTCGGGCTGCTCGCTCCGACCCCCGCTGCCCTGCACGGACGCCGCTTGGGGCATCCTCGCGCGCGCACGGCTGCTGTCGGCTGCCTAAACCGCTAGCGCGCCCCCGCCTCCCGCCGCGCTGCCTTGCGCTGACCTCCGCCCATCCCCGTGCGCCCCGTGCCAGCTTCCGCACCGCCTGCGTCGACTGCCCAGCCGCGTCTCTTCGCCCCCGCCTTCGCGCGCTGGCCCCGGGCCGGCTTCCCGTCACCAGCACCGGCTCCGGCTTCGCTGCACCAGCCGCACCTGGCTGGCCGGCTCCCGCCCGCTGCATAGGACCGGGTGCGACGCCCATGCATTCTGCTGCCTGCAGAGAGAAAGAAAGAAAAGTCAATGCCGGTTGTCCAGCAGGCGGAGAAAAGAAAAGAAAAGATGCCGGCTTCGGCTCGGTCTATCCCGTGTCGTCCGGCCCCGAGCGCCGCGCCGGCTTAGCCTCCGTCGGGTACGCACGCGGCCGCCGGCTCCCTCCCGCGTCGCCCGGCTCTGTCCACGTGACCGGCTTCGCCAGCACCTGGCGACCGGGTCGCCGCGCCCCTCCGCTCCGCCCTGGCCGCAACCCGGCTCCGGGTGCTCGGCTCGCCGTCCGGCTCCCTGCTACCTCTTGAGCACTGTGTTGGATTTCCTTGAAGAGGAAAGGATGATGCAGCAAAGTAGCGTAAGTATTTCCCTCAGTTTTTAAGAACCAAGGTATCAATCCAGTAGGAGGCTACGTGCGAGTCCCTCGTATCTGCACAAAACAAATAACTCCTCGCAACCAACACGATAAGGGGTAGTCAATCCCTTCACGGTCACTTACGAGAGTGAGATCTGATAGATATGATAAGATAATATTTTTGGTATTTTTGTGATAAAGATGCAAAGTAAAATAAAAAGCAAAGTAAAAACCAAAGGAAATAACTAAGTATTGGAAGATTAATATGATGAAGATAGACTCGGGGCCATAGATTTCACTAGTGGCTTCTCTCAAGAGCATAAGTATTTTACGATGGGTGAATGAATTACTGTTGAGCAATTGACAGAATTGAGCATAGTTATGAGAATATCTAGGTATGATCATGTATATAGGCATCACGTCCGAGACAAGTAGACCGACTCCTGCCTGCATCTACTACTATTACTCCACTAATCGACCGCTATCCAGCATGCATCTACAGTATTAAGTTCATGAAAACAGAGTAACGCCTTAAGCAAGATGACATGATGTAGAGGGATAAATTCATGCAATATGATAAAAAAACCATCTTGTTATCCTCGATGGCAACAATACAATACGTGCCTTGCTGCCCCTACTGTCACTGGGAAAGGACACCGCAAGATTGAACCCAAAGCTAAGCACTTCTCCCATTGCAAGAAAGATCAATCTAGTAGGCCAAACCAAACTGATAATTCGAAGAGACTTGCAAAGATAATCAATCATACATAAAAGAATTCAGAGAAGATTCAAATATTGTTCATAGATAATCTTGATCATAAACCCAAAATTCATCGGTCTCAACAAACACACCGCAAAAAGAAGATTACATCGAATAGATCTCCACAAGAGAGGGGGAGAACATTGTATTGAGATCCAAAAAGAGAGAAGAAGCCATCTAGATAATAACTATGGACCCGAAGGTCTGAGGTAAACTACTAACACTTCATCGGAGGGGCTATGGTGTTGATGTAGAAGCCCTCCATGATGGATGCCCCCTCCGGCGAAGCTCCGGAACAAGCCCCAAGATGGGATCTCGTGGACACATAAAGTTATGGTGGTGGAATTAGGGTTTTGGCTTCGTATCTGATTGTTTCGGGGTACGTAGGTATATATAGGAGGAAGGAGTACGTCGGTGGAGCAATAGGGAGCCCACGAGGGTGGAGGGCGTGCCCCCTTACCTCGTGGCCTCCTCCTTTATTTCTTGACGTAGGGTCCAAGTCTCCTGGATCATGTTCGGTGAGAAAATCACGTTCCTGAAGGTTTCATTCCGTTTGGACTCCGTTTGATATTCCTTTTCTTCGGAACCCTAAAATAGGCACAAAAAAAAAACAATTCTGGGCTGGGCCTCCGGTTAATAGGTTAGTCCCAAAAATAATATAAAAGTGGATAATAAAGCCCAATAATGTCCAAAACTGTAGATAATATAGCATGGAGCAATCAAAAACTATAGATACGTTGGAGACGTATCAAGCATCCCCAAGCTTAATTCCTTCTCGTCTTCGAGTAGGTAAATGATAAAACCAGAATTTTTGATGCGGAGTGCTACTTGGTATAATTTCAATGTAATTCTTCTTAATTGTGGTATGAGTATTCAGATCCGAAAGATTCAAGATAAAAGTTCATATTGACATAAAAATAATAATACTTCAAGCATATTAACTAAGCAATTATGTCTTGTCAAAATAACATGCCCAAAGAAAGTTCATCCCTACAAAATCATATAGTTTAGTCATGCTCCATTTTCATCACACAAGAATGCTCTCATCATGAACAACCCCGATGACAAGCCAAGAAATTGTTTCATACTTTATTAATCTCAAACCTATAAACTTTCACGCAATATATGAGCGCGAGCCATGGACATAGCACTATGGGTGGAATAGAATATGATGATAGGGGTTATATGGAGAAGACAAAAAAGGAGAAAGTCTCACATGAACGAGGTTAATCAATGGGCTATGGAGATGCCCATCGATTGATGTTAATGCAAGGAGTAGGGATTGCCATGCAACGAATGCACTAGAGCTATAAATGTATGAAAGCTCAACAAAAGAAACTAAGTGGGTGTGCATCCAACTTGCTTGCTCACGAAGACCTAGGGCACTTGAGGAGGCCCATTGTTGGAATATACAATACAAGTTCTATAATGAAAAATTCCCACTAGTATATGAAAGTGACAAAACAAAAGACTCTCTATCATGAAGATTATGGTGCTACTTTGAAGCACAAGTGTGGCAAAGGATAGTAGCATTGTCCCTCCTGTCTTTTTTGGGCCTTCTCTTCTTTTTTTATGGCCTTTCTCTCCCTTTTTTTTAATTCCTCACTTGGGACAATGATCTAGAAAATGATGATCATCACACTTCTATTTATTTACAACTCACTGATTGCAACTCGATGCTAGAACAAAAGATGACTCTACATGAATGCCTCTGGCGGTGTACCAGGATTTGCAATGAACCAAGAGTGACATGTATGAAAGAATTATGAACGGTGCCTTTGCCACAAATACTATGTCAACTGCATGATCATGCTAAGCAATATGACAATGATGAATGTGGCATGATAAATGAAATGGTGGAAAGTTGCATGGCAATATATCTCAGAATGGCTATGGAAATGCCATAATAGGTAGGTATGGTGGCTGTTTTGAGCAAGATATAAGGAGGTTTATGTGTGAAAGAGTGTATCATATCACGGGGTTTGGATGCACCGGCGAAGTTTGCATCAACTCTCAGTGTGATAAAGGGCAATGCACGGTACCGAAGAGGTTAGCAATGATGGAAGGGTGAGAGTGCGTATAATCCATGGACTCAACATTGGTCATAAAGAACTCACTTACTTATTGCAAAAATCTACAAGTCATCAAAAACCAAGCACTACGTGCATGCTCCTAGGGGGGTAGATTGGTAGGAAAAGATCATCGCTCGTCCCCGACCGCCACTCATAAGGAGGACAATCAAAGAACACCTCATGTTTCAAATTTGTTACATAACGTTTACCATACGTGCATGCTACGGGACTTGCAAACTTCAACACAAGCATTTATCAAATTCACAACTACTCAACTAGCACGACTTTGATATTATTACCTCCATATCTCAAAACAATCATCAAGCATCAAACTTCTCTTAGTATTCAAAACACTCATAAGAAAGTTTTTACTAATCTTGAATACCTAGCATATTAGGATTATTTAAGAAAATTACCATGCTATTTAAGACTCTCAAAATAATCTAAGTGAAACATGAGAGATCAATGGTTTCTATAAAACAAATCCACCACCGTGCTCTAAAAGATATAAGTGAAGTACTAGAGCAAAACTATATAACTCAAAAGATATAAGTGAAGCACATAGAGTATTCTAACCAATTCCAAATCATGTATGGCTCTCTCAAAAGGTTTATACAGCAAGGATGATTTTGGTAAACTAAAAAGCAAAGACTCAAATCATACAAGATGCTCCAAGCAAAACACATATCATGTGGTGAATAAAAATATAGCTCCAAGTAAAATTACCGATGGAAGTAGACGAAAGAGGGGATGCCTTCCGGGGCATCCCCAAGCTTTGGATTTTAGGTGTCCTTAGATTATATTGGGGGTGCCATGGGCATCCCCAAGCTTAGGCTCTTGCCACTCCTTGTTCCATAATCCATCAAATATTTACCCAAAACTTGAAAACTTCACAACACAAAACTTAAAGTAGAAAATCTCGTGAGCTCCGTTGGCTAAAGAAAACAAAAGACCACTTCAAGGTACTGTAATTAACTCATTATTTATTTATATTGGTGTTAGACCTACTGTATTCCAACTTCTCTATGGTTTATAAACTATTTTACTAGCCATAGATTCATCAAAATAAGCAAACAACACACGAAAAACAGAATCTGTCAAAAACAGAACAGTCTGTAGTAATCTGTAAGTAGCGCACGATCTGGAACCCCAAAAATTCTAAAATAAATTTCTGGGCGTGAGGAATTTATCTATTAATCATCTGCAAAAAGAATTAACTAAATATCACTTTACAAATACAAATGGCAGCAGTTCTCGTGAGCGCTAAAGTTTCTGTTTTTTACAGCAAGATATCAAGACTTTCCCCAAGTCTTCCCAACGGTTCTACTTGGCACAAACACTAGTTAAACACAAAAAACACGACCAAAACAGAGGCTAGGTAAATTATTTCATACTAAACAGGAGCAAAAGGCAAGGGATAAAAAATAAAATTGGGTTGCCTCCCAACAAGCGCTATCGTTTAACGCCCCTAGCTAGGCATAAAAAGTAAGGATAGATCTAGGTATTGCCATCTTTGGTAGGCAATCCATAAGTGGCTCTCATAATAGATTCATAAGGTAATTTAATTTTCTTTCTAGGAAAGTGTTCCATGCCTTTCCTTAACAGAAATTGGAATCCAATATTTCCTTCCTTCGTATCAATAATTGCACCAATCGTTCTAAGGAAAGGTCTACCAAGGATAATAGGACATGAAGGATTGCAATCTATGTCAAGAACAATAAAATCTATGGGCACATAATTCCTATCTGCGACAATAAGAACATCATTGATTCTTCCCATTGGTTTCTGAACAGTGGAATCCGCAAGGTGCAAGTTTAAAGAGCAATCATCAAAATCACGGAAACCAAATAAATCACACAAAGTCTTTGGGATCGTGGAAACACTAGCACCCAAATCACATAAAGCATAGAACACATGATCTTCGATCTTAATTTTAATAGTTGGTTCCCATTCATCATAAAGTTTTCTAGGGATAGAAACTTCCAACTCAAGTTTTTCTTCATAAGATTGCATCAAGGCATCAACGATATGTTTAGTAAACGCTTTATTTTGACTATAAGCATGAGGAGAATTTAGCACAGATTGCAACAAGGAAATACAATCAATCAAAGAGCAATTTTCATAATTAAATTCCTTGAAATCCAAAATACTGGGTTTAGCAACATCTAGGGTTTTAATTTCTTCAATCCCACTTTCATCAAATTTAGCATCAAGATCTAAAAACTCTGAATTTTTGGAACACCTTCTAGGTAAAGGTGGATCATATTAGGTCCCATCATTAGCAAGATTCATATTGCAAAACAAAGATTTAATAGGAGACACGTCGATAACTTTTAGATCTTCATCTTTATTTTCATAGGAACTAGAAGAACACGCTCTTATAAAGGCATCTTTCTTAGCACGCATCCTAGCGGTTCTTTCTTTGCACTCATCAATGGAAATTCTCATGGCTTTGAGAGACTCATTGATATCATGCTTAGGAGGAATAGATCTAAGCTTTAAATAATCAACATCAAGAGAAATTCTATCAACGTTCCTAGCCAAATCATCAATTTTAAGCAGTTTCTCTTCAATCAAAGCATTGAAATTGTTTTGCGGAGTAATAAATTCTTTAATATTAGATTCAAAATCAGAGGGCATATTATTATAATTTCCATAAGAATTGTTGTAGGAATTACCATAATTATTAGAGGGATTACTAGGATAAGGCCTAGGATTAAAATTTCCTCTATGCGCGTTGTTACCAAAATTGTTCCTACCAACAAAATTCACATCCATAGATTCATTATTATTCTCAATCAAAGTAGACAAGGGCATATAATTAGGATCAGAAGAAACACTTTTACTAGCAAATAATTTCATAAGTTCATCCATCTTTCCACTCAAAACATTAATTTTGTTCTATCGCATGCACCTTTTTATTAGTAGGTCTTTCAGTATGCCATTGAGAATAATTAACCATAATATTATCTAGGAGTTTAGTAGCTTCTCCTAAAGTGATTTCCATAAAAGTGCCTCCCGCGGCCGAATCTAAAAGATTTCTAGAAGCAAAATTCAATCCGGCATAAAAATTTGTATAATCATCCACAAATTCAAACCATGAGTAGGGCAATTACGTATCATTAATTTCATCCTCTCCCAAGCTTGTGCAACATGTTCATGATCAAGTTGCTTAAAATTCATAATATCGTTTCTAAGGGAGATGATCTTAGCGGGAGGAAAATACTTAGAGATAAAAGCATCTTTGCACTTGTTCCAAAAATCAATACTATTTTTAGGCAAAGATGAAAACCAAGCTTTAGCACGATCTCTAAGAGAAAAAGGAAATAGTTTCAACTTAACAATATCATTGTCCACATCTTTCTTCTTTTGCATATCACACAAATCCACGAAGCTATTTAGATGGGTAGCGGCATCTTCACTAGGAAGGCCGAAAAACGGATCTTTCATGACAAGATTCAGCAAAGCGGCATTAATTTCACAAGATTCAACATCGGTAAGAGGAGCAATCGGAGTGCTAATAAAATCATTGTTGTTGGTGTTGGTAAAGTCACACAATTTAGTGTTATCTTGAGCCATCGTGACAAGCAAGCAATCCGACACACAAGCAAACAAAAAGCAAGCGGGCAAAAGAGGCAAATAGAGAAAGAGAGGGATGATAGAGAGAGGGCGAATAAAACGGCAATGGTGAAGTGGGGGAGAGGAAAACGAGAGGCAAATGAAAAATAATGTAATGCGGGATATAAGGGTTGTGATGGGTACTTGGCATGTTGACTTTGCGTAGACTCCCCGGCAACGGCGCCAGAAATATTCTTGCTACCTCTTGAGCACTGCGTTGGATTTCCTTGAAGAGGAAAGGATCATGTAGCAAAGTAGCGTAAGTATTTCCCTCAGTTTTTGAGAACCAAGGTATCAATCCAGTAGGAGGCTACGCGCGAGTCCCTTGTACCTGCACAAAACAAATAACTCCTCGCAACCAACTCGATAAGGGGTTGTCAATCCCTTCACGATCACTTACGAGAGTGAGATCTGATAGATATGATAAGATAATTTTTTGGTATTTTTGTGATAAAGATGCAAAGTAAAATAAAAGCAAAGTAAAAAAGCAAAGGAAATAACTAAGTATTGGAAGATTAATATGATGAAGATAGACCCGGGGGCCACAGGTTTCACTAGTGGCTTCTCTCAAGAGCATAAGTATTTTACGGTGGGTGAACGAATTACTGTTGAGCAATTGACAGAATTGAGCATAGTTATGAGAATATCTAGGTATGATCATGTATATAGGCATCACGTCCGAGACAAGTAGACCGACTCCTGCCTGCATCTACTACCATTACTCCACTCATCGACCGCTATCCAGCATGCATATAGAGTATTAAGTTCATGAAAACAAAGTAACGCCTTAAGCAAGATGACATGATGTAGAAGGATAAATTCATGCAATATGATAAAAACCCCACCTTGTTATCCTCGATGGCAACAATACAATACCTGCATTGCTGCCCCTACTGTCACTGGGAAAGGACACCGCAAGATTGAACCCAAAGCTAAGCACTTCTCCCATTGCAAGAAAGATCAATCTAGTAGGCCAAACCAAACTGATAATTCGAAGAGACTTGCAAAGATAACCAATCATACATAAAAGAATTCAGAGAAGATTCAAATATTGTTCATAGATAATCTTGATCATAAACCCACAATTCATCAGCCTCAACAAACACACCGCAAAAAGAAGATTACATCGAATAGATCTCCACAAGAGAGGAGGAGAACATTGTATTGAGATCCAAAAAGAGAGAAGAAGCCATCTAGCTAATAACTATGGACCCGAAGGTCTGAGGTAAACTACTGGCACTTCATCAGAGGGGCTATGGTGTTGATGTAGAAGCCCTCCGTGATGGATGCCCCCTCCGACGGAGCTCCGGAACAGGCCCCAAGATGGGATATCATGGATCCAGAAAGTTACGGCGGTGCAATTAGGGTTTTGGCTCCGTATCTGATCGTTTGGGGGTACGTAGGTATATATAGGAGGAAGGAGTATGTCGGTGGAGCAACAGGGGGCCCACGAGGGTGGAGGGCGCGCCTAGGGGGTAGGCGCGCCCCCTACCTCGTGGCCTCCTCCTTTATTTCTTGACGTAGGGTCCAAGTCTCCTGTATCATGTTCGGTGAGAAAATCATGTTCCCGAAGGTTTTATTCCGTTTGGACTCCGTTTGATATTCCTTTTCTTCGAAACCCTAAAATAGAAAAAAAAATAGCAATTCTGGGCTGGGCCTCTGGTTAATAGGTTAGTCCCAAAAATAATATAAAAGTGGATAATAAAGCCCAATAATATCCAAAACAGTAGATAATATAGCATGGAGCAATCAAAAATTATAGATACGTTGGAGACGTATCACTTCCACTCTAGCCCGCTCGCCGCCTCACCACCGGGCGCCCGGGTTGCCTCAGCCCGCTCCCGTTGTTCGCTGCCACAGCCTTTCGGTGTCGTTCGGGCAGCACAGAGAGAGAGAGAGAGAGAGAGAGAGAGAGAGAAGAAGTCGCCTGGGACAAAGAGAAGAAAAGAAAAACCTGTCCGGATGACCCGTCCGCCAGCTTCGCCACTCAGACGGTCAGTCATGACCCGCGTTGCCGGCTGTGCCAAGCCGGCTGGACTGCCTTCTGCTCCGACGACCCAAATCTCGGGGGCTACACCCAGCGGGTGCGCTGACGCGCCCCCGTGATGAAGAAGACAAAGTAGTTGCCGGGAGATCCGGCCCGACTGCTCAGCAGTCGGCCCTAATCTCGGGGGCTACACCCAGCGGGTGCGCTGACGCGCCCCCGCGAAGAAGAGACAAAGTAGTTACCGGAAGATCCGGCCCGATTGCTCAGCAGTCGGCCTGAATCTCGGGGGCTACACCCAGTGGGTGCGCTGGCGTGCCCCCATGGAAGATTGAAAACAAGAGAAGAGTTTTGTCTGGTTGCCAGCAGCCGGTAGAAGAGAAAAAGAAGAAAAAGGGCACTGCAAGACGCCTCGCCGCCTGGCCGGTCGAGCCTGACCGGCTGGGACCCCCCTTCGAGCACCCGGGGGCTCGAAGGCTACACCCAGCGGGTGCGCTGGTGTACTCCATGAGCGCCGAGCCGCGCCGGCTGTCTTCGGCAAACTCCGCCTCGGCTACACAAAACCCAATGTGAGCTCCTCATCCGCATATTTTTTGCACCACGCAAGCACGGATAACCCCAAGTGATGCTCGGGGGGCTATCTCCGCATTTCATTACAATTGCATCACTGTTCGCCCCGGCGCCAGCCAGAGTTGGCCCGAGGGCTGGCCGCTTGGCCTGAGACGATAGTTCTCGCAGACGGCTTAGTAGCGTGTGCGATACCAAAGGCCCACTCTTAGCCACAGACCGCAGAGCGGCTGTCCAACTAGCAAGAGTGAACGCTGGAGGCCACCCATGCGAAAAACGTCCGGGAAGAAAAATGGTCCGGGCGACCCGGCCGTTTCCTTTACAAGTATCTACTCGGTTAAATCTGCTCCCAGACTCTGAGTACTGTACACTCCACTTCGCGTCCCACTCTTAGCCACAGACCGTAGAGTGGCTGTCCGGCAAGCAAGAGCACACGCCAAAAAGAAGAGGGAACATGAAAAAGATTAGGGGGGCTCGGACGAAACCGAGTCGGCACCCTCCGCATAAAATTTGCAATGCTAAAAGCAAGCATTTGATATATCTGAGTGGACTAACTTTGTCTTTTTGCATGATCATTTCCATGGGAAACCCCCCTCCTCGCTCAAAGGCTTGGAGACTACATTAACACCTGTCAAGGAACCTCCGCCCAACTTTGTCAAGTTACCCGGAGGCTCGGGGGCTACTGTCGGAGTTATTGGCAATGGGTACCCCAAAGATGGCAAGATAATAATTCAAGACATCGGGCCTAGAAAAGCCCCTTAGTCCGGCTGCCCGGCCGCTCCTGTCGGCTCCCCATCCAACTGCTCTGCCCGGCCGGCTGCCGGTTGCTGACTACGCCGACCAGCCGGCTGCCGACAGCGCCTACCAGCCGGCTGCCAACTACAGCCCGACAAGACACCGACGAGACGACCGTACCGCGACGTCATCTAAAGAGTATCGTGTCCCCTGGGAATTGATTTATAAAGTGCCCCAGGGGACAAGCATAGCATGCACCATGCCTCACACATGGCTTGGTTTGTAAGCTACCCAAGGTAGCTTACAACCAATGCCACCATGCCCATGCCTACCTAGCTTACTCTCTAAGCTAGCTACACACTATATATGCCACCCATCCATCCATCCAGGGGGTAACACACGCGCATGAGAACACACATGCTCATGTCCAGCCACATACCATTCGGCCACTAGAGCTTGCATGCTCATCCGGCCACCCGCATATATACGAGATCAGATGCACTTGGCACTGATCTCAGATACAGCTCTAGGAGCACTCTATACTAGATATACATACCAGATATACTCAGACATGTAGGAGTAGGGGTGTTATCTCTCTGGAGAGCCCCTAACCTGGGTAAACTAGCGCATGCTACTCGCATACTTGTCCCTGAATATTCCGGCAGCAGTCTTGCCCTCACATGAAGCCACCCTGTGGCATCTGTCGTCTTGCACCCCCTCGTGAGAATACCATGACAATTGTTCACCCACAGTCGACCTCCTCCAGCCTCCACATGTGATTGTTCATCCATGGGCTCCTATTCATCCAGCCTTCACCGTGCGCTCCTCCACCGGCTATTATTCAACCAGCCCTCTCCACGGGGTCCTGTTCAACCACCCCTCCATGGGCTACTATTCATCCAGCCCTCCACTGGCTACTGTTCAACCAGCCCTCCACCGGCTAATGTTCATCCAGCCCTCCATGGGGTCCTGTTCATCCACTGGCTCGATCAATCGGGGTACTGTTCATCCAGTAGCAATGGCCTCTACTACCACAGGGTCCTGTTCATCCAACCCCCCACCAGGAACTATTCATCCACCCCCCCTCCAACAATGCTCACTGTTCATCTAGAGGCAGCATCGATTGGCTTCAGTTAGCCACAGTAGCGAAGGAATCAGTCGGGTTCAGTTAACAACAAGGGATCGATGGTCGCTCGGGTTTAGTAACACGTAGCGTGCAGTGCAATCGCTCGGGTTCAGTTAGAGCCCAAGGCCTCACACACACGCACGTATGTACGAGAGAAACGTGCATCACTCGGCCCCCGACCACCCACCGTAACCGGGAACTCTTCGATATTTTCCTCGCCCTCGCTTCTACCATAGTTTTTTCTGTCATGGACGGCCCAAAGAATGTCATGCAGCTGCGTCTCCGGCCTGCCCAGGACGAAAAGCCCATTTTCTGTCATGATATTTTGTCATAGAAGTAGGACCCCACCACATCTATGATGATACCGGGTTTTGTCACAATTATCGTCATAGAAGTGTCATAAGTATGACAAAAAAATTCGTTCGGCCCAAAATGTCACGGATGTATCTTTTTTTTGTAGTGAGTGTCGATCCTTCAGTACGATGATGATACTATCATCTTCATGGAGCATGATTTGGCAAAACTAAGAAACATGAAGCTTGTGTTATGCCTGTTCGAACAATTATCGGGGTTAAAGATTAACTTCCATAACAGTGAATTGCTTTGCTTTGGAAGAGCTAAAGATGAACAAGATGCTTACAAACAATTGTTCAGATGCGAATTGGGATCTTTACCCTTCACGTATTTGGCTATACCAATTCACCATCACAAGCTTTCTAACAAAGAATGGAAGTGCATTCAGGATTGATTTGGAAAGAAACTAAGCTGCTGGAAGGGCAAGCTTATGTCATACGGAGGCTGATTAATACTCATTAATGCGGTTCTTACGAGTATGCCTATGTTTCTCTTGTCCTTTTTTGATATACCAGTTGGAGTCCGGAAAAGGCTAAACTTCTATCGATCACGATTTTTCTGGCAGAGTGATGAATTAAAACGAAAATACAGACTCGCTAAATGGGATATTATTTGCAGACCGAAAGACCAAGGGGGTCTCGGCATTGAAAACTTAGAGGTGAAGAATGATACGTCTCCAACATATCTATAATTTTTTATTGTTCCATGCTATTATATTATCCATCTAGGATGTTTTATATGCATTTATATGCTATTTTATATGATTTTTGGGACCAACCTATTAACCTAGAGCCTAGTGCCAGTTCTGGTTTTTCCTTGTTATTGAGTTACAGAAAAGGAATATCAAACGGAGCCCAATTGACCTGAAAATTTATGGAGATTATTTTTGGACTAGAAGAAGCCCATGGAGTATCGGAGATGGACCAGAAGAGTCCCGAGGCACTCATGAGGGTGGGGGGCGTGCCCTACCCCCCTGGGCGCGCCCCCCTACCTCGTGGCCGCCTTAGAGACCCCCCTGACTTGTTCCCAACACCAAAAACTCCTATAAATACATAAACCCCCGAAAATAAACCTATATCGGGAGTTGCTTTGCCACAAGCCTCCGTAGCCACCGAAAACCAATCTAGACCCGTTCTGGCACCCTGCCGGAGGGGGGAATCCCTCTCCGGTGGCCATCTTCATCATCTTGGCGCTCTCCATGATGAGGAGGGAGTAGTTGATAACCCACAAGTATAGGGGATCACAATAGTTTTCGATAAGTAAGAGTGTCGAACCCAACGAGGAGCTAAAGGCAGAACAAATATTCCCTCAAGTTCTATCAACCACCGATACAACTCTATGCACGCTTGATGTTCGCTTTACCTAGAACAAGTATGAAACTAGAAGTACTTTGTAGGTGTTGTTGGATAGGTTTGCAAGATAATAAAGATTACGTAAATAAAAAAGTATGGGCTGTTTTAGATAAGGACACAACTAAGTTAGTTTTAGTAAAGAGCTTTTTGTTACGAGAAAGTTATTTGTCCCTAGGCAATCGATAACTAGACCGGTAATCATTATTGGCATGGAACAAACAGGAACTAGCATTGGGCACTGGATCAATATGTTAGTCCCAAAAATAGTATAAAAAGTTGCCAAAAGTATATGAAAGTTGTAGAATATTGGCCTTGAACAATCAAAAATTATAGATACGACGGAGATGTATCAGCATCCCCAAGCTTAATTCTTGCTCGTCCTCGAGTAAGTAAATGATAAAAATAATAATTTTTGATGTGAAATGCTACCTAGCATAATCTTCATCATATGTCTAATCATGGCATGAATATTAAGACACGAGTGATTCAAAGCAATAGTCTATCATTTGACATAAAAACAATAATACTTCAAGCCTACTAATAAAGCAATCATGTCTTTTCAAAATAACATGGCCAAAGAAAGTTATCCCTACAAAATCATATAGTCTGGCTATGCTCCATCTTCTTCACACAAAATATTCACATCATGCACAACCCCGACGACAAGCCAAGCAATTGTTTCATACTTTTGATGTTCTCAAACCTTTTCAACTTTCACGCAATACATGAGTGTGAGCCATGGACATAGCACTATAGGTGTAATAGAATATGATGGTGGAGGTTATGTGGAGAAGACAAAAAAGAGAAGATAGTCTCACATCAACTAGGCATATCAACGGGCTATGGAGATGCCCATCAATTGATGTCAATGTGAGGAGTACGGATTGCCATGCAACAGATGCACTAAGAGCTATAAGTGTATGAAAGCTCAAACTGAAACTAAGTGGGTGTGCATCCAACTTGCTTGCTCATGAAGACCTAGGGCATTTGAGGAAGCCCATCGTTGGAATATACAAGCCAAGTTCTATAATGAAAATTCCCACTAGTATATGAAAGTGATACCTCAAGAGACTCTCTATATGAAGAACATGGTGCTACTCTGAAGCACAAGTGTGGTAAAACGATAGTAACATTGCCCCTTCTCTCTTTTTATCTCGTTTTTTCTCTCTTTTTTTGGGCCTTCTCCTCTCTTTTTAAATTTTTTTCGTCCGGAGTCTCATCCCGACTTGTGGGGGAATCATAGTCTCCATCATCCTTTCCTCACTGGGGCAATGCTCTAATAATGATGATCATCACACTTCTATTTACTTACAACTCAATATTACAACTCAATATCTAGAACAAAGATATGACTCTATATGAATGCCTTCGGCGGTGTACCGGGATGTGCAATGATCTAGCGTAGCAATGATATCAAAAAATGGACAAGCCATGAAAACATCATGCTTGCTATCTTACGATCATGCAAGGCAATATCACAATGATGCTCAAGTCATGTATATGATGATGGAAGTTGCATGGCAATATATCTCGGAATGGCTATGGAAATGCCATGATAGGTAGGTATGGTGGCTGTTTTGAGGAAGATATAATGAGCTTATGTGTGATAGAGCGTATCGTATCATGGGGTTTGGATGCACCGGCGAAGTTTGCACCAATTCTCGAGGTGAGAAAGGGCAATGCACGGTACCGAAGAGGCTAGCAATGATGGAAGGGTAAGAGTGCGTATAATCCATGGACTCAACATTAGTCATAAAGAACTCACATACTTATTGCAAAAAATCTATTAGTCATCGAAACAAAGTACTACGCGCATGCTCCTAGGGGGATAGATTGGTAGGAAAAGACCATCGCTCGTCCCCGATAGCCACTCATAAGGAAGACAATCAATAAATACCTCATGCTCCAACTTCGTTACATAATGGTTCACCATACGTGCATGCTACGGGAATCACAAACCTCAACACAAGTATTTCTACAATCCACAACTACCCACTAGCATGACTCTAATATCACCATATTTATATCGCAAAACTATTGCAAGGAATCAAACACATCATATTTAGTGATCTACAAGTTTTTTGTAGGATTTTTTGACTAACCATGTGAATGACCAATTCATGTCATCTCTCTAAATAGATATAAGTGAAGCAAGAGAGTTTAATTCTTTCTACAAAATATATGCCCACGCTCTAACAAATATAAGTGAAGCAAAAGAGCATTCTACAAATGGCGGTTTTCTATGTAAAGAGAAACAGGCAATCCAAACTTCAAATGATATAAGTGAAGCACGTGAAGCATTATGTAAAGCCATACTCAAAAGATATAAGTGAAGTGCATAGAGCATTCTAGAAATCAACCAAGGACTATATCATACCAGCATGGTGCATAAAATAAAAATGAAAACTAAATGCAAAAGACGCTCCAAGATTGCACATATTGCATGAACGAAACGAATCTGAAAACATACCGATACTTGTTGAAAAAAGAGGGGATGCCTTCCGGGGCATCCCCAAGCTTAGACGCTTGAGTCTCCTTGAATATTTACTTGGGGTGCCTTGGGCATCCCCAAGATTGAGATCTTTCCTCTCTTCCTTCTTCTCACATCGAGACCTTCTTGATCATCGAACACTTGATCCACACAAAACTTCAACAGAAAACGCGGTAAGATCCGTTAGTATAATAAAGCAATTCACTACTCTAAGTACTGTTGCAAACCAATTAATATTTTGTTTTTGCATTGTGTCTACTGTAGTATAACTTTTCATGGCTTAATCCACTGATATAATTTGATAGTTTCATCAAAACACGCAAACTATGCATCAAAAACAGAATCTGTCTAAAACAGAACAGTCTGTAATAATCTGAAGATTCGCCATACTTCTGATACTTGAAAAATTCTGCAAAAATTAGGAAAAA
Source organism: Triticum dicoccoides (assembly GCF_002162155.2). Classification (NCBI taxonomy): domain Eukaryota; kingdom Viridiplantae; phylum Streptophyta; class Magnoliopsida; order Poales; family Poaceae; genus Triticum; species Triticum dicoccoides. The sequence goes on along the minus strand of NC_041382.1, from coordinate 151,578,307 downwards.
TATATAATTTGTATATAAAGACATTTCAAAAAGAATCAGAACCATTCGATGTTCCAGTAAAAAATGTAAAATCACGCGCTACAGCCAAAGTTTCTGTCCTGCACCGTACAAACCAACAAGCAAAGTAAACATCCTAAAGTTAAACCTTGGCACATTATTTTTATAATACAATGGAATTGTACAAGGGGATAATTATTTTTGTTGAAAAGTTTCTGTAATCAAGATTCACAAAGTTGCCGTGAGCATGAACAAAGTTCAAGGAGCTCTCCCACTTCAACAATGTTTGTCTTTCTCACTTTCACTTTCCTTTTTGAAAAAGTTTTGGGTTCCCCTCTTTATTTTTGTTGTTTTTAAACTATATGAAAGCGCTCAACAGAAACAAATGGCTCTCTAAAACTTCTGGGTTGTCTCCCTGGCAGCACTTTCTTTAAAGCCATTAAGCTAGGCATATAGTGCTCAAGTAATGGATCCACCCGGATCCCAAGGTATATCAAAGCGAATTTTAATTAATAATGATTTGTAATTTAGTAGTGAGCACAAAGTAACATATATCATGTAATGACGAAGTCTAACTCTCTTCCTATGCATTGGCATGTCATAAAAGAACAATTCATGCACACAAAGTAAAGGCCAATGCATAGTATAAATAGTTTCTTGCAATTTTATCGTATTGGAAACATAGAGAGGTGGAGATATAGTTCCTCTCTCATAATAATTGCAAGTAGGAGCAGCAAGCACATGCATATTTGTGACGCCCCGAGTCTGATGCGCCAGGTGTCTCCTAGTTGTTCGCTGTCGTTGCCATGTCATTCACTTGCGTGTTGCATCTTGTCATGTCATCATGTGCATTGCATCATCATGTTTTCAAAACTTGCATCCGTTCGGTTTCCCCCAGTTCCGTCCGTTGTCCGTTCTGAGCCCATACACACTTGCACGCGCCCGCGGCACGTCTGAAATATTATTTTATACGTGGCCAGAAAATGTTCTCGGAATGGGATGAAAGTTGGCATGCGGTGTTGTTATGTTGTAGGTAGGCCGCCTGCGAAGTTTCATCGCAATCGGAGTTCGTTTGATAGCCCAACCGTTAAACTACAGTGGCAGTTTAGCCGGTCTTTTTGTCAGACGTTTTCGGTCTCCGGAAATCGTGTCGGGCTGCTTCTCTCCCCTCTTCTCTCAAACCAACCCGCTCTACACAATCCACCTAGGGACATGCCTACCCCTCTTTGCTCAGTGCATCGACCCCTCGCCTCGTTGTCCGAAACTGTCCCGGACCTAACCCGAGCAGTCGTGACCGATGGGTCTGGAACATCACCAAACATCTACAAAACATCACCGTTTTCTTATTTGGACTCCCTACCTATTTTATTCTCGTCCGTCAGATTTCGATCCGATGATCCAAATCCCTCTCCTTTAATCCTTTTGCTATATATATCAGACAAACCCTAAAAACTAGGTCGCTTGTCCCCCTCAGCCGCCACCCACTCCAAATCCCCCTCGGGATCCATCCCCTCGGTAGCCGCCGCATCTTCCTCATATCTGCAGCGATCCAACCAGCAACCCCCACCTCTCCCTCTCAGATCGACCCCGCACTCGATCCCGATTGGGTCGAGGCCTCTCCTCCTCCCTCGTCTCAGCAGGTGCCCGAGGCCTACCCTGCCCGCGCTGGCCCTCCTCGACCAGCAGCAACCAGGAGCCCGAGCTCCTTCTCCCACGCCCGAAGGCCTCCGCCCGTGCCGGTGCTTGCTGTCGGTGACAGCAGCAGCAACACCTGACCCCCTGCCTCTCTTTCTCATGTTTTCTCTCCTTCCTCCGCGTGCTCCTCTCTAAGACTCCGGTCTCTCTCGCAGGAACACCCGCGCCTCCAGATGATGCTCCAGAGCTCCGCCGGCCCTCAAGCTCGCTGCTTCCCCGTGCCACCATTTGGGTACTGCCAGAGATCGCCGCGCCCGCTCCCGACCTCCTCGAACATCTCCAGCCTCCTCTGCACCCGCATCGCGCCCGAGCACCTCGAGCTCCAAGCTCCCCTGCCGGTGCATCCCGCCTCCATTCCGGCGCCGAGAATGGAACCCTCGCCGTCGGATCCGCGCCCGCGCCCTGTTCCTGGTCGCCTCCACCTGGATCCACCCCATCTTCGTCACCGGGAGACGCCAGCGCCAGGTCCTCCGCCGCCTGTGTCCTCTGCTTCTAGGACGAGTGCAGCGTGCCTCGTTCCGCCCGCGTTGACCGCAGCCTACTCTAGCGAGGCCCAGCGCACCCTTCGCAGTCTGCCCCGCCTCATCCACCGAACTGGGCCAGGGCCCAAAGTGAGCAGCACCCAACCCCCTCTCCTGTTCCTGTTGGGCTAGGAAGTTTCAGCCCGTTGTTTTTTTCCCGTTGCTGCGAATTTAGCTATTTTTCACAGGATTGCTGTTTTACAGAAAAGCCCTTGTTGATCATGCATTTAATAACTTCACAACCGTGCATCGGATCAAAATAAATTATATACGAAAATTGCTTAGATTTTTGTCTAGTTTAATAATATGCAACTTTCATGCATGTTTGAAATGTTTAAAATGTTGTTTGTGTAACTTTGTCCATATGCCATGCTAAAATGGTTTAATTCATAACTAAATAACCGTAACTCGGATTTTAATAAACTTTATATGCTTTTGGGGTAGAAAAATGCCTAGTTTAACATGGTGGCATCACTTTGCATGTTTAACAACCCTAAAATTGTGTTTAGGGCAAAACAGTACCTAATTCATCTTTATGCACATGAGGAGTTTCCGGACTTGTTGTTCGTTGTTTCCGGCCTCATTTAAACTTGCCTAGATAGGTAGTTTTGTTGTACTTCACCTCTTGCCATGCTAACAACATTTAATCTTGTTGGGTACCTAAACGAGAGAGAACTAAATAAGTCATGTGGTGTTTTCTTCAATATGCAACTCCATTGCATATTGAGCTCCACTTAATTTCTAGTGTTGTTTGTTGCACTTTGCCATGCCATGCCATGTATCATTAAACCAGACATGCATCATACTTGTTGTGCATCATGCCATGATTGTGTGATAGTTGTTTACTATGTTGTGTGCTTCTTTCCGATGTGGCTTCTTCGGGTTGGTTCCGATAATGTCGCGTTTGTGCGGACCCGTTCGACTACGTCCGTTTGTCTTCTTCATGGACTTGTTCTTCTTCCTTGCGGGATTTCAGGCAAGATGACCATACCCTCGAAATCACTTCTATCTTTGCTTGCTAGTTGCTCGCTCTTTTGCTATGCCTATGCTGTGATACCTACCACTTGCTTATCATGCCTCCCATATTGTTGAACCAAGCCTCTAACCCACCTTGTCCTAGCAAACCGTTGTTTGGCTATGTTACCGCTTTGCTCAGCCGCTCTTATAGCGTTGTTAGTTGCAGGTGAATATTGAAGTTTGTTCCTTGTTGGAACATGGAGATGTTGTTCCTTGTTGGAACATGTTTACTTGTTGGGATATCACAATATCTCTTATTTAATTAATGCATCTATATACTTGGTAAAGGGTGGAAGGCTCGGCCTTATGCCTGGTGTTTTGTTCCACTCTTGCCGCCCTAGTTTCCGTCATATCGGTGTTATGTTCCTGGATTTTGCGTTCCTTACGCGGTTGGGTTATAATGGGAACCCCTTGACAGTTCGCCTTGAATAAAACTCCTCCAGCAAGGCCCAACCTTGGTTTTACCATTCACCACCTAGCCTTTTATTTCCCTTGGGTCGGCCAGCCCAAGGGTCATCTTTATTTTAACCCCCCTCGGGCTAGTGCTTCTCTAAGTGTTGGTCCAACCCAGAGCACCGTGCGGGGCCGTCCCTTGGCAACTTGGGTCGCCTTGGCTCCCGTACGCTTAGCTTATCCGGTGTGCCCTGAGAACGAGATATGTGCAGCTCCTATCGGGATTTGTCGGCGCAGCGGGTGGTCTTGCTGGACTTGTTTTACCATTGTCTAGGATGTCTTGTAACCGGGATTCCGAGCCTGAACGGGTCTTCCCGCTAGAAGGAATATCCTTCGTTGGCCGTGAGAGCTTGTGATGGGCTAAGTTGGGACACCCCTGCAGGGATTTGAACTTTCGAAAGCCGTGCCCGTGGTTATGGGCAGATGGGAATTTGTTAATCTCCAGCTGTAGAAAACCTGAAGTTGATCTTAATTAAAATACATCAACCGCGTGTGTAACCGTGATGGTCTCTTCTCGGCGGAGTCCGGGAAGTGAACACGGTGTTGGAGTTATGTTTGACGTAGGTTGTTCTAGGATCACTTCTTGATCATAGTTGTTCGGCCGTGATTTGCATTCTCTTCTCGCTCTCATTTATGTATGTTAGCCACCATTTATGCTAGTCGCTTGCTGCAGCTCCACCTCATACCTTTACCTTACCCATAAGCTTAAATAGTCTTGATCGCGAGGGTGTGAGATTGCTGAGTCCCCGTGACTCACAGATACTTCCAAAACCAGTTTGCAGGTGTCGATGATACCGTGCAGATGACGCAACCAAGCGCAAGGAGGAGCTCGATGAAGATCTTGTCCTTTGTGTTGTTTCGTTCTAGTTGATCAGTAATGGAGCCCAGTTGGGGTCGATCGGGGATCTCTGTAGCTTTTGGGTAGTCTTCTTTTATTTTGGTTCCGTAGTCGGACCTTGATTGTATCTGATTGATGTAATGCTTTATTCATGTATTGTGTGAAGTGGCGATTGTAAGCCAACTATGTATCTCTTTCCCTTATGTATTACATGGGTTGTGTGAAGATTACCTCACTTGCGACATTGCTTTCAATGCGGTTATGCCTCTAAGTCATGCTTCAACACGTGGAAGATATAGCCGCATCGAGGGCGTTACAAGTTGGTAATCAGAGCCTTCCCTGACCTTAGGAGCCCCCCTGCTTGATCGAATCGTTGGCGTTGTTGAGTCTAGAAAAATGTTTTGAGTCTTTTAGGAATTATATATATCAGAGAGTTAGGAATTCTTTTTACTCCTCGGTCCCTTCGTCGCTCTGGTGAGGCATCCTGACATCGAGTTTTGACTCTTCTCTTCTCAAATTTCACTAAAAAAATTAGGATCACGCGGGTATCTTGGAATCGTTCCGATGGTTTTGTGACGAGAATATTGTTGTTGGTGCCTCCTGACATTTAGGGGTTGTAGTAGTGTCCCGGGGAGTTGAGCTCTGAGGTGTTGTCATCACAATTTTATCGTTGCATTTCTGGAATACCTGAGTTTAGGTTCGCCGACATCAAAAATCTCTTTTATGCAGTTGTTGGTGAGATAACCTCGATGCCACCTAGTACTAGGGCGGGAGTTCGGGAGTCTTGCCATAACTCGTATAACGGATGCTTTTCGAAGGTTGAGGTAAACAATTTCTGAAGGTTTCTTGGTTATGTGTTGAAGGATGGATACAACTGGATGTAGGATTTCTTAGTTTTGGGTGAGATATTATGCTTCCCATGTATCCCCAACACCTGATTGCATAACCAGAAAATTTCGGGAGTTTATAAGTGGGAATTCAAGTAGCTCTTAGGATATCTTTCCGGCAGATGTATGATATGAAATTGGGGTTCGACATCTAGTGGTCCGCCTATTCACGGCTGGTTTTACAGTGGTCTCGTTGTGTCTTAAAGAGTCCTTGGTTATGCCGACTCGGGGACGCTTCATATGTCATGTGCACTGCCTTGTACATGATGGTGCTGTATGATCGAGCCCGTGTAGGCCCCACCACGAAAACTTCGGATGAAATCTCTATCATATGTTTGTTCCAGCTTATTCTGCAAGCCAATCCTTGTTTTGATTTGAGTTGTGGTATTCGAGTTGCTTCGAAGTCAAATGTTGATTCCATACCTTTTCCAAGCGGTGTTCTCATATTTGTATGTGAATACCAACCCTTCTCGATCATCGAGTTTGTCATGTAAATCCTTTTCATCGGTGTGTTTCTCTTCAAGTGGATCCAAACATTTCAACATCCGCAAGATCCAATCTCAGCTTTCTCAATGGTGTTCGTTCATCCATCCCAAGTTGTCTTTGTTTTCCCACCCTCCCACCCTTGTTTCTCCTAGGACTCGGATTTCTTTATCGAGTATCCATCTTATTAATGTGAAGTCTCTCCATGCTTTTCCTTCAATGTTCTTATCCGGTGATTCTCATGAAGATACTAATATTTGCCTTTTCTTCTCCGGTGGATCCAATTCAAGCTTTCGGTGTTGTTCATATTCTTTTCCGTATTTCAAATGTTTTCTCATGCCGGTGCACCTTATATTCAGTCATTCCACTCTCGTTATTCTATTGTTCCGGAGTCTCAAGATATCTCGATGATTCGTGTTTTCCACTCTGCTTTCGTTCAAGCTCTTTCGAGGATATTATCTCATTCAAGCCATTTAATTCAACCGGTGCAATCTCTCTTTTCAAGTAATCATTCAATGGTGTTTCTTTTGAGTGGGCCCTAACCCACAGGTCTTTTACCAGGATCTTACCTAACTCTTCCATTCTTTCCAGAGTTACTCCCAAATTCTTTTCGAAGTTTGATGTAAGAATAATTCATCATCAGTCATATGTATTTCTCCAAGATCTGTCAAATTCTTTTAACCGTGGGTTCAACCTTTCTATTTGTCATCCCGGAGTATCTCAACAATTGATGGTGGTGTTTCTCATCGTCTTTTATCAACATTTGAAGACCGAAGAAGAGTTTTCCTCCATATCTTATCCGTTCTCTCAAGGATCCATGGTTCTAACTTGATGCCTTCCTCTCATAATTGTTTTTGATTGTGAGAATTTTTTTCCACCTATCCAGAGCTATTCAAGAGTCTTTTCAGTTTGATTCTTCGGAGGCCATCAATTCAAAATTATTCATTCTCAGCTTTCAGTTATCATTCTCCAAAATCATACATGTGCTTAAATCAAGTATTCTCTAATCAGTTCGTGAACTATTCGTCCTCTTGTATCTAGATTCTCTCAAGCATCTTCGTTCATTTTATAATTCTTCCTGGTGTTTCTTTATCTTCTCTTCTTTCATTTTTAATTCTTATGGTGGTTCATTCAAGATTTCTTCTTCCTTCATTTATCATATCAATTTATTCATGTTTCAATTCAAACAGTGGTTCGTTCAAGAGATCTCTTCCTTTCGTTATCGTATCAAGTCATTCGTTGTTTTCCAAATTCTACCGGTGATTCATTGAAGATCTTTTCAACTTTGTGCTATATCTATCTTAATCCTTTCTACGAGAATAAGTAGTGTGCCAAATCCATTGTTTGTCATCAACTTAATTGATGAAGGATATGCATAATGTAATTCTTATTCTTGTTTTATCGGGTAAATTCAATACCTTACTCCGGAGGTTCATCTTATCTCACTCTCAGTTAGAGATGCTTCATCTTTCTTTTCCGGAGTTCCTAGCTTTTCCGCATTATCTCATCGTGAAGCTCCTTCTAAATCTTTACAAGGTTTCACCTTGAGTTTTCAACTTCTCCTTCCTTTCGTTATCCTTTTGTTTATTGGAGTTCTTCATGGAGGTTCTACATGTTGGTTCATCAAGGACGTAATTCCTTCTCGAGATGTTCATTGAGATTCTTTTCAGAGGAACTCAAGCATTCTTCATCTTGCAATCCGGAGTGCAATTCTTTCTTCCGTACCATTTAAGGTGGTGCTATGTCATTCTTGATAATTTGAGTTCATGTTTCATGATTCACATGTTGTTAAGAATGAGATATTTTAAATCCATCAACCTCTTCGTTGGAGTTATCTTGGGTTATATTTCACCTAAAGCCTTCCCTAAGGATTGTTACTATTAATGGTGATAATATATGGTCCAAGTTCTCCATCTACCCTCCCGGTGAAATATTTTCTCGTCTCCTTGTTCATATCAATCCAATTCCTTTTCCCGTGAGTGGCAGGTTGTCACCTCATAATTGAAGATGTATTCTTTAAGCCCATTTCAAGTTTATTCTTTCGTTGTTGTTTTTTTCAACAATTCCATTCAACCTTTATCTTCAAGATGCTTTTCAAGATCATTTGAGTTAGAAGATGGTGTTTCATTCTCTGTTCTTTTGTTCCGACGATCTACCTTTTATTCCTTCATCCGAAGGCATTGTGATGTCGCTATCTTCGACCCATCATCTTGTTTTGCCAAGATCATCTTCAATTCCTTCCTTTTCAGTCGGAGTGCTGCCCAAATTATATCAATCTTATTCCTTCTCTATCTTGTTTTAACCAGAGTGTCATAGTGATTGATCCTTATTGTTCCTTGTACATCTCGTTTCTACCGGAGTGTTTGCATGTACTTCTTGTCCATTGCAACCCTTTTCTCATGTTTTTGGTTCTAGTAATGATCCTTGTTTCTTTTTTCTAACAGAGTGTTTTCAACTTTGTCATCTCCGTGGTATTCCTTTCTCGAAATTGGTTCACCTCTCAAGGTTCTTTGGTCTCACTCGTTTGTCAAAGAAGCAACTTAGTTTTACCGCTGCTCTTCCTCTTCCTTTTTCCCTTTGGTTCCATTCTAGATCTCGGGACGAGATCCTCTCGTAGTGGTGGGGTGTTGTGACGCCCCGAGTCCGATGCGCCAGGTGTCTCCCAGTTGTTCGCCATCGTTGCCATGTCATTCGCTTGCGTGTTGCATCTTGTTATGTCATCATGTGCATTGCATCATCATGTTTTCAAAACTTGCATCCGTTCGGTTTCCCCCAGTTCCGTCTGTTGTCCGTTCTGAGCCCATACACACTTGCACGCGCCCGCGGCACGTCCGAAATATTATTTTATAAGTGGGTGGAAAATGTTCTCGAAATGGGATGAAAGTTGGCATGCGGTGTTGTTATGTTGTAGGTAGCCCGCCTGCCAAGTTTCACCGCAATCGGAGTTCGTTTGATAGCCCAGCCGTTAAACTACAGCGGCAGTTTAGCTGGTCTTTTCGTCGGACGTTTTCGGTCTCCGGATATCGTGTCGGGCTGCTTCTCTCCCCTCTTCTCTCAGACCAACCCGCTCTACACAATCCACCTAGGCCCATGCCTACCCCTCTTTGCTCAGTGCATCGACCCCTTGCCTCGCTGTCCGAAACTGTCCCGGACCCGCCCCGAGCAGTCGTGACCGATGGGTCCGGAACATCACCAAACATCTACAAAACATCACCGTTTTCTTATTTGGACTCCCTACCTATTTTATTCTCGTCCGTCGGATTTCGATCCGATGATCCAAATCCCTCTCCTTTAATCCTTTTGCTATATATATCAGAAAAACCCTAAAAACTAGGTCGCTTGTCCCCCTCAGCCGCCACCCACTCCAAATGCCGCTCGGGATCCATCCCCTCGGTAGCCGCCGCATCTTCCTCGTATCTGCAGCGATCCAACCAGCAACCCCCACCTCTCCCTCTCAGATCGACCCTGCGCTCGATCCCAATTTGGTCGAGGCCTTTCCTCCTCCCTCGTCTCAGCAGGTGCCCAAGGGCTACCCTGCCCGTGCCGGCCCTCCTCGACCAGCAGCAACCAGGAGCTCGAGCTCCTTCTCCCACTCCCGATGGCCTCCGCCCGTGCCGGTGCTTGCTGCCGGTGACAGCAGCAGCACCTGACCCCCTGCCTCTCTTTCTCCTGTTTTCTCTCCTTCCTCCGCGTGCTCCTCTCTAAGACTCCGGTCTCTCTCGCAGGAACACCCGCGCCTCCAGATGATGCTCCAGAGCTCCGCTGGCCCTCAAGCTCACTGCTTCCCCGCGCCACCATTCGGGTACTGCCGGAGATCGCCACGCCCGCTCCCGACCTCCTCGAACATCTCCAGCCTCCTCTACACCCGCATCGCACCCGAGCACCTCGAGCTCCAAGCTCCCCTGCCGGTGCATCCCGCCTCCATTCCGGCGCCGAGAATGGAAACCTCGTCGTCGGATCCGCGCCCGCGCCCTGTTCCTGGTCGCCTCCACCTGGATCCACCCCATCCTCGTCGCCGGGAGACGCCAGCGCCAGGTCCTCCCTGCCTGCATCCTTTGCTTCCAGGACGAGTGCAGCGTGCCTCGTTCCGCCCGCGTTGACCGCCGCCTACTCTAGCGAAGCCCAGCGTACCCTTCGCGGCCTGCCCCGCCTCATCCACCGAACTGGGCCAGGGCCCAAAGTGAGCAGCGCCCAACCCCCTCTCCTGTTCCTGTTGGGCCAGGAAGTTTCAGCCCGTTGTTTTTTTCCCGTTGCTGCGAATTTAGCTATTTTTCACATGATTGCTGTTTTACAGAAAAGCCCTTGTTGATCATGCATTTAATAACTTCACAACCGTGCATCGGATCGAAATAAATTATATATGAAAGTTGCTTAGATTTTTGTCTAGTTTAATAATATGCAACTTTCATGCATGTTTGAAATGTTTAAAATGTTGTTTGTGTAACTTTGTCCATATGCCATGCTAAAATGGTTTAATTCATAACTAAATAATCGTAACTCGGATTTTAATAAAATATATATGCTTTTGGGGTAGAAAAATGCCTAGTTTAACATGGTGGCATCACTTTGCATGTCTAACAACCCTGAAATTGTGTTTAGGGCAAAACAGTACCTAATTCATTTTTATGCACATGAGGAGTTACCAGACTTGTTGTTCGTTGTTTCCGGCCTCATTTAAACTTGCCTAGATAGGTAGTTTTGTTGTGCTTCACCTCTTGCCATGCTAACAACATTTAATCTTGTTGGGTACCTAAACGAGAGAGAACTAAATAAGTCATGTGGTGTTTTCTTCAATATGCAACTCCATTGCATATTGAGCTCCACTTAATTTGTAGTGTTGTTTGTTGCACTTTGCCATGCCATGCCATGTATCATTAAACCGGACATGCATCATACTTGTTGTGCATCATGCCGTGATCATGTGATAGTTGTTTACTATGTTATGTGCTTCTTTCTGGTGTGGCTTCTTCGGGTTGGTTCCGATAACGTCGCGTTTGTGAGGACCCATTCGACTACGTCCGTTTGTCTTCTTCATGGACTCGTTCTTCTTCCTTGCGGGATTTTAGGCAAGATGACCATACCCTCAAAATCACTTCTATCTTTGCTTGCTAGTTGCTCGCTCTTTTGCTATGCCTATGCTGCGATACCTACCACTTGCTTATCATGCCTCCCGTATTGATGAACCAAGCCTCTAACCCACCTTGTCCTAGCAAACCGTTGTTTGGCTATGTTACCGCTTTGCTCAGCCCCTCTTATAGCGTTGTTAGTTGCAGGTGAAGATTGAAGTTTGTTCCTTGTTGGAACATGGAGATGTTGTTCCTTGTTGGAACATGTTTACTTGTTGGGATATCACAATATCTCTTATTTAATTAATGCATCTATATACTTGGTAAAGGTTGGAAGGCTCGGCCTTATGCATGGTGTTTTGTTCCACTCTTGCCGCCCTAGTTTCCGTCATATCGGTGTTATGTTCCCGAATTTTGCGTTCCTTACGCGGTTGGGTTATAATGGGAACCCCTTGACAGTTCGCCTTGAATAAAACTCCTCCAGCAAGGCCCAACCTTGGTTTTACCATTCGCCACCTAGCCTTTTCTTTCCCTTGGGTCGGCCAGCCCAAGGGTCATCTTTATTTTAAACCCCCTCGGGCCAGTGCTTCTCTAAGTGTTGGTCCAACCTAGAGCACCGTGCGGGGCCGTACCTTGGCAACTTGGGTTACGTTGGCTCTCGTACGCTTAGCTTATCTGGTGTGCCCTAAGAACAAGATATGTGCAGCTCCTATCGGGATTTGTCGGCACAACGGGTGGTCTTGCTGGACTTGTTTTACCATTGTCGAGGATGTCTTGTAACCGAGATTCTGAGCCTGATCGGGTCTTCCCGCTAGAAGGAATATCCTTCGTTGACCGTGAGAGCTTGTGATGGGCTAAGTTGGGACACCCCTATAGGGATTTGAACTTTAAAAAGCCATGCCCGCGGTTATGGGCAGATGGGAATTTGTTAATGTCCGGTTGTAGAAAACCTGAAGTTGATCTTAATTAAAATACATCAACCGCGTGTGTAACTGTGATGGTCTCTTCTCGGCGGAGTCCGGGAAGTGAACACGGTGTTGGAGTTATGTTTGACGTAGGTTGTTCTAAGATCAGTTCTTGATCATAGTTGTTCGACCATGCTTTGCCTTCTCTTCTCGCTCTCATTTGCGTATGTTAGCCACCATTTATGCTAGTCGCTTGCTGCAGCTCCACCTCATACCTTTACCTTACCCGTAAGCTTAAATAGTCTTGATCGCGAGGGTGTGAGATTGCTGAGTCCCCGTGACTCACGGATACTTCCAAAACCAGTTTGCAGGTGCCGATGATACCGTGCAGATGACGCAACCAAGCTCAAGGAGGAGCTCGATGAAGATCTTGTCCTTTGTGTTGTTTCGTTCTAGTTGATCAGTAGTGGAGCCCAGTTGGGGCCGATCGGGGATCTGTGTAGCTTTTGGGGTAGTCTTCTTTTATTTTGGTTCCATAGTCGGACCTTGATTGTATCTGATTGATGTAATGCTTTATTCATGTATTGTGTGAAGTGGCAATTGTAAGCCAACTATGTATCTCTTTCCCTTATGTATTACATGGGTTGTGTGAAGATTACCTCACTTGCAACATTTCTTTCAATGCGGTTATGCCTCTAAGTCGTGCTTCGACACGTGGGAGATATAGCCGCATCGAGGGTGTTACAATATTATACTCATCAAAATCATCATGTGTAGTAGTAAAAGGCAACCCATCAATATAATCCTTAATAAGGGCAAACTTCTCCGATATAGTGTAGTTGGGAGAATTCAAAAAGATAATAGGACTATCATGCATGGGTGCAATAGCAACAATTTCATGTTTAACATAAGGAACTATAGCAAGTTCATCTCCATAAGCATAATTCATATTGGCATCTTGGCCACAAGCATAGCAAGCATCATCAAAAAGGGATATTTCAAAAGAATCAATGGGATCATAGCCATTATCATAGCATTCATCCTTCGGTAAGCATGAAGGGGAATTAAACAATGCATGAGTTGAAGAGTTACTCTCATTAGAAGGTGGGCACAGGCAAGGTTGTCAGAATTGCGATTCTGTTATACGATTCTACGACTTTACGATCCAAACTAACCCCTCTGATTCTACGATGTTAGTTCATAGAATATACGTTTTTACGATCCTGATACTGAAGATTCTACGTTTTGTGATCCTATCATCAGAGCTCCGATCCGATTCAAAATCACGATTCTGACAACCTTGGGCGCGGGTGATCAATCCGCTCTTCCTCCTTTTGTTCTTCGCTCTCCTCCTCATCTTTTTCATCCAATGAGCTCACAGTTTCATCAACTTCTTTTTCCATAGATTCCTGCAAAATATTAGTCTCTTCTTGGATAGCGGAGACTTTCTTAACAAGCGCATTAATATCGGAATTGTATTCATAATTCTCATAACAATATTTAAGGATAGCTAAATTTTCAGGTCTATAAACCAAATCATCAAAATCTTCAAACTTTTTAAACATAGATTCAATTTCATAAGCACCCATAAAAGCAACAAATTCTTCTATTTGTTCCACATCATAGTAATCATATATACCATTAGCATAAGAAGCTAAGGTTTCATTATCATTAATTTCACATGAAAAGGGAAGGTGTGGAGCCTTCATCCTAGAGCAACAAGTATAATCATATCTCAAGCGTAGTTGCCTAGCATACCAATACAATATATGAATTTGATCCCATAATAGTTTTGCTTTTTGTGTCAAGCGGTAATCCCTAAAGTATTCACGTTGGTCCAACGTTACTCCCATTACATAATTGAATGGGGTTTTCTCAGGATTATTAAAGTAGTACATAATATCTTTCACATAACCAGCATCGAGGGTTTTAGGAGGTTCCCCATCTCCATGAGCAAAAAGTACACCTAATTTTTTTGGTATTTCGTGTTCCATAACCATAACTAAAGATAAAGAACAACTAAGAACAGCAAATAAAAATTACTTAGTGATAAAGCAAACAAGCACACAGGAGAATATTCACCCCACGCTATTGCTCCCCGGCAACGGCGCCAGAAAAAGGTCTTGATAACCCACAATTATAGGGGATCGCAACAGTTTTCGATAAGCAAGAGTGTCGAACCCAACGAGGAGCTAAAGGCAGAACAAATATTCCCTCAAGTTCTATTGACCACTGATACAACTCTACACATGCTTGATGTTCGCTTTACCTAGAACAAGTATGAAACTAGAAGTACTTTGTAGGTGTTGTTGGATAGGTTTGCAAGATAATAAAGACCGCGTAAGTAAAAAGTAGGGGCAGTTTTAGATAACGACACAACTAAGTTAGTTTTACTAAAGAGCTTTTTCTTACGAGAAAGTTATTTGTCCCTAGGCAAACGATAATTAGACCGGTAATCATTATTGCAATTTTATATGAGGGAGAGGCATAAGATAACATACTTTCTCTACTTGGATCATATGCACTTATGATTGGAACTCTAGCAAGCATCCGCAACTACTAAAGATCATTAAGGTAAACCCCAACCATAGCATTAAAGTATCAAGTCCTCTTTATCCCATACGCAACAACCCCCTTACTCGGGTTTGTGTTTCAGTCACTCACACAACCCACTATAAGTGAATCATGAACGTATTGCAACACCCTACAGCGGGGATCCCTCACGCTTGCGCGACACAGAGAGCACCATAGGACAGCACCAATAATAAAACATGCAACTCAAACCAATTTTGATCATCAAATAACCCATAAGACAAAACAGATCTACTCAAACATCATAGGATAGCCATACATCATTGGGAAATAATATATAGCGTTGAGCACCATGTTTAAGTAGAGATTACAGCGGGTAAGAGAGAGGTTACACCGCTGCATAGAGGGGGGAGAGTTGGTGATGATGGCGGTGAAGTTGTTGGTGAAGATTGTGGTGATGATGATGGCCCCCGGTGGCACTCCGGTGACACCGGAAGCGAGGGGGAGAGAGCCCCCCTCCTTCTTCTTCTTCCTTGAACACATCCCTAGATGGGAGAAGGGTTTCCCCTCTGGTCCATGGCATCCATGGCATGGGAGGGGCGAGAGCCCCTCCGAGATTTGATCTGTCTCTCTATCTCTCTCTGTTTCTGCGTTCTCAGATTCTACCCTTTCACCGTTTCTTATATTCCCGGAGATCCGTAACTCCGATTAGTCTGAAATTTTAACGCGGTCTCTATCCAGATATTAGCTTTCTTGCGGCGAAAGAAGGGCATCAACCGCCTTACGGGGTGGCCATGAGGGTCAGGGGCGCGCCCCCTGCCTTGTGGGCCGCTCGAGCATTGTCTCGCATTGATTTCACTTCCCAAAAATCACATATATTCCAAAAAAATCTCCGCTTGTTTTTATCCTGTTTGGACTCCATTTGATATGGATTTTCTATGAAACATAAAACATGCAACAAATAGGAACTGACACTGGGCACTGGATCAATATGTTAGTCTGAAAAATAGTATAAAAAGTTGCCAAAAGTATATGAAAGATGTAGAATATTGGCATGGAACAATCAAAAATTATAGATACAATGGAGACGTATCAGTAGTTCACCCTCGGAGCTGAGGGTATGTACCAGTAGCTATGTGTTTGATCTCTATCTCTCTCTTGATTCGACACGGTCTTGATGTATCACGAGCTTTGCTATTATAGTTGGATCTTATAATGTTTCTCCCCCTCTACTCTCTTGTGATGAATTGAGTTTTACCTTTGAAGTTATCTTATCGAATTGAGTCTTGAAGGATTCGAGAACACTTGATGTATGTCTTGCATGTGCTTATCTATGGTGACAATGGGATAATTATGTGATCCACTTGATGTATGTTTTGGTGATCAACTTGCGAGTTCCGTGACCTCGTGAACTTATGCATAGGGGTTGGCACACGTTTTCGTCTTGACTCTCTGGTACAAACTTTGGGGCACTCTTTGAAGTTCTTTGTGTTGGTTGAATAGATGAATCTGGGATTGTGTGATGCATATCGTATAATCATACCCGCGGATACTTGAGGTGACATTGGAGTATCTAGGTGACATTAGGGTTTTGGTTGATTTGTGTCTTAAGGTGTTATTTTACTACGAACTCTAGGGCTGTTTGTGACACTTATAGGAATAGCCCAACGGATTGATCGGAAAGAATAACTTTGAGGTGGTTTTGTACCCAACAATAATCTCTTTGTTTGTTCTCCGCTGACTTTGGAGTGACTCTTTGTTGCATGTTGAGGGATTGTTATATGATCCAATTATGTTATTATTGTTGAGAGAACTTGCACTAGTGAAAGTATGAACCCTAGGCCTTGTTTCAACGCATTGCAATACCGTTTTCGCTCACTTTTAACATTAGTTACCTTGCTGGTTTTATATTTTCAGATTACAAAAACCTATATCTACCATCCATATTGCAATTGTATCACCATCTCTTCGTCAAACTAGTGCAGCTATACAATTTACCATTGTATTGGGTGTGTTGGGACACAAGAGACTCTTTGTTATTTGGTTGTAGGGTTGTTTGAGAGAGACCATCTTCATCCTACGCCTCCCATGGATTGATAAACCTTAGGTCATCCACTTGAGGGAAATTTGTTACTGTCCTACAAACCTCTGCACTTGGAGGCCCAACAACGTCTACAAGAAGAAGGTTGTGTAGTAGACATCAAGCTCTTTTCTGGTGCCGTTGCCGGGGAGGTGAGTGCTTGAAGATATATCTTTAGATCTTGCAATCGAATCTTTTTGTTTCCTGTTTTATCACTAGTTTAGTCTATAAAATAAAACTACAAAAAAATGGAATTAAGGTTGCCTCATATGCTTCATCTTTTTAATGTCTTTCGTGAAAATAAGAATGTATTAAAATGTTTGGCACTAAATCTTTGGATGATGAGCATGATGCAATGTTTTTAGTATTAATTCTTTGAATATCCATGATGCTAATGATATGCAAAGCCACAAGCTTGGGGATGCTATGTTTGATGAAGATGATATTTTTTGCCCCCCAAGTTTTGATGTGCAAATTTATTATGATGATAGGATGCCTCCTATCTATGATGATTATGTTGATGAAAGTGGGTTTGGAAGAGTGTCAACTTTAGATAATAGTGATCCCACTATTTTGGAGGGAGTTGAATCTTTTCACAATATTTATGGAAGTGGATTTGGAGAGGCCATGACTTTATTTAGTGATGAATCACTATTTCGGAAGAGGTTCCAATTGATTATGAGAACAAGGTTTCTATCTAAGATGATTATTGTGATGACATGTATGCTATAAAGAATAATGATAACCATGAAACTTGTCATGATGATTTTAATTTTCAATTCGATTATGCCTCACACGATAGTTATTTTGTTGAGTTTACTCCCACTATTCCGAATGAGAAGAATTTTGCTTATGTGGAGAGTAGTAAAATTTATATGCTTGCAGATCATGAAAAGAATGCTTTATGTGATGGTTATATTGTTTAATTCATTCATGATGCTACTGAAAATTATTATGAGGGGGGAATATATGCTTGTAGAAATTGCAATAATATCAAGTTTCCTCTCTATGTGCTTAAAATCTTGAAGTTATCCTTGTTTTACCTTCCTATGCAAGTTGATTCTTGTTCCCACAAGTTGTTTGCTCACAAAATCTCTATGTATAGGAATTGGGTTAGACTTAAATGTGCTAGTCATATTCTTCATGATGCTCTCTTTATGTTTCAATTCTTATCTTTTATGTGAGCATCATTGAAATCATCATGCCTAGCTAGGGGCGTTAAACAATAGCGCTTGTTGGGAGGCAACCCAACTTCATTTTTGTTCCTTGCTTTTTTCCTGTTTTTAGTAATAAATAAATCATCTATCCTCTGTTATGACTGTGTCTTTTATGTTTTAATTAGTGTTTGTGCCAAGTAAAGCCTTTAGGATCTTCCTGGGTGATTGTTTTTTGATCTTGCTGATAAAAACAGAAAGTATGCGCTCACGAGAATAATTTCCATTTTTTACCAAAGAGCGATAAAATACCAATTCCAACTGAAGTAGAATGATATACAAATTATTTAGGTCGTCCTAATTTCTCAGAATTTCTGGAGTCACAGAAGTATTCTAAACCTCCAGATTACTACAGATTGTTCTGTTTTTTACAGATTCTGTTTTCTATGTGTTGTTTGCTTATTTTGATGAATCTATGAGTAGTATCGGAGGATATGAACCATAGATAAGTTGGAATACAGTAGATATTACACCAATATGAATTTAGAATGATTTCACAACGGAGCTTACGAGTTTTCTGTTAAGTTTTGTGTTGTGAAGTTTCAAGTTTTGGGTAAAGATTCTATGGACTATGGAATAAGGAGTGGCAAGAGCCTAAGCTTGGGGATGCCCCGGATGGCATCCCCTCTTTCGTCTTCATTCATCTGTAACTTTAGTTGGAGCTATATTTTTATTCCCCACATGATATGTGTTTTGCTTGGAGCGTCATTTTATTTTATTTTGTTTTGCTTTCTGTTTGAATAATATACCATGATCTGAAATTCTTAAATATTAGAGAGTCTTCACATAGTTGCATAATTATGCGACTACTCATTGATATTCACTTATATCTTTCGGAGTAGTTTGTCATTTGCTCTAGTGCTTCACTTATATCCTTTTAGAGCACGGCGGTGGTTTTATTTTATAGAAATTATTGATCTCTCATGCTTCACTTATATTTTTTTGAGAGTCTTTTAGAACAGCATGGTAATTTGCTTTGGTTATGAAATTAGTCCTAATATGATGGGAATCCAAGATGGGTATAATAAAAACTTTCATATAAAGTGCATTGAATACTATGTGAAGTTTGATTCCTTATGATTGTTTTGAGATATGAAGATGGTGATATTAGAGTAATGCTAGTTGAGTAGTTGTGAATTTGAGAGATACTTGTGTTAAAGTGTTAAAGTTTGTGAATCCCGTAGCATGCACGTATGGTGAACCATTATGTGATGAAGTCGGAGCATGATTTATTTTTTGATTGTGTTCCTTATGAGTGGTGGTCGAGGACGAGCGATGGTCTTTTCCTACCAATCTACCCCCCTTGGAGCATGCACGTAGTACTTTGTTTCGATAACTAATAGATTTTTGAAATAACTATGTGAGTTCTTTATGACTAATGTTGAGTCCATGGATTATACGCACTCTCACCCTTCCACCATTGCTAGCCTCTCTAGTACCGCGCAACTTTCGTTGGTACCATAGACCCACCATTTACCTTCCTCAAAACAGCCACCATACCTACCTATTATGGCATTTCCATAGCCATTCCGAGATATATTGCCATGCAACTTTCCACCGTTCCGTTTATTATGACACGCTCCATCATTGTCATATTGCTTTGCACAATCATGTAGTTCATACATGTTACTCATGAGTCATTGCACATCCCGGTACACCGCCAGAGGCATTCATATAGAGTCATATTTTGTTCTAAGTATCGAGTTGTAATTCTTGAGATGTAAGTAAATAAAAGTGTGATGATCATCATTATTAGAGCATTGTCCCATGTGAGGAAAGGATGATGGAGAGTATGATTCCCCCACAAGTCGGGATAAGACTCTCGACGGAAATTAAAAAAAGAAAAAGAAAAAAAGAGGCCATAAAAAGAGAAAACACTACAAAAAAATACACTTCCGTGATGATACATGTTTTTCACAGTAGGTCGCATTTTTTGTCATGCATGTACATCCATGACAAATTTATGACAGAATCAAGATAGTCATACCTGTGCTGTCGTAGAAGTGTTCCATGACATTACCAAAATTATCATCACGGAAGTGTCCACTTCCATGACGATAAATCGCGCGTCACATAAGTGCTTTCGTCAAGGGTGACCAACACGTGGCATCCACCGTAACGGAACGCCGTTAAGCTATCGGGTCGGGTTTTGGATCCGGTAACCCGTTAACAGCCCCGACCAATGGGGATTTTCCACCTGTAAAATCATCATTGGCTGGAGGAGACACGTGTCAGGTCCGTGTTGGCATAGGTGTCACTCATCCAATGGGCGAGACGAGCCAATGATATGTTGACACGTGGACCGGCCCATCATGTTTAAATGGGCCGGCCCAACTGAAGGCCCACAAGATTTTGCGGACCATAATGGGCCAGCCCAGCTAAAGGTCCACGAGAATTTTGCGGACCATAATGGGCTGGCCCAGCTAAAGGCCCACAAGATTTTACGGGCCATAATGGGCCGGCCCAGGTAAAGGCCCACAAGATTTTTGTGTGCCATAATGAGCTGGCCCAAGTAAAGGCCCACAAGATTCTTGCGGATCATAATGGGCCGGCCCAGCTAAAGGCCCACGATATTTCACCGACATTAATGGGCCGGCCCAGCTATAGGCCCACAAGATTTTGAGGACCCTAGTAGGCTGGCCCATTAACTGGCTGCCATGTTTTGGGCCAAATGTCGGCCCATATTTGATCCGGTCCATTAATGGTCTACCATGCTCCGGGCCTAATAGTGGCCCATATGAGATCCAGCATGTTAAAAGCCTACCACGTTCTGGGCTAAATTACGGCCCAGATCAGGTCCGACCCTTTAAGAGGCTTTGTGCTCAATTATGGCCCATATCCGATTCGGCCCATCAACTAGACACTATGCTTTTGGGCCCACTTGCTAAAGGCCCACTTAGTAATTCGGCCTGATATTAGTTTTGGCCTGTTAAGGGCCCGTTTAACATTTTGGCCCTATATTAATTTCGGCCTGTTAAAAGCCAGTCATATAGTTGGGCCTAACTATGGCCCGGTTTGTATCCGGCCTGCTCGCAGCCGATATCTGATTGGGCCAAACAAGGACTGAGACAATTTTGGCCTATTAAAAGCTCGTGATTTGATTCGCACAATCATGGGCCGGGGTTCATTTCGGGCTGCTGCCGGCCCGTGAGCTGTTCGGCACGTTTCAGGCCCAACCTACATCGTGATTGCATGACGGCCCGATTATGTACCATAATTGTATGGTTTGGTCGGTTTACTGCAAAGACAGGATATATATACAGTAAAATAACTGCATCATCGTGAATAATAAAAAACCTAGACTATACAATAAAGAAATTACGACATATTACATCCACTATGCATCAAAGTTCGCCACTATGATAATAAAGCACAAGCAGATAGCAGATTACATACACGGGGCATCAAAGATCGCCACCAGTGCAAATAAACACGCCAACAAAATAATATACAAAACCGATAGCACTTCAATAGAGTTCAAGAAAGGTTAGCCCTGCTGGGGAGCTGCAGCGCAAGCAGCTGAGCTAGATGATGAGACTGCGCTTGTTCAACACTTATATCTTCCTCACTCTGAAAGATAAACAAGCAGACAGATGATAGGTTTTGCACATAAAAGTATCAGTGCTGACAATTCATCACATTTCTTACTGACGAATAAAGTGACACAGTTAGAATTGCATTAACACAATATGGTATTGTTTAGGTCAAGACATGGCAGGAAATGACATTGTGAAGGAGTTGGCAGCTTCACGACACCACTGGATTACAGATCAAGAAGTCATAAGTATCAATGGTTAGTGTGCTGTCAATTTATACCATTTCAGATTGGCAAATAAAGAGAAGGTTTAAATAATGGTAGAATGATATGACATTGTTTATAGTTAAGACATTGCAGAATATGACATTGTGATGTAGTGGGTAGGTTCACCACACCACTGGATTACGGATGAAGAACAGAATCATACATGCAGTGGAAAAGAAGATCACTTGCTCTGTATAGTTAAATTCACATGGTATGAAGAAGGAACTTGGTTGTACAACTGAAAACTTAAATTGAGAAAGGACAAACTTTTGTTTATGAACTACATAATAAACTTTAAACAAGCAATTTGATGCAAACACCAAAAATAAACAACTGTTGCAGTCATGCCTAACCAAATATATACAACAAAGTTTGAAGGCTTGAGATGTATAAACTTACATTATTGGTGAAGACAGGCTCTATAAAGGCCTTGCCCATGCTGATGGGGGGAAATTCAAGAAGTTTACCACAGAATCTTCTTCAAAAGCATTGCCTTTATTCTACATTTTGTTAAGAGTAAATATAGATGTGATAATATACGAAAAAATGGAGAATATTTAAGATAAGATGAAGAGTGATGCTACATAACCAAATAGCTATAAATGTAAGTGCAGTGATACAGGCAAAAGGTACAGCCAAGAGCAATGCACAGCTAAACTTCTTCAGTACCAACCTTATGGTAAGAGTAAATATAGATCTGATGTGTAGAAAATGGAGGGCAAAGGAAAATAAATTGCAGAGTGATGGTACATGAACAACTACCTGTCATTATAAGTACACTGATAAAGGACAACATGTACTTACAAGAACAATGCAGAGCTAAAAAAACATTAGCATTGGATATATTCTACACTAATGTAACCATTCATACAGATCAGATAATTTGGAGCAAACAATTGATAAGCAAGCTATCATGCATACTGCTGTCACATAATGAACCAAGTATGTATGTAAGTACAGTGATACAGGACAACAGGTACTAACAAGAGCAAAGCAGCAGGCAGCATATTTGTGATATCTTGTCGTTCTTGTCAAACCGGAATTCTTCTTCGAGCAGATTTCCTGCAAAAAAGATCCGTAAGGCACATGCGGAAAAGTAGAAGTTCAAATTGTCATGTGATTTCATAGACAGTACCTCATCCTGGGAACGAGACCAGTGCATAACAAGGTTTTTCCATTCAATGTCTTCTAAATTTAGCACAGGAGACTTCACCGGAAATTCGTTTATAGACTTGCCATCAAAGTGTGATTTCCTCAGGTAACACTGATACTGCTGCAATGCTTCCTTGAAAAGCACAAGCAAGCTTTGCTCGTCATGACTATCCAGATTGACCCTCGCCTAGTTACAACAATGTAATGTAAATCATTGATGTGTTCAATCAGCAGAAAACAGGAAAATAATAACCATGAATAATAGCACTTACACGTAAGTTGGACAGGAAGATGTGAAAATGGTGTTTGTCTTCACAATAATCTTCCCATGATGGGAATATATGCACGTAGTCCCTAACAACATTGAAAGCATTGTCTTTTAAACAAGGAGTAAATGGAATGGGGTTCCAATCTGCAGGAATTGGCCGTCTCTGTAGTTGGGATAGGTCTTCGGCCGGTGGACTTGTTGTACTTTTTGCTGGAATGGGATTTTTCTGTGGTACAGCTGGTGCTATGGTAAATGAAATCAGTATACCTTTTGCTGGAGTGCAGGTCCTGTGTGGTAGGGCTAGTGTTGTAACCAGTGAAGTATGGGTACAGTCTGCTGGAGTCGGTCCTACGTTTTGTGTCACTAGTTGTACAGCCAATATAAGTGGGGTGTTGTCTGATTTCTCCGGCACCACCATGTTTTTCAAGGACTTTGATGGTACTCCTTCAGGTTCAGCAATCACCCTCTTCCTTTTTGATGTCTGATGCACAAGAACAGCATTTGAGTGAAAAAACATGGTATGATGACAGATGGAATATGTATTGATAATGGATGGGCATGGCATCTTGACATATATGATGAGTAAACTAAGCAGATGGCGTTGCAACAAAGTAGAAGAAATGCAAGACAACATATGCAAGATACCCGCAATCAATAAAACATTGCCAAATTAGAACAGGCACCTTGATGGGTGAACAGGACAGGCCATCTGCCTTTGATGACTCGAGGTTAGAATAGTCATTAGGATCATATTCTGAACAAGAATCAACAGGTGGGGAGCGTATGAGTTTCATTGCATCCAGAATGGCACTCAATGCCTTGGTGCCAATTTTGTAAGTCTTTGCAGTGTTTAGCTTCAAGAGTGGACTGCTGCTAGTGCGACACAAAGCAGCTACATAGATCATAGTGTATATATAACGGGAAAGCCTTAAGCATCAGAGTAAAATCAGCAAAGTGGAACTTGCTGGAATATATGTGCTAGTATTGTCGGTACGGCTAGAAAGGCTTCGGATACCAGCTCTCTTCAAGTGAAGGTGCGGTACTGTTAATATCGGTATGGCTAGAAAGGCTCAAAGTGTCCATCACAACCGACCGTATAGACCTCTACACTCCAAATGTCCCTGCTCATCTTGTTGGAAATATGCCCTAGAGGCAATAATAAATTAGTTATTATTATATTTCCTTGTTCATGATAATCGTTTATTATCCATGCTAGAATTGTATTGATAGGAAACTCAGATACATGTGTGGATACATAGACAACACCATGTCCCTAGTAAGCCTCTAGTTGACTAGCTCGTTGATCAATAGATGGTTACGGTTTCCTGACCATGGACATTGGATGTCGTTGATAACGGGATCACATCATTAGGAGAATGATGTGATGGACAAAGACCCAATCCTAAGCCTAGCACAAGATCATGTAGTTCGTATGCTAAAGCTTTTCTAATGTCAAGTATCATTCCCTTAGACCATGAGATTGTGCAACTCCCGGATACCGTAGGAGTGCTTTGGGTGTGCCAAACATCACAACATAACTGGGTGGCTATAAAGGTACACTACAGGTATCTCTGAAAGTGTCTGTTGGGTTGGCACGAATCAAGACTGGGATTTGTCACTCCGTGTAAACGGAGAGGTTGGGCTGATAAGCTCGAACCCAAAGCGGATAAATGCATCTTCATAGGACACCCAAAACAGTTGGGTATACCTCCTGTCTCAGATCCGAAAGCAATAAGGGATTGTTTCTAGAATCGGGTCCTTTCTCGAGGAAAAGTTTCTCTCGAAAGAATTGAGTGGGAGGATGGTGGAGACTTGATGAGGTTATTGAACCGTCTCTTCAACTAGTGTGTGGCAGGGCACAGGAGTTGTTCCTGTGGCACCTACACCAATTGAAGTGGAAGCTTATGATAGTGATCATGAAACTTCAGATCAAGTCACTACCAAACCTCGTGGGATGACAAGGATGCGTACTACTTCAGAATGGTACATAATCCTGTCTTGGAAGTCATGTTGCTAGACAACAATGAACCTACGAGCTATGGAGAAGCGATGGTGGGCCTAGATTCCAAAATGGCTCGAGGCCATATAATCCGAGAGAGGATCCATATATGAAAAACAAAGTGTAGACTTTGGGAGAACTACTTGATGGTCGTAAGGCTGTTAGGTACATATGGATTTTAAAAGGAAGACGGACAATGATGGTAGGTATCACCATTAAGAAAGCTCGACTTGTCGTTAAGATGTTTTCCGACAAGTTCAAGGAGTTGACTGCGATGAGACTTTCTCACTCGTAGCGATGCTAAGAGTCTGTTGGAATTATATTAGCGATTACTGCATTATTTATGAAATCTTGCAGATAGGATGTCAAAACATTGTTTCCTCGACGTTTTTTGAGGAAAGGTTGTATGTGATACAAACCGGAAGGTTTTGTCAATCCTGAAAGATGCTAATAAGTATGCAAAGCTCCAGCAATCCTTCTAGGGACTAGAGTAAGCATCTCGGAGTTGGAATGTCCCTACTAAGCCTCTAGTTGACTAGCTCGTTGACCAATAGATGGTTACGGTTTCCTGACCATGGACATTGGATGTCGTTGATAACGGGATCACATCATTAGGAGAATGATGTGATGGACAAAGACCCAATCCTAAGCCTAGCACAAGATCATGTAGTTCGTATGCTAAAGCTTTTCTAATGTCAAGTATCATTTCCTTAGACCATGAGATTGTGCAACTCCCGGATACCGTAGGAGTGCTTTTGGTGTGCCAAGCGTCACAACATAACTGGGTTGCTATAAAGGTACACTACAGGTATCTCCGAAAGTGTCTGTTGGGTTGGCACGAATCGAGACTGGGATTTGTCACTCCGTGTAAACGGAGAGGTATCTCTGGGCCCACTCGGTAGGACATCATCATAATGTGCACAATGTGATCAAGGAGTTGATCACGGGATGATGTGTTACGAAACGAGTAAAGAGACTTGCCGGTAATGAGATTGAACAAGGTATCGGGATACCGACGATCGAATCTCGGGCAAGTATCGTACCGCTAGACAAAGGGAATTGTATACGGGATTGATTAAGTCCTTGACATTGTGGTTCATCCGATGAGATAATCATGGAACATGTGGGAGCCAACATGGGTATCCAGATCCCGCTGTTGGTTATTAACCGGAGAGTCATCTC
Organism: Triticum dicoccoides; assembly: GCF_002162155.2. Classification (NCBI taxonomy): domain Eukaryota; kingdom Viridiplantae; phylum Streptophyta; class Magnoliopsida; order Poales; family Poaceae; genus Triticum; species Triticum dicoccoides. The sequence continues at coordinate 151,552,216 of NC_041382.1, read as the reverse complement.
GGTCATGTCTGCATGTCTCCCGAACCCGTAGGGTCTACACACTTAAGGTTCGGTGATGCTAGGGTTATAGAGATATTAGTATGCAGTAACCCGAAAGTTGTTCGGAGTCCCGGATGAGATCCTGGATGTCATGAGGAGTTCCGGAATGGTCCGGAGGTAAAGATTTATATATGGGAAGTCTTGTTTTGGTCGCCGGAAAAGTTTCGCGCATTATCGGTATTGTACCGGGAGTGCCGAAAGGGGTCCGGGGGTCCACCTGCCCCGGGGGGCCACATGGGCTGTAGGGGTGTGCGCCTTGGCCTATATGGGCCAAGGGCACCAGCCCCAAGAGGCCCATGCGCCAAGAGATAAGGGAAAGAAAGAGTCCTAAAAGGGGAAGGCACCTCCTAGGTGCCTTGGGGAGGATGGACTCCTCCCTGGCCGCACCCTTCTTTGGAGGAAGGGCCAAGGCTGCGCCCCCCCTCTCCCTTGGCCCTATATATAGTGGGGGGAAGGGAGGGCAGCCGTACCTAAGCCCTGGTGCCTCCCTCTCCATCCCATGACACATCTCCCTCCTCCCGCACCGCTTGGCGAAGCCCTGTTGGAATCCCGCTACTTCCACCACCACGCCGTCGTGCTGTTGGATCTCCATCAACCTCTCCTCCCCCCTTGCTGGATCAAGAAGGAGGAGACGTCGCTGCTCCGTACGTGTGTTGAACGCGGAGGTGCCGTCCGTTCGGCGCTAGGATCATCGGTGATTTGGATCACGACGAGTACGACTCCATCAACCCCGTTCTCTTGAACGCTTCCGCGCGCGATCTACAAGGGTATGTAGATCCACTCCTCCCTCATTGCTAGATGACTCCATAGATAGACCTTGGTGACATGTAGGAAAATTTTGAATTTATGCTACGTTCCCCAACACATCTTCAGTATAAGAAACATATTGTACTACTATCATACTCCCTCCGTTCCAAAATATAAGTCTTGGTAGAGATTTCCACTATGGATCACATACAGATGTATCCAGATACATTTTAGAGTGTAGATTCACTCATTTTGCTCCATATGTAGTCCATGGTGGAATCTATACAAAGACTTGTATTTAGGAACGGAGAGAGTACATATTAAAGAAGAACGGAAGAGGAACATGGTAAAGAAGAGCAAGCAGATTTTGGATAATAAAATGTTGGTTGCACAGTGCCCACACATGATGAACCAGAGTGCATTAAGAATGCAACTCCCAGCTGTCTCTCAACCATTTCAGGCGGTTGGACGAAGATCCTACGTCTCCTAACCCTTCTTCTTCCTCATCTCTGATTCTTCCCATACAGAACACTGCACGGGCCGCCGGCCAGACCACCGGCCCCCACGGCCTGTGTTCCTCAGACACCCCCACCCCCACCCCCGCCCCAACCCCCACCCGCGTCGAGTTTTCTTCATTCGGCGAGGCCCCACAACCACCCGAGCCCCTTCGATCGCACCGGCAAACTCCCGCGAGCTCTGAAAAATCGACTGACCCAATTTTGAAATTTAGTCTACTGTGATTTAACTAGTGTGGAATATAAAAGGGGAAAACCATAAGCATTGGGAGTATAGTGTTGAGCGTGCCATGGCGGATCTGAAGGTGCAAAACGGACAAAGGCAACTTCGCAACCAAGACAAGAAATCAGAGTAAAGCAGTGGCGATCTATTTTCTTGCTGCGATAAATAAGTTGAGCAGATACGAAAGAGTACCGCCTCTGGTGCGGCGCCGTGTACGCATCTGCTGAGAATTTGACGGTGCTATGGTAGCGATGGCTGCCGGCAGCGTGGAAGCAGATCTAGGAGGGTAGACGGTGGCGGTGGAGCGCGGTGGACAAGACCGTCATAGGAGCGGCACCGGCAAGGTGGACGACGGCGAGGATGAAGCGAGAGGACGGGTTGCAAGGATCCCGGTCCGAAGCCGTGGATGAGAGAGGTCGATCTCTTGTAATGGACGGCGGTGTCGGGGTATCAGCTCCGGCATGGTGGAGGAGGACAGTGGTAGATGGGGTGGCGGACGGCGGCGGATGGAGGAGGGTGGGGTGGAGAGGGTGTTTTGGTGCCCACGGAGTACGAATGGGGAAAAGGAAGGTAGAGAGGAAGGGGGAACCATGTATTCAGGGCGCGCTTGTCTCAAATGCGAGGAAATTTACAAACTTATCCCCCGTTTCAAATTTCTACTACATCACAGCAACATTAGTCGGTTGGGGATAGGACGGTAATCTCACATACACCGAATATTTGCCGACGAGAGTTTGTTTTTGGCGCCCACCGTGTATGAATATGAATTGGGGAGGGAGTCGATTTCGGCCAAGGACACACTGTGTTTTGGCGCCCACCGTGTATGAATCTGGGTGGGAGGCGGTTACGTCACATTTAGGTGAAATTACAAACCTACCCCTACCGAAACCTATAGAAATCCAGTAGATAGGCTTTGCGTGGCAGGGATAAGCAGTACTGATTTCCATCTTGCAGATTTTGGTTTCGGGCGGTTACTGCGACTTTCCCCGCTTCGTTCAAATTTTGCAGAGTGCATGTTTACCGTGCCAACTCAATTCGAATCCCGTTTGTATTCTATTTTTTCGAACGGGATCCATTTTCAATTGGAATTACATTCTATATACATCATTTTTTTATATATATATACTTACAAAAGCACAACAAAGAATTCTGGTCACTTATATGTATAATATGATTTACAAATACAAACATCTCGAAATCTTAAGGTTGAATTCGAAAAAATTTAACCAAATTATGTTCTACTAAAATGTATGGATCAGTAATATCGACATATTAAATAACATAGATGTGCGTGAATTCATATGAGTATGCATATTTGATAGATCAATTTTGGTTCGAGTATGGATTACATGTATCATCATCTCGAATTCAAATATTTGAATCCCTTTTTTGTTCACTCCTTTCACTGTTGGGGAACATAGCAGAATTTTAAAATTTTCTACGCATCACCAAGATCAATCTATGGAGTCATCTAGCAACGAGGGAGAGGGGAGTGCATCTACATACCCTTGTAGATCGCGCGTGGAAGCGTTCAAGAGAACGGGGTTGATGGAGTCATACTCGTCGTGATCCAAATCACCGATGACCTAGTGCCGAACGAATGGCACCTCCGCGTTCAACACACGTACGGTTGGGAAGACGTCTCCTCCAACTTGATCCAGCAAGGGGGAAGGAGAGGTTGATGAAGATCCAGCAGCACGACAGCGTGGTGGTGGAAGCAACGATGATCTCGGCAGGGCTTCGCCAAGCTCAGGTAGAGGGAGGAGTGTCACGGGAAGGAGAGGGAGGTGCCAGGGGCTAGGGTGCGGCTGCCCTCCCTCCCCCCCACTATATATAGGACCCCTAGGGGGGCACCGGCCCTAGGAGATTGAATCTCCAAGGGGGCGGCGGCCAAGGGGGGTGGAGTGCCCCCAAAGCCAAGTGGGTCGCCCCCACCCTAGGCGCAGGGGAGGCCCATGGGGGGCGCACCAGCCCACTAGGGGCTGGTTCCCCTCCCACTTCAGCCCATGGAGCCCTCCGGGATAGGTGGCCCCACCCGGTGGTCCCGGTACAATACCGATTACCCCTGAAACCTTCCCGATGGCCGAAACTTGACTTCCTATATATAAATCTTAACCTCCGGACCATTCCGAAACACCTCGTGACGTCCAGGATCTCATTCGGGACTCCGAACAACTTTCGTGTTACCATATGCTAATATCTCAACAACCCTAGCGTCACCGAACCTTAAGTGTGTAGACCCTACGGGTTCGGGAGACACGCAGACATGACCGAGACGACTCTCCGGTGAATAACCAATAGCGGGATCTGGATACCCATGTTGGCTCCCACATGCTCCTCGATGATCTCATCGGATGAACCACGATGTCGAGGATTCAATCAATCCCGTATACAATTACCTTTGTCAATCGGTACGTTACTTGCCCGAGACTCGATCGTCGGTATCCCAATACCTCGTTCAATCTCGTTACCGGCAAGTCACTTTACTCGTACCGTAATGCATGATCCCGTGATCAACCACTTGGTCACATTGAGCTCATTATGATGATGCATTACCGAGTGGGCCCAGAGATACCTCTCCGTCATACGGAGTGACAAATCCCAATCTCGATTCGTGCCAACCCAACAGACACTTTCGGAGATACCTGTAGTGTACCTTTATAGTCACCCAATTACGTTGTGACGTTTGGCACACCCAAAGCACTCCTACGGTATCCGGGAGTTGCACAATCTCATGGTCTAAGGAAATGATACTTGACATTCGGAAAAGCTATAGCAAACGAACTACGCGATCTTTGAGCTATGCTTAGGATTGGGTCTTGTCCATCACATCATTCTCCTAATGATGTGATCCCGTTATCAATGACATCCAATGTCCATAGTCAGGAAACCATGACTATCTTTTGATCAACGAGCTTGTCAACTAGAGGCTCACTAGGGACGTGTTGTGGTCTATGTATTCACACATGTATTACGATTTCTGGATAACACAATTATAGCATGAACAATAGACAATTATCATGAACAAAGAAATATAATAATAACCATTTTATTATTGCCTCTAGGGCATATTTCCAACAGTCTCCCACTTGCACTAGAGTCAATAGTCTAGTTACATTGTGATGAATTGAACACCCATGCAGTTCTGGTGTTGATCATGTTTTGCTCTAGGGAGAGGTATAGTCAAAGGATCTGCCACATTCAGGTCCGTATGCACTTTACAAATATCTATGTCTCCATTTTGAACACTTTCATGAATGGAGTTGAAGCGACGCTTGATATGCCTGGTCTTCCTGTGAAATCTGGGCTCCTTGGCAAAGGCAATAGCTCCAGTGTTGTCACAGAAGAGAGTCATCGGGCTCGGCGCATTGGGTATGACTCCTAGGTCGGTAATGAACTCCTTCACCCAGATTGCTTCTTGTGCTGCCTCCGAGGCTGCCATGTACTCTGCTTCACACGTAGATCCCGCCACAACGCTTTGCTTGCAACTGCACCAGCTTACTGCCCCACCATTCAAAATATACACGTATCCGGTTTGTGACTTAGAGTCATCCAGATCTGTGTCGAAGCTAGCATCGACGTAACCCTTTATGACGAGCTCTTCATCACCTCCATAAATGAGAAACATATCCTTAGTCCTCTTAAGGTACTTCAGGATATTCTTGACCGCTGTCCAGTTTTCCATGCCAGGATTACTTTGGTACCTTCCTACCAAACTTACGGCAAGGTTTACATCAGGTCTGGTACACAGCATAGCATACATGATAGACCCTATGGCCGAGGAATAGGGGACGACACTCATCTTTTCTCTATCTTCTGCCGTGGTCGGGCATTGAGCCATGCTCAATCTCGTACCTTGCAATACAGGCAAGAACCCCTTCTTTGACTGATCCATTTTGAACTTCTTCAGTATCTTGTCAAGGTAAATACTCTGTGAAAGACCAATGAGGCGTCTTGATCTACCTCTATAGATCTTGATGCCTAATATGTAAGCAGCTTCTCCAAGATCTTTCATTGAAAAACACTTGTTCAAGTAGGCCTTTATGCTTTCCAAGAATTCTATATCATTCTCATCAACAGTATGTCATCCACATACAATATGAGAAATGCTACAGAGCTCTCACTCACTTTCTTGTAAATGCAGGCTTCTCCATAAGTCTGCGTAAACCCAAACGCTTTGATCATCTCATCAAAACGAATGTTCCAACTCCGAGATGCTTGCACCAGCCCATAAATCGAGCATTGGAGCTTGCACACCTTGTCAGCATTCTTAGGATCGACAAAACCTTCCGGCTGCATCATATACAATTCTTCCTTAAGGAAACCATTAAGGAATGCCATTTTGACGTCCATTTGCCATATCTCATAATCATAGAATGCGGCAATTGCTAACATGATTTGGACGGACTTCAGCTTCGCTACGGGTGAGAAAGTCTCATCGTAGTCAACCCCTTGAACTTGTCGATAACCCTTAGCGACAAGCCGAGCTTTATAGATGGTTACATTACCATCCGCGTATGTCTTCTTCTTAAAGATCCATTTATTTTCTATGGCTCGCCGATCATCGGGCGAGTCAGTCAAAGTCCATACTTCGTTTTCATACATGGATCCTATCTCGGATTTCATGTCTTCCAGCCATTTGTCGAAATCCGGGCCCACCATCACTTCTTCATAGTTCGAAGGTTCGTTGTTGTCTAACAACATGATTTCCAAGACAGGGTTGCCGTACCACTCTAGTGCGGAACGTGTCCTTGTGGACCTACGAAGTTCAGTAGCAACTTGATCTGAAGTTTCATGATCATCATCATTAACTTCCTCTCTAGTCAGCGCAGGCACCTCAGGAACAATTTCCTGAGCTGCGCCACTCTCCAGTTCAAGAGGTAATACTTCATCGAGTTCTACTTTCCTCCCACTTACTTCTTTCAAGAGAAACTCTTTCTCTAGAAAGGATCCATTATTGGCAACAAAGATCTTGCCTTCGGATGTGAGGTAGAAGGTATACCCAATAGTTTCTTTAGGGTATCCTATGAAGACGCATTTTTCCGACTTGGGTTCGAGCTTTTCAGGTTGAAGTTTCTTGACATAAGCATCGCATCCCAAAACTTTTAGAAATAACAGCTTAGGTTTCTTCCCAAACCATAATTCATATGGTGTCATCTCAATGGATTTCGACGGAGCCCTATTTAAAGTGAATGTGGCAGTCTCTAAAGCATAGCCCCAAAATGACAGCGGTAAATCGGTAAGAGACATCATAGATTGCACCATATCCAATAGAGTGCGATTACAATGTTCGGACACACCATTACGCTGAGGTGTTCTAGGCGGCGTGAGTTGTGAAACTATTCCACATTTCCTTAAGTGTACGCTAAATTTGTGACTCAAGTATTCTCCCCTACGATCTGATCGCAAGAACTTGATTTTCCTGTCACATTGATTCTCAACCTCACTCTGAAATTCCTTGAACTTTCCAAAGGTCTCAGACTTGTGTTAAGTAGACATACCCATATCTACTCAAGTCATCAGTGAGGGTGAGAACATAACAATAGCCACCGCGAGCCTCAACACTCATTGGACCGCACACATCAGTATGTATGATTTCCAATAAGTTGGTTGCTCGCTCCATTGTTCCTGAGAATGGAGTCTTGGTCATTTTACCCATGAGGCATGGTTCGCACGTGTCAAATGATTCATAATGAAGAGACTCCAAAAGTCCATCTGCATGGAGCTTCTTCATGCGTTTGACACCTATGTGACCAAGGCCTGCAGTGCCACAAGTATGTGGGACTATCATTATCAACCTTACATCTTTTTGTATTCACACTATGAATATGTGTAACATTACGCTCGAGATTCATTAAGAATAAACCATTCACCAGCGGAGCATGACCATAAAACATATCTCTCATATAAATAGAACAACCATTATTCTTGGATTTAAATGAGTAGCCATCTCGAATTAAACGAGATCATGATACAATGTTCATGCTCAAAGCTGGCACTAAATAACAATTATTGAGGTTTAAAACTAATCCCGTAGGTAAATGTAGAGGTAGCGTGCTGACGGCGATCACATCGACCTTCCAACCATTCCCGACGCGCATCGTCACCTCGTCCTTCGCCAGTCTCCTCTTATTCCCCAGCTCCTTCTTTGAGTAACAAATGTGAGTAACGGCACCGGTATCAAATACCCAGGAGCTACTACGAGTACTGGTAAGGTACACATCAATTACATGTATATCACATATACCTTTAGTGTTGCCGGCCTTCTTGTCCGCTAAGTATTTGGGGCAGTTCCACTTCCAGTGACCACTTCCCTTACAATAAAAACACTTAGTCTCAGGCTTGGGTCCATTCTTTGACTTCTTCCTGGCAGCTTGCTTACCGGGCGCGGCAACTCCCTTGCCGTCCTTCTTGAAGTTCTTTTTACCCTTGCCTTTCTTGAACTTAGTGGTTTTATTCACCATCAACACTTGATGTTCCCTTTTTGATTTCCACCTCCACTGATTTCAGAATTGAATATACCTCAGGAATGGTCTTTTCCATCCCCTGCATATTGAAGTTCATCACAAAGCTCTTGTAGCTCGGTGGAAGCGACAGAAGGATTCTGTCAATGACCGCGTCATCTGGGAGATTAACTCCCAGCTGAGTCAAGCGGTTATGCAACCCAGACATTTTGAGTATGTGCTCACTTACAGAACTATTTTCCTCCATCTTACAACTGAAGAACTTGTCAGAGACTTCATATCTCTCGACCCGGGCATGAGCTTGGAAAACCATTTTCAGCTCTTCGAACATCTCATATGCTCCGTGTCTCTCAAAACGCTTTTGGAGCCCCAGTTCTAAGCTGTAAAGCATGCCGCACTGAACGAGGGAGTAATCATCAGCACGTGACTGACAAGCGTTCATAACGTCTTGGTTCTCTGGGATGGGTGCGTCACCTAGCGGTGCTTCTAGGACATAAACTTTCTTGGCAACTATGAGGATGATCCTCAGGTTCCGGACCCAGTCCGTATAGTTGCTGCCATCATCTTTCAGCTTGGTTTTCTCTAGGAACGCTTTGAAGTTGAGGGCAACATTAGCGTGGGCCATTTGATCTACAAGACATAGTGTAAAGATTTTAGACTAAGTTCATGATAATTAAGTTCATCTAATCAAATTATTCAATGAACTCCCACTCAGATGGACATCCCTCTAGTCATCTAAGTGAAACATGATCCGAGTCAACTAGGCCGTGTCCGATCATCACGTGAGACGGACTAGTCAACATTGGTGAACATCTTCATGTTGATCGTATCTTCTATACGACTCATGCTCGACCTTTCGGTCTTCCGTGTTCCGAGGCCATGTATGTACATGCTAGGCTCGTCAAGTCAACCTAAGTGTATTGCGTGTGTAAATCTGGCTTACACCCGTTGTATTCGAACGTTAGAATCTATCACACCCGATCATCACGTGGTGCTTTGAAACAATGAACCTTCGCAATGGTGCACAGTTAGGGGGAACACTTTCTTGAAATTATTACGAGGGATCGTCTTATTTAAGCTACCGTCGTTCTAAGCAAATAAGATGCAAAACATGATAAACATCACATGCAATCAAATAGTGACATGATATGGCCAATATCATTTGCTCCTTTTGATCTCCATCTTCGGGGCTTCATGATCATCGTTGTCACCGGCATGACACCATGATCTCCATCATCATGATCTCCATCATCGTGTCTTCTTGAAGTTGTCTCGTCATCTATTACTTCTACTACTATGGCTAACGCTTTAGCAATAAAGTAAAGTAATTACATGACGTTTATGTTGACACGCAGGTCATAAATAAATTAAGACAACTCCTATGGCTCTTGCCAGTTGTCATACTCATCGACATGCAAGTCGTGATTCCTATTACAAGAACATGATCAATCTCATACATCACATATATCATTCATCACATCCTTTTGGCCATATCACATCACACGACACATGCTGCAAAAACAAGTTAGACGTCCTCTAATTGTTGTTGCAAGTTTTTACGTGGCTGCTATAGGTTTCTAGCAAGAACGTTTCTTACCTACGCCTAAACCACAACGTGATATGCCAATTTCTATTTACCCTTCATAAGGACCCTTTTCATCGAATCCGATCCGACTAAAGTGGGAGAGACAAACACCCGCCAGCCACCTTATGCAACTAGTGCATGTCAATCAGTGGAACCAGTCTCACGTAAGCGTACGTGTAAGGTCGGTCCGGGACGCTTCATCCCACGATGCCGCCAAATCAAGATAAGACTAGTAACTAGTAACGACAAGCAAATTGACAATATCCACGCCCACAACTGCTTTGTGTTCTACTCGTGCATAGAAACTACGCATAGACGTAGCTCTGATACCACTGTTGGGGAACGTAGCAAAATTTTAAAATTTTCTACGCATCACCAAGATCAATCTATGGAGTCATCTAGCAACGAGGGAGAGGGGAGTGCATCTACATACCCTTGTAGATCGCGCGCGGAAGCGTTCAAGAGAACGAGGTTGTTGGAGTCGTACTCGTCGTGATCCAAATCATCGATGACCTAGCGCCGAACGGACGGCACCTCCGCGTTCAACACACGTACCGTTGGGAAGACGTCTCCTCCAACTTGATCCAGCAAGGGGGAAGGAGAGGTTGATGAAGATCCAGCAGCACGACGGCATGGTGGTGGAAGCAACGGTGATCTCGACAGGGCTTCGCCAAGCTTAGGGAGAGGGAGGAGTATCACGGGAGGGAGAGGGAGGTGCCAGGGGCTAGGGTGCGGCTGACCTCCCTCCCCCCCCCACTATATATACGACCCCTAGGGGGGCGCCGGCCCTAGGAGATTGAATCTCCAAGGGGGGCGGCGGCCAAGGGGGGTGGAGTGCCCCCCAAGCCAAGTGGGGCGCCCCCACCCCTAGGGTTTCCAACCCTAGGCGCAGGGGAGGCCCATGGAGGGCGCACCAGCCCACTAGGGGCTGGTTCCCCTCCCACTTCAGCCCATGTAGCCCTCCGGGATAGGTGGCCCCACCCGGTGGACCCCCGGGACCCTTCCGGTGGTCCCGGTACAATACCGATTACCCCCGAAACCTTCCCGATGGCCGAAACTTGATTTCCTATATATAAATCTTAACCTCCGGACCATTCTGAAACTCCTTGTGACGTCCGGGATCTCATCCGGGACTCCGAACAACTTTCGGGTTACCGTATGCTAATATCTCAACAACCCTAGCGTCACCGAACCTTAAGTGTGTAGACCCTACGGGTTCGGGAGACACGCAGACATGACCGAGACGACTCTCCGGTCAATAACCAACAGCGGGATCTGGATACCCATGTTGGCTCCCACATGCTCCTTGATGATCTCATCGGATGAACCACGATGTCGAGGATTCAATCAATCCCGTATACAATTCCCTTTGTCAATCGGTACGTTACTTGCCCGAGACTCGATCGTCGGTATCCCAATACCTCGTTCAATCTCGTTACCGGCAAGTCACTTTACTCATACCGTAATGCATGATCCCATGATCAACCACTTGGTCACATTGAGCTCATTATGATGATGCATTACCGAGTGGGCCCAGAGATACCTCTCCGTCATACGGAGTGACAAATCCCAGTCTCGATTCGTGCCAACCCAACAGACACTTTCGGAGATACCTGTAGTGTACCTTTATAGTCACCCAGTTACGTTGTGACGTTTGGCACACCCAAAGCACTCCTACGGTATCCGGGAGTTGCATAATCTCATGGTCTAAGGAAATGATACTTGACATTCAGAAAAGCTATAGCAAACGAACTACACGATCTTTGAGCTATGCTTAGGATTGGGTCTTGTCCATCACATCATTCTCCTAATGATGTGATCCCGTTATCAATGACATCCAATGTCCATAGTCAGGAAACCATGACTATCTTTTGATCAACAAGCTAGTCAACTAGAGGCTCACTAGGGACGTGTTGTGGTCTATGTATTCACACATGTATTACGATTTCCGGATAACACAATTATAGCATGAACAATAGACAATTATCATGAACAAAGAAATATAATAATAACCATTTTATTATTGCCTCTAGGGCATATTTCCAACATTCACGCCCATCTCTCTCGCATGCATGCTCCTTCAGGTAGCTATCACTCTCTTTTCTCTAGCTCACCTGCACGCTCACTTCATGTTTCTCCTATCCTCGCAAACATGGTCTCTCGACGTCTCCCTTGAGAAGTGTCACACTCTCCCTATCATTATACATTACACGGTTTTCATTATCTCTCACGTCTCTACTGTTCTCTGGTATCACTCGGTACCTAAGCTTTCTTTTTCACCGCCACACACACAGTCTCCACTCGTCTTTCACTTTGTCTTTCTCTCTATGGGATTCTCTCACACACCCTATATGTCTCTACATATGACTCATACCACTAAAATTACTCTCTCTCTCTCCTGTAGACACAACATTTGTTGCGGTCTCCTTTTCGTCTCCATCCCAGACTGACATTATTCATTTGTTTACCGATCAGAAAACCCCGACTACCGTCTCCTCTCTCTCACACACACACAGACACACACACACAACTCCTGCTTCCACTCCCCTTCCTGACTACCGTCTCTCTCTCACACACACACAAAACTCTCGCTTTCGCACCCCGACTCATATTTCTCAAACAAACATTTATCGAGTAGCTAGCCTCTAGATAGGTTTATACACCCGCACACTCGTGCTTCCACCATCGCATACATGTCTCTCTCCCGCTCCTTGTATCTATGTAGATTTTTCTTCCCTTCTTGAGACACGCCCTCTCGATCGTGCACACACACACTATCGCCTCATTTTAAGCTGATACCTATCACACACACACTCCTTGTGTCTTTGTCACACATGCACTCCGTCCTCCTCCACTCTCCCTCTCTCTCACACACACATGGGCTTTTTGCAACAACTAGCAAGATGCCCATGCGTTGCACGGAACATCAAGATGCATTTGTATGAGTAGTTTATCTTGTGGGGGGAAAGGATGAACGAGGGAAGGCCTTATTTGCAAATGTGGAGAGGGGTGTGTGTATCTTTTTGCAAAATTGCCATAGTTTCCTTCCTATCCGTCAGATATAGATTGGGCGGCCTATATTGCAGGATGGCAGGCACACGATCATCACCAACAATGCTTTTTATAAGAGTAGGGATAAAAAATAGAGTTGGTGATGATGGTGGGCCTGCCATCCTGCAATGTAGGTCGTTCGATTTATATCTGACGGATAGGAAGGAAAATATGGCAATTTACCCGCACTCTTCACCACATTTGCAGATAAGGCCTTCCCCCGTTCATCCTTTTCTCCCACAAGATCTTGATGTTCTGTGCAACGCATGGGCATCTTGCTAGTAAGAGTAGAAATTAGACATATACCACTTCTTGAATCTTAAAACCAACAACATTCCTCCCTTATCTCATCAAAACCGCCAAAGGAATATATTTTGAGTGAAACATAACATATTTTTAGTGATATACGTATTTCAAAACTAGACTTTTTTCTATCAAATCAGTGAATATGTATTAATCAACTTTGATCGTGTGGCAACGCATTGGCGCATTGCTAGTAGTTATTACAATTTTTTAGACACCAGACAAACGGTGGAGTACATATACAAAGAGAAGAGGCGCACGCATGCAGTCGGCCTCTCGCTGTCTCGCACACATGAGTGTTACGTAAAGGCGACGTTAACAAATAAACCCTAAAACCCTAGGTGCACGATTGCTGCATTCGCGGGTACCGGGTATGTGGTGGAGCACCTTTGTAGGAATAGTCAGCTGAGCACGCCTCCTCGCCGCGTAATTGCTCTGACACAAACGCGACCTCTCATAGCGCAGGCATTGGTCCGGCGCGCTAGCCAAGAGGGCCGCACTCGCTGCAGGCCCGGCTGAGCACGCCTCCTCGCCGTGTGCAACCAGCTTAAGAGTGCCCCACCTGCCTTCAATGAATCCGCGCGTGTGCCAGCAACACGTCCTTCCGCGAGTTGGCATGCATTTTAGAACACAAAAAATGACTAAAATATAATTAATTTATGCATGGTCTTGACTTTTTGTGCTCGTACTAGTAGCAGGAACTAGTAGAGGATTCTCTTTATTTATAACTCTCCTCACATTTTTTGGCTTTGAAGTGAATCATGGTTGTGGACATTATGTATGAATGTGCAGATAGCTGTGAACATGAGTTTGATGTGGAAGTTGAATTTGGAATGTCGGGCTTGCGCGTGAACTATGCGATGTCCAATGCTTCGTCTGTTATTGTTTGGAAAGTAATTGTTGTTATTACATGACCCGAAAAAATACATTTTGTGCCACATCAATAGATGCACGGACATCACAACAGGCATGCTGACTGGATAAACATTTGAACCTAGCTATTATGAAGGAAATTTTGTATTGACAATAGTTTTAGATAGCAGGAGACGCCTAGCCTGCTCTGCCTCTGCTAGCTTATTGCTGGCTTCTTCCATCTCTTCTTTGGCTTGGGTGAAGAGAGCATCTGATTGCTCTTTTCGCTTCTTCAGGAACTCAGCTACATTCTCAAGGGTTGTTGCATGCTTTCTTTCAGCCTTTACTAATGCCACAAGGCCACGAACAGCTGACGACTCGACCTGGCTTGTGTGTAATCCAGCATCATCTGGGAATTTGCACCTTGTGTCTAATCCAACATCATTAGGGAACTGGCACCTTGTGTGTAATCCAGCCTCATTTTGGAAACATGATCTCGAGGTTGACCATACTTCCCTCCTCGAAGGAACTGCATCCTGACCAGAAGTTACTTCTTTTTTAGATCAATACTCAGAGCAACCCAGATCCATTTAGTAGAAGCCAGGTAAACAGAACTCGGAGAAGTGAATTCAAAAGGAAAATAAAAATAAAAACAAACTACAAGGTGAGAACACCCACTTCCTACATCAAGCTAAATACGAAAGCATTAGGACGATTAAGACTCTTCTTATTACACATCAAAGAACACCACGCTTAAGAAAAACAGAAATTACAACATATACACATCAAAGAACACGAGGCTACACGAAAGTAATTGAAAGGGTGTTACTTACCAAAGCTCGTTTTACAAGTTCGGTGCAGCTCCTCTTTAACTTGCCACGCTCATTGAAGATGTCCCGAATATCCCGTGTTTGGTCTTCATTGCTCCTTTGCATGTTCGCACTCGTGGTTTTAAAATCTCAACATGGCAAGAAAAATATACTACTAGTAATACTCGCGCATCTTGTGGGCAACATTAAAGCACTCGTCTGCCATGTTAGAGCATCTCCAACAGAATTGCAACGCGCGGCGCTTTAAAAATCTCAACATGCTATCTCTACTCTTTTCTCTACTATTATATTTATTTAATATTTAATATTTAATATTTATCTCTACTTTGTTTACTGTCTACTTTTTTCTCTATACTTTTTTCTTGCAATATAGATCGTCCGATTTATATCTGACAGATAGGAAGGAAACAAATGGGAATTTTGCAAAAAGATACCCATACCCCTCTCCAGATTTGCAAATAAGGTCTTCCCTCGTTCATCCTTTTCTCCCACAAGATAAACTACTCATACAAATGCATCTTGATGCGTGCAACGCATGGGCATCTTGCTAGTTCTAAAAACCTTTCCATCATTTGCCACACTACTAGTTATAGATGAAAAACCTACCCAAGCACAGCGCGATACAGGAGCGACGCACAATTACAAGCTGATATGGCTATAACCAATTACTTTTACGGGAACAATAGCACCCAGGAAATTTGAAGGGTAGGTATGAACAAAATTGGAACTACACATGTACTGCTAAGTGATTCAATACACACATTACCAATTGAGGAGGAGAGCGATGGTTGCGGCGGCCTCTGTGAGTCATGGTCGGCAACGGGAGTCAGTTCATTGTCCACGACGGTGGTACTTCTGTGCTTGGCGTCAGCTTCCGGGAAGCAGATCCGAGACCGTGGAAGACGATGCCAGGGAAGAGGCTCCGTGTACGACGACGACGGTGGACCGGCTCCAGTGCGGCATACGAGGTCGTTGATGAGGCAGATGCGTTGCGGTGGACGAGTGCGCCGATGTAAAGGGGAGGAGCACGAAGGCTGCGGTGCCGTGGAGAAGTCTATTTTGCGGTGGGGATAGAAAATGGGGAGCATTCAGGTGTACTACTCTGCGTGCCGGGGTGGGTGAAGGAAATATGCCCTAGAGGCAATAATAAAGTTATTATTTATTTCCTTGTATCATGATAAATGTTTATTATTCATGCTAGAATTGTATTAACCAGAAACATAATACATGTGTGAATACATAGACAAACAGAGTGTCACTAGTATGCCTCTACTTGACTAGCTCGTTGATCAAAGATGGTTATGTTTCCTAACCATAGACATGAGTTGTCATTTGATTAATGGGATCACATCATTAGGAGAATGATGTGATTGACTTGACCCATTCCGTTAGCATAGCACTTGATCGTTTAGTTTGTTGTTATTGCTTTCTTCATGACTTATACATGTTCCTATAACTATGAGATTATGCAACTCCCGTTTACCGGAGGAACACTTTGTGTGCTACCAAATGTCACAAGTAACTGGGTAAGGTGCTCTACAGGTGTCTCTGAAGGTACTTGTTGGTTGGCGTATTTCGAGATTAGGATTTGTCACTCCAATTGTCGGAGAGGTATCTCTGGGCCCTCTCGGTAATGCACATCACTTAAGCCTTGCAAGCATTGCAACTAATGAGTTAGTTGCGGGATGATGTATTAAAGAACGAGTAAAGAGACTTGCCGGTAACGAGATTGAACTAGGTATTAAGATACCGACAATCGAATCTCGGGCAAGTAACATACCGATGACAAAGGGAACAACGTATGTTGTTATGCGGTCTGACCAATAAAGATCTTTGTAGAATATGTAGGAGCCAATATGAGCATCCAGGTTCCGCTATTGGTTATTGACGAGAGACGTTTCTCGGTCATGTCTACATTGTTCTCGAACCCGTAGGGTCCGCACGCTTAACGTTATGATGACAGTTTCATTATGAGTTTATTTGTTTTGATGTACCGAAGGTTGTTCGGAGTCCCGGATGTGATCACAGACATGACGAGGAGTCTCGAAATGGTCGAGACATAAAGATTGATATATTGGAAGCCTATGTTTGGACATCGGAAGTGTTCCGGGTGAAATCGGCATTTTACCGGAGTACCGAGAGGTTACCGGAACCCCCCGGTAACCTCATGGGCCTTAATGGGCCTAGTGGAGGAAGTAGAGAGGAGGCCAAGGGGTAGCCGCGCGCCCCTCCCCCCCCCCCAAGTCTGAATTGGACAAGGAGGGGGGCGGCGCCCCCCCTTTTCCTTTCCCCTCTTTCTCTCCTTCCCCCCCAAGTCCTAGTCCAACATGGAAAGGGGGGAGTCCTACTCCCGGTGGGAGTAGGACTCCTCCTGGCGCCCCTTGCCTGGCCGCACCTCCTCCCCCTTGCTCCTTTATATACGGGGGAAAGGGGGCACCCCAGAGACACAACAATTGATCATTGATCTCTTAGCCGTGTGCGGTGCCCCTTTCCACCATAATCCTCGATAATATTGTAGTGGTGCTTAGGTGAAGCCCTGCGATGGTAGAACATCAAGATCGTCACCACGCCGTCGTGCTGACGGAACTCTTCCCCGACATTCTGCTGGATCGGAGTCCGGGGATCGTCATTGAGATGAACGTGTGCTAGAACTCAGAGGTGCCGTAGTTTCGGTGCTTGATCGGTCGGGCCGTGAAGATGTACGACTACATCAACCGCGTTGTGCTAACGCTTCCGTTTTCGGTCTACGAGGGTACGTGGACAACACTCTCCCCTCTCGTTGCTATGCATCACCATGATCTTGCGTGTGCGTATGAAAATTTTGAAATTGCTATGTTCCCCAACAGTGGGGTTGGCTGGGTAGGGTGAACCTGAAGTTACGAAAACAACCCCCTACTAAGCGTCATCCGTAGGCCTATTCCGAAGGCTATGATAGTAACTTCCCACTGCTCGAATCAGGGTCGCGGGAGATTTTCCCGCCGACCTCAAAATTTTGTGACACTGGACTCCCCGTGTGGCGTGTTGAGTGATTCGGCTAAGCAACTAGCGAGTAGTAGTAGTAAACTCTGCATATTAGGTTTGACCGAAGTCAAACTTTCTAAAGTTTGACCAACTTTATAGAAAAATATAAACATTTACCATAACAAATATGTATGATGTGAAAGTACATTCAATAATGAATCTAATGGTATTTATTTGTAATTGTATATGTTAATATTTTTTGTTATAAGCTTTCTGAGAGTTTACAAAACTTGACTTTGACCAATGCTAATACGTGGACTTAAATAAAAATGGAGGGAGTACACATTTGTTTTCTTAGTTCGTAGTGAACTAATCATTTGTTGAAATTGTGAAATAAATATATTAGGCTATTGACTTAGAATGTAATGGTCTATACAATTCAATAGTTACAATCATTGTCGAATCCCAAGATGTATACAAGGTCTATAGTACTTCACAACATGCTCAAACTCACATAATCCCAGTCAAATGAGAATCTAAATGCATTTCATAGTTATTACTTTATAGGATGCAACAAAAACAACCATAACTCTACATCAGCCATTATAGAAGCAACATTTTGACATATCCCAATGTGTGAATGAAACGTGCAGAGAGAGCTTTTGATGATGGAGTAGATAGGGCGGGAAAGATTGTATGTATGTGGACGAGAGAGTAGGAGACAAACCTAACGAGACAGAGAGAGAGAGAGAGAGAGAGAGAGAGAGAGAGGAAGAGAGAGGAAGAAGTTAGGTCTGTGAGACAGATGGATACATATAATATACATGAGATGTGTGTGCATATGGATTATGTATACGTGGAAGGACAAGACACAACATGTTTGATGAGAGAGCTGGAAAAACATGGATGAGAGGGGAAGGATCTCGTGGGTTGAGGGATTGACAATTTTATGCGGGGAGAGAGGGATTGGTAATTTTGTGCAAGAGAGAGAGGGTGGGGGAGGAGTCAGTCAGCCATCGTCACATCACCCTGCTTCCAAATGACCCTGCATTCTCTAGCGCGGTGTGGTCGCCGTCTTCGATCTGCTCGATGCCCTCTTTGAAGATTGAGGTGTTGTGCATGTTGGGGTGCAAAGAAGCACAAGCGAGAGTGGTCGCCGTATTACCTTGGATGGGGATGAATTGTGTGCTCAGGGAAGTGTGTGTGTGTGTTGTGATGCGTCTCTCTCTCTCTCTGTGTGTGTGTGTGTGTGTGTCAGATATTGAGAGAAAACAAACCTAAGGAGAGAAATGGGTATTCACGAAGAGATTGTGCGGGCCTTGAGGTGGGCAGGGGCCGGGTGAGGGTGTCAAAATGTGCGCGTTGATGCATGTGTTGCATGCGACCGTGCGAGGGACGGAAGAATCGAGAGAGATGGTTGTTGTGTTACGGATGCTCCTCTCTCTGTCTCTCTCTCTCTCTCTCCCTCTCTCTCTCTCACACACACACACAAGTAAGGCCCTGTTTGGTTCCAAATAAGTCACCAACTTATAAGTAGAAAATGCAAAAAGTGACTTATTTTGCCAAATGGACCCAACTTATAAGTCACCCCAACTTATAAGCCATAAGTTGCTCCACCCCAACTTAAAACTTATAAGTCACCCCTTTTTACGTGAGTCCCATCACCTTTACATTAAAAAACAAGGTGGGAAGGTGTGGTCAAGTGACTTATAAGTCAGATGACAACCAAACAGGCGTGACTTATAAGTCACTGATTTTAAGTCACCTGACTTATAAGTCAGGTGACTTATTGGAACCAAACAGGCCCTAAACTAGAAGACCGTTCTCTCATGTATACACAACGTATGCATCTGTCTATGTCTCACTCATGCATGATCATTTGCACATTCACACCTCTCTATGTCTGTATCACACGCACACCGTCTCCACATTGCCCTTCCGCCACAACACACATATGGACACATACACACGTTCTCTCTCAGTCACACACACAAAATCAGTATTAAAAAACCAGGGCGCACCTAAAACGTCCAAATCCAAATAAACACGAACTGGAGCTAAATTCAAATATATGGAAATATTGCAGCATCAAGAACTTTCACAGGAAAAAAAATTGAGTAATATTCGAGGATTGTTTTCACACACGCAAAAAGGTTCGGTGGATGTCCTTCAAGCGCGACACGGTGACGCACCGTTCGATCGACCATGCGGCCACGGTTCATGCGCTTGCACAGGATTCTGTATCATGGTTGTGGTACTAACTAATAAAAGCACTGCCTAAGTCTAATGTTTACGTGTACTAGTACGGTTTTCTTTTAAGTTTGACCAACCTTATATATATAACTAAAGTAAGCTCCCACACGCGCACTCATCAATATGTCGCCGCCGCCGTTGCGCATGCCGTCGCCCGCCTGCTCCGGCCAACAATTTCTCGCCCATCACCGTCGTGTCGCCGCCATCCCTGTGCCATGAAGCCGAAGGCTCGCCCGCTCACGACGTCTGCAGTCCCTCCTCGCGATGCCGCCGCGCTGCCAAGCACGCGAGCAGCTGGTGGAGCCGCGTCTATGCACACAACGTACGAAGAGGAGGACGAGCGCGTGCTCCAGCATGCCGGCGAGGTGGAACTACCATGTCATTGTCGTCTCCGGCCGCGCGGAGGAGGCGCGCATGGTGGCTGTCACGGCAGAAGCCGGTCGAGCGCGCGTCGAGCTTGCAAACCGGGTGCGGACACGAATCTACCTTCGAGACCTTGAATGCCACGTGGATCCTGCAATCTGAAGGAGCAATTTGGGTCAGTCGACTCAATTGAGTCGTTTGATGCAACATGGATGGCTAGAAGGGTTTCTTCCACCTCTTCTGTCGTCTTGTTCCTTTGCTCCCTCGAACTTCTTTCACAAATCGACTGACCCAAATTATACTACTAGTATGAACGTATTAAGTACAGCGGGAACACAAAGATACGAGCAGTAGTACCAACTGCAAGAAGAACAGTAGTAAGACATAGTACTAGTGCTACTGTACGTACTAAAGAGTTCAAATAATGAGAAAGAACATAAACATAGTTTTGCTGGGGCCTCGGCACAACACACCCTTGAAAATAAACTAAGTAACTAGTCTGCTTGACACTGCAGTAGAACCAGCATGAGCGATGGCACTGCCACCTACTCGGAGTCCGAGTCCATGTCCTCGACTTCGTCCTCGTCCCTCTTCCTCTTCCTCTTCGCCGACGCTTCTTTGCTTGAACCGGACACTGGGCTCTGCTTCTTCATCCAACCCTTGTAGATATTTAAACAAAGTTAGGCATCCATTGCTGCGTACAGGATGTGATCTTCATCTAATGTCTTCGACTCCCATGCATGATGAAACTCGTGATGAGGTTTCTTCAGTTTAGCGTACGAAGGATCAATCATGGCTGCTGCGAGGGTCAGCATTGAAGGTTGAGAGGAGGACACCAGGCTTGCCTTCTGGAGATCGAAGGGCTGGCCTACAACGAGACCTATCCGACGCAGGACATCCCTGTCGTTCTTAAAGCCTACAATAACGAATTTCACTCTTTTGTCCTTGAGGAAGTTCTTAAAATCCAGGCACTCAACGTCGGCATGGCATATGTGGTAGACCAAGCAAACGTTATGTATGCAAACCTGGATCATGGCGGGCTTCTTCCTCTCTTCGTCCTTTAGATACTTCTCTCGCCCCAGGACTGTGGTGTACTCAACATCTAGCCCAGCGACCCACTCATCCGTTGAACTGTTGAACATGCGTAGGAAGTGAGCAAGCCATGCTTTCACCGTCTCGGATCCACGTGTGTAGATGACGATGAACTAATCACCGGTGATGGCTCTAACCTGGTACTCAGCGGCGACCATGGAGATTTGGGAGGCCATGGATTTTGGAGGAGGGTTAGGAGAAGTTGAACTGTTGTACCCCGCAAAAAAACTGGGAGTGAACTAATGTGAAAGGACGGGACGACTGGGAGCGAACTGTTGTAAGGTAGAAGACGGGGATGAGTAGGGCATGCCAACGGCGTGGGGTTGCTGGCTTGCCCGATGGATAAACGGCTGCAAGCCCCAAAAGAGTTCTCGAGAACTATGTGGGACCCACTAGATGTCATGTCTACTAGACCCATATCGTAGGCCTGACGGTATAGCTTCTGCCTGTTCGCACGCCATGCCGGCGCGTGGATGTAACTTCACTTAATTCCATCAAACGTCGCGCCTCCCACGACCTTCGCCTCCCTCGCATGGTCGCGCCCTTTGAGACTTCGACCGGCTATAAATGAGCAATTTTTTTGCCTTTTTTAGACAAGCATTTTTTGCCTACTCCACATGCATGATACTCCCTCTAGTCCTTTTTACTCCCGTCAACCGTTTGCAAAGTGTTTGACCAAATTTATACTTTTTTTGAACACCACCTTATATTAATTAACCAGCCACACCAGTACACTCATTTGATACAATATTCACCACACAGGGCGGTACGTTATTTACAAAAATACCATCTAATCTATTGTCAAAGCTATACTTAGCGATTAAGTGTGCCACCTTACTGGCCAAACGGCTAATCTTTGACAATTGAAGATTGTTGATCAACTTCGAGATGCTCAACGCTTTCATCTTCAGGCCATGCATAGCAGACCTGTCATAGTCCCCCGATGCAAGAGACGCTACCACAAAAGCGCAACCAGTCTCTAAAATTACAAGATTATGAAGAGAAATACCTATGTAGAGGCCGGCAATGCAAGCCCTAAGCTCTGCTTCCTCCACACTTTGACAGGCATCAATGAAATCCCACGACCAAATTTATACTAAAAATATCAATGTCTACAATACTGATTATAATGAGTATAAGAACTACATTTTATAATGAGTGTAAAATATTGATTTGACATTGTGAATGTTGACACATTTCTTACTCCTATAAAAAGCTGAGTCGGTGATGATGGTGTGTCTGCCATCCTTCATTTACAACCGTTCGATTTACATCCAACGCATCTGAGATAAACTATGTCAGTTTTACAAAAAGACCTCCGCACTCCACTACTCGTTTGTAGATAACCCCCTGCCTCTCACCTCATCTAGCCATCTCATGACAAAATAAGAAGAATCTGGGGAGGTCGCTGCTCTTGGTGTCGTCTGCCCCCAATGCCTCTCATGCCTTCGCTTGGGCCGCATTGCCGACCACCACCACGACCCCCTCCTCCTCGCCATCTCCTCTGCCCCCTTCCAAGTCATCCCGAGTTACATTCATAGCTGTCTAGAAAAAATAAACAAGATCAATACTCAAAAAATATTTTTTGAAGATCATTTTTTGCAAAGCACAATAAGTGTTATTTCTTCATGAAGTTTTGGGTGCAGGTTGAACACTTGAATGCTTTTGTTTGCAAAAGATATTTTTTTATCTATTTTCGTACATTTACTATTCACCCGTATGCTTGTGAGCTCTAGAGAAGAATGAATATCTGAAGAAACCTATCGATATTTGTTAAACATGAGATGACCCGGATCAATGCATTTCGGTGTTGCGTGCAACGCACGGGCATCTTACTAGTTTCTATAAGTCTGGCGAAAGTAGAGGTACATTGACTTCAGACAAAACTTAAATGCACAATGGAGACTAGTTCCTCCGTCCAGGTGCGTGCCATGTCCTATCTTGTCATCACAACAAGGTTAGATATTAGAGTACCACTACCAACCTTCTAGTTTAAAGGGCTCGATTCAAAACTTTCACCTACTCTTAGCAAGGTAGTAGAGGCGGTGGAATAGTTTTTGAAGTCTGCAAAAGTACTCAACTAGTGCTGTCGTTCTTCACAAAAAATGTGTTTACCAATGCATGCATGAACACTAGTTACTCTAACCCCCCCCCTCTTCTTTAATTCTTTGCCACATCAGCATGTTTGCTATTCCCGTGTGCATGATACCAGCTAAGATACCACCATTATGGCCAGCCTTAATCATCACATGCAATAATTTAGTGCACCTTGAAATATGAACATGTGTGGGTCGTGTATGTTTTAATGACTTGAGACTATACCTAGCCCGGCATGCAAGATGACTTATTATGCACCGTTCCCCATACCTACAGGAAGTCCGTTCATCTCCAAATCTTTTCCTCTCCATGTGTGGAAACAATATGCATGCCAAACTATCCTTCTTCCTTCGGTGGTCCCACCACTCCACCCCATGTGAAAAAAATCTGCATGCATGACTCTCCTCCCCCCACGCTCGTCCAATCCGTTGTGACCAGCAATATTCCCACCCCTTCGCTCCCCCGTAATTTACTCCAACAAACATGCCCATGTAGTTGTTACTTAACTGCAGGTGCATTGGGTCACTGACATATGGGCCCAACAGGGGTCTGGCCCACATGTCAGTGACGCAACTGGACCTGCAGTTAAGTCACTGCAGCTCAGTCCATATCTTACGTAGGTGTGCCATTGCTCGCTATAAATACTGCGCCTCCCACGACATCGCTATCTCCTCCCCCTCACGTTCATGTTCATCGCTATCTCCTCCCCCTCCCTCTCACGTCGATCCTCCAGCGACTCCGGCATGGTGAACGGGTAGCACGTCTCGTACTTGATGTTCTCCGCCAGGGGCCAGCAGTGACCGCTGCTGCACGCATCCGTGAGGTGATGCACCATGTCCGCCGGCGAGCCACAAAATAGCATCGGGCACTCATAGCAGTGGACGAAGGGCTCCTTGGAGGCATCGACCAGGCCGTCCATGAAACGGGAGTGGCTGTAGGGGAAGTTGCGCCAGTTCAATATATGACCAAGTTACTACGAGATTTAATCCGAATAAGCACAAAATAAATCATGAATTCTACCATGATTTCGAACAGGAAGGACAGAAACACATACGATGCAACGGGAGCAGCACCGTTGGCTTTGAGGTTGTCGCCCATGTCCAAACACCACGTAGACACGGTCTTTGATCATGGTTCGTAGTCGTTCCACGCTCGGGCATTGAAGTTTGTAACTATTTTAGATTAGAATATACTACTCCTCCGGTGCTAGTAGAGCAGAGTCCTACTCTACTACTCTACTCAAGAAAGTTAGGGCATAGCACTGTAGGGAGTACCAGTACTGTGATCACTCAAGCAAGTTGTCTGGCATCGACATGACCCTACGCTGCTGGTATGTGTCTTGTAAGTCAAGCGGCGTGCTGTAGTCATCATCACATGTCCACTTCCCGCATCACATATTCGCTTCTCCATCTTTGTCAACACATAATCTCGTCCAATCTTCCATCCCCGCTAAGGCGCCTCCCCCCCCCTCGTCCGAAACCCAAGCACTAGCAATGACAGAACCGAGCAGCGTCCGCCGAAAGAGTGGCTGGAATTCGCTCCCCACAGAGGTAATCAAGCTCATTGTTTCGCGTGTGGACAATCTCAGTACCATGCCGCTCGCCGCGTGCTCGTCGAGACTGTACCATTTACTCAAAGCCCTCAGGTCGGAGCTTTTTAAGCCAGCTCCTTGCTTGCTGATGACGCCCGATCTTCAGAAACGGCGTGTCACGCAGCATAATGATCATAGGGTGGAGAGCATCAACCCCCTTGACTGCGATCCGATCCCTGCCAGCATCAACTACATTAACGGTATGTACTGGGTCGGCATGAACACATCTTGGATGGTGCTCGTCGACGGCCGCGACAGCTGGATGCTCGTGGAGGTCTACACCCGGCGATTGATCCCCTTCCTTCGATTAACACTTCACTGCTTTGGCACCGCGGCCCAGAATACTCGAATCTTACAGTAGCCAACATGATACCAAGTTTGATTTGCTCAAGGTTGTAATCTGTCAAGTGCCCACAAGATCTGCAAATTATAAAGACTTTAGGCTAATTGCGTTCTTCAACCGCGATCTCGCCTATCTAACAGGTCACTGCGGTAAGTGGATAAATCTGCACGTCCATCGCAGGATCATACATCCTCCATGGTTCTCTGATGCCATTGAACACAGGGGCTTCATTTACGCTGTCGACTCCTTCTATGGCTGGACGTATTGCTGGCCTACTCCAGTCATCGCTACAAACAGCCGTTACAGCAGTATGTTACTTTCATATGATATCATGATGGCTTGCTTATATTACTGTCAACATTTGCTGAAAAAATATTCATGCTCATAACATGCTGTTCTTAAGATTGACTAAATCAAGAGCCCTTTTTTATTTGACTCCAACTTGATATGAGGTTGTAGGCCGCCTGGTGTGCCTACCCTTCCTAATCCCAGAACCTTTCAAAGAAAAGCGGCATGGCAGTTGCAGGTGATTCCTGGCTCGATCAGATGATGGAGAAAGATTGATGATCGTTCGCACGTACCGGATGTGTTGTTTCGCGAAATACAATCACAGTCACTGCAAGGTCTTTGAGCAGGATCCCAGCTTCTCTGGGCCTTTAGGAATTTTTGACCGGAGGCTGGTAAGTAGCCTTGGTACACGCGCTTTGTTTGTCGAACTGAATTATCCAATTAACCAGGAGATAACTGACGACAAGGATCATGATGGCAGCGCGGTTTTGTTCATCGGGCAAAACTGTGTGTACATAGTGTACCATGCGTCTCTGCATGCACCATACCTTGATATGTGCCGCCACGCTCTGCAGCCCAAAGTAGGAGAGAGGGTCACAAGTATCAGACTTTGACCTGCTGGCTGGAGTTTCCCCCGTCAGGCACCCATCTGGTTCAAGCCGTCAGCCAATCTCCACAACTTAATAAATAGTAACGTCTAACTGAGCCAGTTAGTTAGATGTGTACACTTGGTGTAGTAGGATCTTTATTTAGTTTGATGCATACACTTGTTCTTTTTTGGTAGCCCTTTCGTAATGATGGCTGATGTTTGGTTTGGAAGAGAGAGCTGCGTCTTCACTCTTCTGGCCTGCTTACTGCTTCTATTGCACCCCCAGCCCTGGTTGCTGCTGCTGCTATTTTCAATGTACAATCAGTAGTATATTTCGTCTGTTCGTTGAATAAATGTGTTGTTAGAACGACAAACACAATGTTTTGGAAGTCGTTGCACGGTTCGATCCTTTAGTGCCCCGTACCGTACGTAGCGCATACTATTTTTCGTACGGAACACATTTTCCACTTGTTGATAACATGCAGCCCACTGATGAAGGCCCAATAGAAGCCCATAATTAACTGGAAGGGAGGCTCTCACATGAATCCGGACCAGGTACATGCTCATGGTCCCCTAAACATAAATAAGTAAATAAATAAATAAAGCTAAATTCTTATGCACCAGTTCTTTGGGAAAATAGGTAGCCCAGTATTTCTTTTTGAAGAATACCCAAGCTAGGCCTATTTGTTTTCTCCGAATTACTGGGCTGCAAATCTTTCAAGACGAGGAGGGATGCATTCCGGCCTGGCTTAAGAGTATGGTAAATGTCTGTTAAAAGTAATATCAAAAGGGGTTGAAAATTCCAAAAAAATTATAGCAAATGGGATATAAGTTTCTTTTTTTGTTTTTGTTCTTCACTGATATCTTATACGTATTTCATTGGATTTAACATGACATAGTACTAATTTATTTTTAATTTTTTTAGTATGGCTATAATTTTTTGATTAAGAATATTTCGCCCCCCAGCAAAAAATTGCGAATTTTCAAAATTTCCCACATATTTAGTTAATTTTTTGACCCTGGTACTGACCAGAAAATGGCCAGCAATTCTAAAAATGGAAAATAGGCTGCAATAAATTCCATATGAATTAGAAAATGAGTAAAAATTATAAAAATAATAGAAAATGGGCTGTACATGCCACAGATTTCGAGGCTGACTTGTTTACACAAGGCTTTATCAGTGAACACACGATTATAGCAGCAGTGACTCTTGGATGTCCATCCAACGGCCGACGTACTTCTTCAATCTCTGATCTTCTTGCTCCAGCCGCCTAAACTAGCACCGGCGGGACTGCCTGCTCCCTCCTCTTATGGCCCGTTGTGTTGTCGCGCAGGCTTCCTCAGCCCACCCTACTCCCTCCGCTGGCCTGGCCGCACGCAATCAACTGCCTCCTTATTACATGAAAAAAAATGATTCCTCCCACTGACATCTGGGGCGCACCGGTTGGGAGGCTGACCTGTGGGCCTACTAAGTTGACGTGTACGCAGGGCTTGTCAACAAACGATTCTAGCAGCAGTAACCGTTGGATTTGAATCGAATGGTCTTGCTGCTTCTTCAATCGCTGCTCTTCTTGCACCAGCCGCCCAAACCAACGCCGGGTAGACCGCCTGCTCCTGCCTCCAGTGGCCCGCTGTGCTGCCGTTGAGGCCTAATCGCCCCTACTACTCCCACCGCTAGCCAGGCCCTGCGGTGATGGCAGCCTCACACCGCAGCCGAACCAGTGAACCCTCGTACTCCTCTCCGCGTGGGCATCCACTACCGCGTCTTCCCCGGCTCCGCGTCGTCCCCTTCCTAGGCCTTTTCGTCGTCCACCGCCTTGGTGCTCTCGGCGTGGCGTGGTCAATGTGGTTAACGACATTCCATCGGAAGAGTATTGTGCGTGGAGAGGCTGACAGCTGGGTCCATGGCCACAGCCCAGTTTTTCTGTGATTTGCCAAGTAAGTCACTTTGTCAGGCATGTTGGGCTGCAAATCTTTCAAGACGAGGAGAGATTTCATTCGGCTCGCCAAGAAAATGGCCCATCAATAATGAGAAATGGGTTGTACATTTTTAAAACACATCAAACCGGCAATTAGTTTCAAATATCTTTTTTTTCATTCGAGATTTTAAATTACAATAATTTTTATAAATGGAGAATTTGTTGGATTTTATATTGATATACATTTATTTTTAAAATCAGTTTGAATGTGAGTCGAAATTTTGGGATTAAAAATAGTTCGGACCGCACCGAAATATGCAAAATTTCATATAATTTTTTAACCGTGGCCACAATATGGGCTGTAATGCTAACAAAAAGAATATGGGCTCCAAAAAAACCTTAATAATTAGCAAATGGGCTGTAAATTATTAGAAATAATGGGAGATGGGATGTATGCTGTTTTCCACAGATTTGAGGCTTTCCTAAAAAAAGGTTGACGCACAAGCAGCGACTATTGGATGGCCATCCAACGGCCGTCGTGCTTCTTCAATCTCTGCTCTTCCTGCTCCAGCCGCTCAAACAAGCGCCGACGGGACTGTCTGCTCCCTCCTCCCCGTGGCCGGCTCTGCTGCCGTGCAGGCCTCACCGCCCCATCGTACTCCCATCGCTGGCCTAGCCATCCCTCTACTTACCCACACCTGTTGTTATTCTCCGGCGACAGCAGACGAACCAGTAAGCCCTCGTACAGTCGTACTCCCCTCCGTAGGGGAAACAACTGTCGAGTCTTCCCTGCCTCCATGTCGTTCCCTTCCTAGGCCTCGTCGTCGTCCACCGTCCTGGTGCTCTCGGCGTGGCCTGGTCAACGTGGTCAATGACCGACATGCATCTGAAGTGGATTGTACATGGAGAGGCCGACAGCTGGGTCCACGGTCGCATGCAAGGAAATGCCTCCTTATTACGCGCAAAATAATGATTCCTCCACCTGACATCAGGGAGCCACCGAAAGGGCCTCTGTATTTCGTGAAAAAACCGTTACCGCTGCTAACAGCTTGGACCCACCAGCTATATCTTCGCACGCAAGGAAGTGCCTCCTTATTACGCACAAAAAAATGAATACTCCCCCTGTTAGCTGGGACCCAGTATAGTGGCAGGCTGACTTGTGGGCCTACTAAGTTGATGGGGACGGAGGGCTTTGTCAACTTAGTCAATATGCACGATTCTAGCTCCAGTGACCATACGATGTCCATCCAACGGCAGTAGTGCTTCTTCAACCTCTGGTCTTCTTGCTCCAGCCGCCCAAACCAGCGCCGGTCGTGCCTCGTGCTCCTGCCTCCCATGGCCGACTGCGATGCGGCGGAGGCCTCACTGCCCCTACTACTCCCACCGCTGGCCAGGCCATCCCTCTACTCACCCACACCCCCTGTTATTCTACGGCGACGGCAACCTCACACCGTAGCGAACCAGTGAACCCTCGTACTCCTCTATGCGTGGGCATCCACTGCCATGTCTTCCCCGGCTCCGCGTCGTCCCCTTCCTAGGCCTCGCCGCCATCCACCGCCCTGGTGCTCTCGGCGCGGCGTGGTCAACGTGGTCAAGGAACGGCTTCCATCGGACGTGGACTATACGTGGAGAGGCTGACAGTTGGGTCCACGGTCGCAGCAAGGAAGTGCCTCCTTATTACGTGCAAAATAATTATTCCTCCACCTGACAGTGGGGACCCACCGGACGGGCCACCGTATTTCACGAAAAAAACATTTCCCCCTGACTGCTAGGACCCACCAGCTACACCTTCGCACGCAAGGAAGTGCGTCCGGGCAAAAAAAACGATTTGCCCCCTGACTGCTGGGACCCACCAGCTACATCTTCGCACGCAAGGAAGTGCCTGACAGTCGGGACCCACCTGGTCGAAGCGTACGTAGCGTTGTCATTCTGGTCGCGAACATGTACGTACATACTGGTCGATGTAGAGGCGTGCACGTGTCGTAGTAGAGGCGCGCACGTAGCATGTACACGTACGTACAACGGCCAGGGTGCAAGAAAGAAAATACGACCGCGTATGTGTACATACGGGCGGGGTCTTGAACGCCTACTCGCGCATACGTACGGCCAGGGCTCGTGTACATGGCTGGGTCAGAACGGAGAAACATCGTCGTCGTCGTGTTCATGGGGAGGCAACAGAATGCGTCGTGTTCATGGGGAGGCAACAGAATGCGGCGTGTTCATGGGGAGGCAACGGAATGCGTCGTGTTCATCGGGAGGCAACAGAATGCATCGTGTTCACCGAGAGGCAACGGAACGTGTGGGAGCCAACCGGCTGGGTCGGAACGGAATGCGTGGTCGTGTTCATCGGGAGGGCTTGGTCGGAACAGGCAATGGAAACGAGGCATGGCATACCGCAGAACAGAGGAAACGGACCTCCTGCGGTCGAAACGGGGGTCCTGTTGATCGGGAGGGGTGTGGCGTACCGCAAAACGGAGGAAACGGACCTCCTATGGTCGAAACAGGGGTCATGTTGATCGGGAGGGGTGTGGCGTACCGCAAAACGGACGAAACGGACCTCCTACGGTCGAAACGGGGGTCCTGTTCATCAGGAGGGGTGTGGTGTACCGCAAAACGGGATTCCACAGGATACTGTTCATATCCACCGTCGACCTCCTCCAGCCTCCACGGGCTCCTGTTCATCCAGCCTCCACCGCGCGCTACTCCACCGGCTACTGTTCAACCACCCCTCCACCGTCTACTGTTCATCCAGCCCTCCACACCATGGGGTCCTGTTCAACCACCCCTCCACGGGCACCCCTCCACCATCTACTATTCATCCAGCCCTCCACCACACCACGGGGTCCTGTTCATCC